>NW_005359634.1:411212-412956 GCF_000412655.1 Myotis brandtii
AGAAGCAGAGAGAGATAGAAACATCAATGATGAGAGAGAATCATTGATGGGCTGCCTCCTGTATGCCCCACACTGGGGATCTAGCCTGCAACCCTGGGCATGTGCCCTGACTGGGAATCGAACCATAACCTCCTGGTTGATAGGTCGACCCTCAACCACTGAGCCACTCCAGCCGGGCTGACATCAGTCTTGATCCAGTAAAATGCACCATTTGGTAAAGCTAACTCAAAGTTTGTCTCGCCAACCTTTCAAATGCCCTTAGGCTAGAGAGAGTAGGGGATCCCATCCTGGACCTCTGTCCTCAGCGACTTTAACAAGGAGATAACAAGTGTGCAGAAGTTATAAGAGATTTAAATTTTGGCAGAAACTGTTATAATATAGGGTGTCCCCCAAAAATGTACATACATTTTAACAGCTGACAGCTCAATTTTGAAAATGAAATGTATTTTAATAAACACTGCCCTTATAATTATTCCAAGTGTATGTATACATTTGGGGGGGACACCTATATATCCCCTCCAATTTCATGGCACAAAATCCTGGTCAGAACTTTCTAAACTCCTTTCCATAGTTCTCAATAACTACCAACCCACCTAACATCTTCACAAACTCAGTGCCCACCACCTCTGCTGGCTGAAATAACTCCTTACAGCAAAAAGAGGATCCTTTCTTAAAAGAATCATTTTATTTCAGAACCCTTGTATATTTTAATCTATAAATATTATTTAAGTAATAAGTGTTTGGGAACACTGTACTGATAATAATTTAGCTTATGAAATCATTAGTGGCAGAGTTAACACAATTTCACAAATGACCAACTTATATTTTAGAAACTGTTTCCTGTCTTGGACTAATCTAGACAACTGTATCTTCAGGTACTAGTTTGAGTTTCATAAGCCAAATTTGCAGATATTTTATAGCAAGGTTTCAATTGAAGAAGAAGGTTAGCAAACACCACGAAAAAAAATGTTAGACATTGGAATCACAAGGCCACCGAGAGAGGCAGAGTAAAATTAAGAAAGATGGGCAAGGAGAAAATATCTAAATACCTTTTAAATGAGATTTGAAAAGGAGATGGAGGAGCAATGAGGTGTAAAGGTAAGACAAAGGCAAACTTCCATATTTCCAGATAAACAAGCAGATATCATTCATACCCAGTGAGCTAGGGGAGGCAGAGAGGCCATCAAGCCTCACCAGGAGCAACGCTCCCACCTCACATGTTAATTATCAGAGGAAGTCTATTCCTTGTCTTCATACAGCTAGTTAGATTTCTAGTTTTCCATTTCACTGCTCTAAGGAATCATTTATGTTGGCTCAAGCCACCAGAGACTAATGGATATTCCTCCACTCCATAAACCAGCTGCCACATTCATGTGTTTCTACAAAGAGACTGGGCAGGGGAACATGTATGTAAGGTTGTGTCTATAACCAAAACTATCATTCACAATAACATTGATAGTACTATACTCCCATGTGTAAATCAAATCTATATATTTCTAAAGTGCTGGTCACCTTATTACTTAGGCAAATATTTATCAAGTCTCACTGTAAGTGAGTAAAAAGTTGCACCAAATACAAGAAAGAAATTCCAGCCCTGGCCGGTTTGGCTCAGTGGATAGAGCGTCTGCCTGCGGACTAAAAGGTCTGGGTTCAATTCTGGTCAAGGGCATGTACCTTGGTTGCGGGCACATCCCCAGTAGGGGGTGTGCAGGAGGCAGCTGATCGAAGTTTCTCTCTCATCGAT
>NW_005359634.1:413194-419756 GCF_000412655.1 Myotis brandtii
GTAAAAATTCAATAAAATATATTTTTTTTTAAAAAGAAATTCCAAGCTGCACTAGGACTAATCCCCATGTAATAACATTTTTTAATTTGTCTTTATTGTTGGAAGTATTACAAATGTCCCCTTTTTTCTCCCATTGACCCCCTCCACCAAGCTTCCCCCAGACCATCACCACGCTATTGTCTGGTTATACATGAGTTATACATACATGTATATAAGTTCTTTGGTCAATCTCTCCCCACCCATCCACCCCCCACCTTCCCTCTGAGATTCGTCTCTGGATATTTTTGTTCATCAGTTTATTTTGTTCATCATTAGATTCCACATATGAGTGAGATAAAAAATATACATATATGGAACATTTCACGAATTTGCATGTCATCCTTGCGCAGAGGCCATGCTAATCTTCTCTGTATTGTTCCAATTTTGGTATATGTGCCGCCGAAGCAAGCACTGTAAAAACAAAATTGACCTTCAGGTCTCCTAAGATACTGAAACGCGAAAATTGAACTGGAACGCGTGGTGTTCCTATAGGCAGGATGATCCCCGGGTCCTTGTCCAGGTGGGTTCAAAGAATGAGACCACTGACAAAAGGTGGTATAGGAAAAGATGGAAATTATTGAGAAACAAGCACAGACTCCCACGTGGGGAGGGGGAGAGAGTCCCACTAAGTCCCTTTTTTCTAAGATTTATAAAGGCTGCAGTTCTTTGTGTCCTCATATCCCCTCTGATTGGTCACTATAACAGCTTCAGAGCTTAAACCCACATGAGGTTGCCCTCTTCTTCTCCCTTATTGTTTTTCTATTCCCTTTGGCCTTCCTCTTCCTTTATTCTGTGAATGTAGAGCTTATTCTATGGAAATATATGTCTTCTGGCAGCTCCCTTAGTCTGTGAATGTAGACTTTCTGCAGCTCCCAGCTTTCAGCCCTGTGGTTTTTCCCCATGGACCCCCTAATTCCTAAAACTTCCTAAACCTGCCTATTTTACCCCTAAAAACTCCTTTCAATACTAGGACAAATAATTATGTCTAACTCCTCAGGACCCAGATATGATTAGAAAGCTAAATAAGATTGCTATGGCCCTTTCTTTCTACCACAAATATCAACTTTTTACCATTTTATTATCAGAACCCCCAACAAAAAAATTGTATCAATGTTCAGACTTAATCTTATAACGATTTAAAGTACCACCCCCAAAAAATAGGAAAAAAAAGAAGTAAAACAACTAGTTTTTCTAATGTTTAAAAAAAAGTCAAGAAGAATACTGAAATTATGAATAACTTTATTTGACTAAAAAGTTTTATCACTAATTAAAGCTGAGCATATCAGGTTTAACCCAAAATACCAGGCACTCAATGACACCATCTTCTGTTCAACTGAGTGGACCAGTCACACTTAAAAGAAGAAGATGGAAAGCCAAATTGAAACAGGAATTTTAGGGGTAAGATAGGACAGGTTCAGGAAATTTTAGAAATTAAGGGGACCATGGAGGAAAGCACAGGGCTGCAGAGCAGCAGAAGGTATATTTCCATAGAATGGGGGAGCTGGAAAGTTGTAACAGGTACATTTCCATAGAATGAGGAAGCTGGGAACAACAAAAGGTCTATATTTACAAAATAAAGAGAAGGAAGCCCTTCATCCAGAAGGAGAAGAAGAAAGCCCAAAGGAAATAGGAAAACAATAGGGAAAGAGGAGGGGAGATCCTCACATGTCCCATTTGAGATTCAACCTTCCAGCCCAGGAGTTACTATAGTAACCAGTCTAAGGGAATATTGACCAATCAGAGGAGGTATCAAGGCACCAGGATCTGCAGCCTTTATAAGCCATAGGGAAAAGGAACTCAGTGGGACCCTTTTCCTCCTCCCCACGTGGGAGTCCATTCTGTGGGACTCTTTCCCTCTCCCCACATGGGAGTCTGTACTTGTTCTTAAATAAATCTCCACCTTTGCTATGCCACTTTCTGTCCGTGGATTCGTTCTTCGATTCCGGTGGACAAAGAATCCAGGTTCCAGTCCAAAAATTCCGTATCAAAAATCACACAGTTTTGAATTAAACCCCACGTCCCATAAAATCAGCATCATAGCCGAAACCGGTTTGGCTCAGTGGATAGAGCGTCGGCCTGCGGATTGAAGGGTCCCGGGTTCGATTCCAGTCAAGGGCATGTACCTGGGTTGCGGGCACATCTCCCAGTAGGAGATGTGCAGGAGGCAGCTGGTCGATGTTTCTCTCTCATCGATGTTTCTAACTCTCTATCTCTCTCCCTTCCTCTCTGTAAAAAAAAAAAAAAAATCAATAAAATATATTTTTAAAAAAATCAGCATCATAATAAAATAAATTGTTGGTTATTTTAGCTTCATCTTAATAAAGTTCAGATTCTTATGCTTGTGGCTATTTTATGTACATATTTGCTTGTCTTTTGTTGATGTATAATGAGTGTAGCAAACTCAAGGATGGTGCTGGCTAAAAATTTTGCTCTGTAGCTTAGAACTTAGAGGTCAGCCTAATCAAATTTACTTGGCAATAAAGCCAGAAGTCCAACTGTTGTGACCCTCTTAAATACTCAGACTATGGTAATTTACAATATAGGAAAAGAAAATTAATCTTAGGTAAAAAGCATTTAACTCAGCTACTGTGGAACAAACCCAAGTTTTCCTATAAAATTATATGAATCTAGACTATTCTGTACCTGAATCAACATAGAGGGATCTGAATCTCTCTGAAAAAGGATTCTCTACGACTCATGGAAACTCATATACCCAGCAATGAGGAGAAATCGATATTGTTTTTGGTGGTGGGTGGAAATGAAAGATGGCACTTAACTTTTCTTTAATAAAATCCTTTGTAAACATAGGGTATTCACTTTTAAAAAGACATAATACCTTCTTTTTATTGTTTTTCTTTCTTAATATAAAAAATAAAAACTTCACTTTTTACCTCCTCTCTACTTCTTAAAGAAAGAAAGCTTCAAGATGGACACCATGAGAATAAACGCTGTACAGTAGCTGTGAAAAACAGCAGTCTAGCAGCCACTGGAGCAAACAGGATGAGGTTGGAGCTCCCCTAAAAGCTCTGTTCCCAGAGAATTGTCACCATTTTATCTGTCTGGCAGCTCACTGAAAAGCTCCATTCCTAGGGCTTGTTTTTATTTGACATGACTTAGAACTCACTCTCTGCAAACAGACCTATCTACAGGGCATTTGTCAAAAACAATCAATGGCAATTGTTCAACGCTGCTGCTGCCTGAGGCAAAATTACCAACTGGGGCTAATAAGAGGCTGACCAAAACTCTTAAAAGGAAAAACTATAGAATAGTATCTCCATACAGACTTTGAAAAGTTTTGAAACATCCCTGACAAGCAAGAAAGTCATGTGTATGAGCTGGGCTTTGTGTATGCCCAAAAAGACCTGGTCATAATCTCATACCCCATGCTGACCATGAAGCTCTGCTCAAACATAAAGTGAATGATAAGGCAGACTTGTAAATAACCTGCCACAGCATTGAAAGTGTGCCCCAACACACACACACACACACACACACACACACACACACACACACACACATCCTTAGCAAACAATGAGAGCCTCATTGGTTCAAAGCATTTAAGAAAATCTCTCTCCAATTTTTAGCTGATCTCTAAGGTCACCAAATAGAGACTTCAGTGGCTACATACAAGTTCATAAACTTTATACAGACTACGTAATTAGTCCAGGAACATCACTAAACAAGTAAAAGGCAATGACAAAATCTCGGGGGGAGGGAGGGAGCAGTGAGAAAGAAAGAGAGGGAAATGTGATTTCCAGGGTTGCTACATTATATTAAGTGTTCAGATTTTTTAAAAACACTATAAGAGAAGCAGCAGCCCTGTAGGTTGCTTGGTGTAAAAAAAAACACACACACACTATAAGATATGCAAAGAAAGGAAAAGTGTAACTTATACACAGGAAAAAACATGAGTAATAGAAACTGTACCTAAGGAAGCCTAGATATTGAACTCACTAGGCAAAGACTTTACGGTGGCTATCATAAATATATTCCAAGAGCTATAAGAAACCATGTATAATGAATAAAAGGATATTTTAAGTATAATATCTCACCAAATAGAGATCATCAATAAGACAAAGAAATTAGGAGGAAGAAGAAGGAGGGGGAGAAAAGAGGGAAGGGGAGGAGGAAGAAGAAAGAAGAAGATTAAGAAGAAGAAAGAGAACCAAATATTCTAGAGTTTAAAAGTACAAAAATGGAAGTGAAAAATTCACTAGAAGGACTTAACAATAGATTTTAACTGGCAGAAAAAAAAATCAACAAACTTGAAGACAGAGTGATTGAGATTATCCAACCTGACAAATAGAGAGAAAAATAATAAAAATAAACAAGTCTCAGAGATGTACGAGATTCCATTCAAGCGTACCAATATACCCATAATGAGAGTGCCAGAAGGAGAGGAGAGAAAGGTACAGAGAGAATGATTGAAGATACAATGGCCAAAAACTTCCCAAAATGATAAAAAAAAAAATGTTAACCTGCATGTCTAAGAAGCTCAAGAAACTCTAAGTAGGATAAACTTAAAGAGATACACACCTCAACATGTCATAGCCAAACAGTCAAAACACAAAGACTAAGAAGAAATCTTGAAAACAACAAAAGCAAAGGAAATCACCATAGATGCCTACTTAAATTCTACCTTATCAGTAATTACATTAAATGTAATGGACTAATGACTTCAATCAAAAGATAGAGATTGACAGAATAGATTTTAATTTTTTTTAATTTATTGATTTTTAGAGAGAGAAAAGCAGAGGGGGGGATCAATTTATTATTCCATTTAGTTGTGCATTTATTGGTTGATTCTTGTATGTGCCCTGCCTGGGGATGGAATCCACAACCTTGGCATATCGGGACGAGGCTCAAACCAACTGAGCTACCTAACCAGGGCCAGAATGGATTTTTTAAAATAAATAAATGTGTGTGTGTGTGTGTGTGTTTATTGATTTCAGAGAGAAAGAGAGAAGGAAAGAGAGATAGAAACATCAATGATGAGAGAGAATCATCGATTGGCTGCCTCCTGCATGCCCCCCACTGAGGAACCTGGGACCCTTCAGTCCACAGGTTGACGCTCTATCCACTGAGCCAAACCAGCCAGAGTCAGAATGGATTTTTTAATGATCCAATTATGTGTTTTCTACAAGAGACTCACTTTAGATCCAAAGACACAAATAAGTAAAAAATAAAAGGATGGAAAAAGATATACCATGTGAACAGGTATCAAAAGAGAGCTGGAGTGACTATGTTAGTATCAGACAAAATAGACTTAAGACAAAAATTGTTACAAAAGAAAAATGGCATTTTATATTGATTAAAAAAAAAAGTCAATCCAGCCCTAGGCAGTCAAGGGCACATGCCCATGTTGCAGGCTCAATCCCCAGTGGGGGGCGTGCAGGAGGCAGCCGATCATCATTGATGTTTCTATCTCTCTCTCCATCTCCCTTCCTCTCTGAAATCAATAAAAAAATAGTTTTTTTTAAAAAAAAAAGGTCAATCCAGTTGCCAATTTGATATTGCCACTAGATGCTTAGCTCCAAAATGAGCTCCTGATAGTTTCCCCAAAACAACTTTTAAAGTTTTCCACATCTCATTTAAAGCAACTATATCCTTCCAATCACTCTAGGCAAAAATCTTAACTCCTGCAGTTAGCCACTCAAGGAAACACCATGAAAAATACCGATATCAAGAGACTACTGTATACCCATCTTTTATGCATATTCTCAATTATCTTAAGCATCTTCATTCCATCATTCTTTTTGGAGAACTTCTCAATATTGGAAACTCACTTGATGTGGTTGTGCATCTGTTCTGTTTTTGTAACTGCCGTCAATCTAGTATTATATTTAGTGGTGAAACCAAATGCATCCACTAAAAGAAGTTCATTATCATACAAGGTAACCAGATTTTTGAAATGCTGTTTCTACTTTCTTATGTCTTGTTTCATCTTTCATGTAATTTTTGTTCTATATGGAGCACCATTAATAGAGCTGGTGTTGGAAACATTTTTATTTGCAGTGACCTTGTCTACTTTTACTACTGTACCTTGTTTGTGTTTGTTAGGACCAAACGTCAAAGCATGGCTAAGACTTTTCAGTAGAAACGGAGTTACATCTGTTTGGGAGAATAGTCTCCAGATCACCACAATTTCTAGTTTTCTAGGAACATGACTTGGAGCCTTTCCTATTCCACTCAATTGGGAAAGGCCATGGCAGGTGCGGCCCATCTCCTGCACGCCTGGAGCGACCTTTGGCTATGTGGCTGGCCTCGTTATTTCACCACTCTGGATATACTGGAATAGAAAGCAACTTACATACAAGAACAATTAATTGGAACAAAGGAAGATGTTTTGTGTGTGCAGATTCCATAAAGACTGTGCAGAAATGTATATGGTCTAAGCCAGGCAGTCCCATTTACAGCACTGTTTTTTTGTTGTTGTTGTTGTTGTTTTTTAAAATATATTTTATTGATTTTTTACAGAGAGGAGGGGAGAGAGATAGAGAGTTAGAAACATCGATGAGAGGAG
>NW_005359634.1:419838-459683 GCF_000412655.1 Myotis brandtii
GTGATTGTAGCTTTTTAAACTATGAAACCTCTGAGAGATTGTACCTTCTAGTTGAAATAAAGTATTTATAATAGAAAAAAAAATCTTAACTCCTTCTTTCACCTCCTACCTCTGGTGCCTCAGCAAATTCTACTAGCATTACCTTCAAAATATATCAAGAAGTTAAGCACTTATCTTTACTATCAGCACCTTGATCCCAAGATCATCTCCTCTCTGGATTACTTCAGTAACCTCTTAATTAAGCTGCCCTCATTTTTTTTTCAAGTTACCCCAGGATTTTAAGGGGCATAATTACTTAAAAGCACACTGTAATTAGCATCGATAATTAGATAGAAATAAGAAAATATAGAAAAAATATAGAGCAAATTTGGCAAATAAATTTTAAAACTGTTCCAAATAAAGCTACAGATAACTTCCAGTAATTATGCATCTCCAAGAAAGCTTCAGTGTAATAAAGTTTGTTTTTATCACCTAAAGGTTATTTTATAACTGTGTTTTACAAGTATTTCACAACAAATAATTTTGTCCAAAAAATACCCCCCTCATCCTTGTCCATTTAACAGTTGCCCTCCACAAGAAGTTGCCTCATTGGATGTTCCTGGTATTTGCATGCCAGAGAAGTGAGATGAGGCTGCTGAACTGCTGGAACCAAACTCTTTATATCTCCAGTGGTCTGATGGCAAGCAGCATTTTCCCTTTCATCACACTCCTATTCCTGTACCCATAATAGTTTTTAATTTTTTTTAATATTTTTAATTGATTTCAGAGAGGAAGGGAATCAACAAAAATACATTTAAAAATAAATAAATAACTTACAAATTATTTATTAAGTCTATATACATTCATTCAGAAAAAGACACTGGGAGAGGGTGTTGTCTGCATGATACTAATGTGCAGTGCAGCACACCCTACTCAGCAGGTCACGTGATGCAGCCCTTCAACGCAAACACTTGGTCCCGCGGGCTTAGGTCCCATTCCGGTTCCTGTGTGCAGGAGCTGTGGAACTCAAGTAAGATACCAAACCTCCACGCTTCAGCTCTACTCACTGTAAAATGAAGGGCAAGAGTGGTACTTACTTCATGTGACATTTGTAAAAATTAAATGCAATAAATGAATCTTTGACACTAAGTTCTGTGCCTGGCACAAAGTAAAATAAGTAATACTTAGTATTATTTTCGTGTAACAGGAAGAAAAACAACAGCATTAAGAAAAAGTAATCATCACCCCTGAACAGAGGAAAAGAAAATTTTAACTGTACTCCTTCACTAACAAGCTGTGTGTGGGAAAAACTCTGCCTGAGAATTTGATGTTTTCCACCCAAAGTCAGTTTTTACCAGTTCTTTGTATCATGTATCCTAAGGGCCAGGAAATTCCCTTTTTGTACAGGATAACCCAATTATGGCTGCCCAGGAGCCCTGGAAACTTGGAAAAGAGAGGTGATGAGCTCTCAAACTATGAAGAAAAACCAGTAATATTTAAAGAGTTTAGGGCCCTTAAGTGGACTATGGCCAATAAAAGCTGGCCCTGTGATGTGAAGGAGTTAATAACTATGTCTGATGTTGAATTTGAAGTTGTTTCTTGTTCTGAGCTATTAGCCCATTTATCCTTAGAACTTTCCTAAGAGTGTGGTGTTCATAGTACCTTATCAGTGGTGATTTCGGCAATAAAGGACTGAGGATTGGGTCGCAAGTAGAGTACTGTGGAATGAGGAAAGGGCAGGAGCCAAAGAAGAGAAGATTGGTCAGAGGAAAATGAAACTGAAGAGCAAATCTAGATTAGAGCCAGAAAGTCAGGAGACAATGTAAGTGCTACCAGGAATCCTTGAAAATATTGGGAAGAGCACTGGGCCTCCAACATTTAATGTGATGAAAGCGTTAGTTGCTCTGTTTACTAGAATAAATGTTAAACAAGATATAAAAACTGGTGGACTTGGGGTTACTCTGGCTACAATTATTAATTCATATATCTAATATTAAAATTTTACATAATTCTACCCTTATATATTCGGACCAATCCAAAGTTAGGAAGAAACCAAAGTTAGGAAGCTAAAATTAAATGATATTCTATTTAAAATATGTAAAAAATGGTGACTTTTTAAATCAAAGCTCTTACATTTAAATAAATGCCAAAATATAAATCATAACATACTGAAAGCAACATTGACACAGGAATCAGCCTAAGTAAACGCAGATTCTAGTCTTGCTTCTACTGTGTGAGCAGGAAAATTCACTCTTTTTTTAAATATATATTTTATTGATTTTTTACAGAGAAGAAGGGAGAGGGATAGAGAGTTAGAAACATCAGATATATCGATCAGCTGCCTCCTGCACGCCCCCTACTGGGGATGTGCCTGCAACCAAGGTACATGCCCTTGACTGGAATCGAACCTGGGACCCTTCAGTCCGCAGGCCTACGCTCTATCCACTGAGCCAAACCGGTTCGGCAGGAAAATTCACTCTTAAGCACTCCATGTTTCATGAGCTTGGTCTGTCAGTTTGAGCTAAGGGACCCTGCTCTGTTAGACTAACATAGTGCTTCCACCTCACCATTCATTCATAAGTGGGCTTCCTCCATTCCTGATGCTATCTGTTCCTCTGGCCTTCTTGGGTTTTGAGGACCCACTAAAGTCCCCAGTTGACTTTTCTGGACTTTAGGATACCTGAGGCATTGGACTTGATTCATTCATTCCTTCACCCTGCCCCTTCTTATTGCCTTGGATGCGGACTTTCTTCTCCATCCACCAACTCTGCCACTGCTCCTATTCATGCCCAAGAAGGCCCCAGTCCAACCTCCAAGAAGTAGTAGAGATTTGGACAATAATAACACCCACTGCTTGGTGCCCATAATAATAAAATGTCACTATCTCTACAAAAGTCCTGTATAAAAATAAAGCATTAGAACATGACTTTGTATAAATAGTCACAGAAAGATGTCTATGTGATGTTATTAAACTCTGTCCAGCTTGGATTTTTTAATCAATATTATGCTAATCTATATACTGTGCTTCCAATAGCTATTTCTCTTGTGAAAACATTGGGATTTGCCCCAAATGAGGAGGCAAAAACAATGCTTTTTTTTTTTTTTTACAAATCTATTTGCCTGTAGAAGCAAATAGGTGCCACTGTAAGAATAGCACACTTAAAAATGTTACTAGTATGGAGTATTACAGATGTTTAAGATATGAAAAACTGACTCACACAGTTGAGGATCAACTCCCAAAGTGCATCTATGAGTTAGTCTCAAATTCCTTCCATAATACACAGCAATATGTAGACTTGGCTCCACACAGCTTCCACGGGAGCGCATGCGAATTCTCTCCCTGGAATCCCATTGGCCCTCCTTACACAGGCTGTAGTCTCCTCCCAAGGGGAAGGCAGGGCAATTCAAAGGCCCGGATGGATGACTTTGCCTCAGCTGCCTTTGTCTTCACAAGGTTGCACTGACCTATGCAGCATTCATTTCCCTGCCCTTTCTTTTTCTAACCTCCACTTCACCTTTTTTTGTAATTATTCTCAACAGGAACCTCTTTAACTAAGCTGTTAGTACCTTGGCCCAGGACATAAGTTCTGTTAGATAGTTCCAGGTGCCAACTACTCTGGCTGTAACTGAACAAAGTTGATGTACTGAGACACTGCAAATAAGAAACAGTTCTGCCGATCATTAAAAGTTAAAATCATTATTTAAATGACAGGAAATTTAGCATTAAATTTATTACTGGAATAAAAGTCAACATAGCAATTACAGAGGGAAATTGCAAGCACTATGTTAAGTCTATTCTCTGAGCTCGAGGTAGCCAGTTTCTTTAACGCTGTCTTTCATAGCCAAACGTGATCCTGTCCGTCACTTGCAGTCGCTTACCGGCTCAGTCACAAAAGCTCCCTGTCATCTCTGGCTAGGAGTCCGACAGCTTCCAGAGCATCAGTTCTGTCACTAACACTTATTTCTTTTCAACCTATGTAAGAGTATATTAATTGAACCAGGCTAGAGACATTCTTATTCTGTTAAGATCAACCTTGAGGCCAGACCTGTCCTTACTTGTCGTTTTTCTGCAGGGTCCATTTCGAGGGCTCTCCCTCCAGATGCCTCTCAGTTCCCTTTAGTCAGTGACTCAGTTTGTGGTGGCCACGCTCAAGATCACAGAAATGTTTCCCTCAGTTGACACCCCATTAACTTTGGAGGTGAATTACCTTAGAGGTGTGCTTCTGCTAAATTATAACTGGCACATTCAGGTCAATTATCCCCCCCCTCTACCCATCCCGACTTATTTCTTTCTCAGGCAATAAGAATAGCCACCTGCCTCTCAGAACACCTGCTTCTCAGAGAACGCCTCAGACAGGTGACTGCCCAGGTGAATGCTTGGGCTACCGAGGGGGGAGGAGCATTCTAAGCCATCTCTGCGAAGAAGCCCACACTCTTTGCTTTGCTTTCATGCATTTCTCACAGACATCATAAAAACTCAAACAACATTGTAAGTGTCTCATGGTTATTTTGCACACACAGGATACTATAGGGCTTTTTGTTGATTTATGAAGAAATGGCACAATCGTGCATGTGTGAGTATTTGCGGTCTGCTTTTGCTAACATGACTACAAGAGAAAAGTAAAAGGGAATAAAATACAGGTGGCCAGTATAGCCATTGCTTTCCCACGCTCTCCCCTACTGTTTTTCTTCTTCTGTCTCCCAGAGCCGAACCCACTCACACTCTCAGATGTTCTCACTAGGCTGGTGTATTAGTCATACTGATGGTAAGCCACTTACCATAGAGACTCCCAAACACAGTAATATAGAAAACTAGTGGCCCGGTGCACAAATTCATGCACATGGAAAGGAAATTAATTAGAAGAAATATTTTAATATTGCTATTCACCCTTTCTCTATAATAGAAGTGTCAACCAAATTCACAATCAACAATGACAGATCGAAACACACACATGCAACTGGCACCAGCAAGAGCTTTATATGCATCGCACATGCGGGAGTCAACTTAGCCTTTTATAGATATACAATAAACTTGCTTAATTAGACCCGCTTTCTGATGTAGCTAAACTTTTCCCAGCCCAGTGAAGCACCCCAACTTCTCTTTCAGGTAACTGTCAACAATACAACAGAAAATATCAACACAAAGCAGATTATTATTGTAGATCACACAGGGAGAACAAAGGGTAAAATATTTAACTGCAGCGGTGTTTGACTATATTCTGCTCAGTGAGAAAACCTGAAGTCATTTTCAAGGTCCACCATTTCTTACTTCTTTTCAGTTGGGTCAAGTTTCTAAGCTTTCTAAATCTCCGTTTTCCAGCTAATGAAAAGAAAATAGGATTCCACCGAGTCTCCTATCTACCTACTCCAGGACTTCTATGAGGATCAAATGAGATGAGGCACAGGAAAACACTTCACAGACATTTGGTTAAAGTGTGAAATGTTTGCACCTGACTATAAAGCAAGTCATGTTCCTCAGCTGAGGGAACTGAAAGGAGGCTAGTTGTTGATAGGTTGAGGAAGCAGGGCGTTGCTACGTGACATCATTACCCAGCACCCACAGCCACCGTTTTTGGGCTGGGCTGGGCTGGGCTGGGCTGTGGGCCGCATTTTGTGCCATGGGGTTTCAGCAGCGTTGATTGTGATTTGGTGGGCTGTCACTCTGGGGCGGTAGTGGGGCCTGTGTCCCACTTGGGGGAAGCTGAGTGTTGCTTTGTGGGTGCCAAGTCTGTGATGCTGTTTCTCTGTAAATGACTAGTGCATGTCACAGCAGTCCTGCATTGAGCGTCTGCCCCCTGGTGGTCAGTGCGCATCATAACTACCAGTCAGACGGACACTTAGCATATTAGTCTTTTATATATAGAAAATAGTTTTCTCTCCCCAAAGCAGCCTGAGAAGATAGAGACTCCTGAGGTTGGTAGCTCTGCCCCCATGAAATCATTCAGGGACCCACATTCCTTCTATATTCTTGTCCCTCTACAGTGGGGCCTTGACTTACGAGTGTCCCGACTAACAAGTTTTTCGAGATACGAGCCGTCTCTCGGCCGATTTTTTGCTTTGAGTTGCAAGCTAAAATTCGGGTTACGAGCCAGCTTCAGATACCCCACCGCTAGTTGGCGCAGCAAACGTCACAGTGAACGCCACAACATCAGCCCAGCATCACGTGTCTCACTCGTTCACTTTATGATTTGACATACGAGTAATTTGAGTTATGAGCTCCGTCAGAGAACGAATTAAACTCGTAAGTCAAGGCCCCACTGTATTTCCAAGGTGTTATCCTCATTCCCATCTTCAGAGCTGATTAACTACACCACAGTCTGAAAGAAGGAGAAAGTAGAGTAGCACCTGTGATTTCTGCTCACATCCCATAGCCAGAGAAGAGGAAACGTAGTCCCCAGTTGGGCAGTCGTGGCCATGGCAAGTGTAGATGGAGGCTTAGAGAATCCCTGGTTCACCCAATCTGGGCACAAAGACTATAGCATTTATCACACCAGATCCTCAAGAAGCCGCTGCTATTGGTGCAGTACTAACATTGTCAAGTGGAATATCTTTAAGTCTTAAGTATTATGCTAAGTACTTTACATATACTAACTCATTTTACTCTCACAGAAAACATATGAAATGGATACTATCGTTTTTATTTTAAGAGATAAAGAAGAACCGAATTTAGAAGAATAAAGGAACTCAGCTAAGTGGCAGTCAGGACAGGGTAGAAAAAGGCGGTCACATGGCTTCCAGGTAGATTTGAAATAAACTACATCATTGGGAAAAACTCTGAGCTGATAGAGACTGAAAGCTAGGTTGCCATGAGTGGAGACATGGGACAGGATGAGAGCAGAAGACTGGATGATGCAAGATGCTAGAGTTAAATAAATGAGCCACGACCTATTCTCATGAAGGCACTGAGAGTTTGTTCTCCTTGGGGCCCACCAAACCCTGAGTAACTTGCCATTTTCTACCCCAGCTCACCAGAGAAGGGACTCCTACATGTTGCCATAATCAGTTTCCATGTTTCAGGGCCGCAAGGGACTCTGTCCACATTTAGTCATTCAATACATGTATTGTGTACCACCCTTTAGACCAGCCGTGGGCAAACTACGGCCCGCGGGCCCGATCCGGGCCGTTTGAAATAAAAAAAACTAAAAAAAAAAAAAGACCGTACCCTTTTATGTAATGATGTTTACTTTGAATTTATATTAGTTCACACAAACACTCCATCCATGCTTTTGTTCCAGCCCTCCGGTCCAGTTTAAGAACCCATTGTGGCCCTCGAGTCAAAAAGTTTGCCCACCCCTGCTTTAGACAGAATCTATCTAGACTTTGGTACTATAGAGAAGACTGAAAACAAAATCATCCCTTATCTCACAAAATGCAAAGTCTAGCAGGGGAAACAGACATTAGATATTGTGCCATAAAAATGTGTAACAAATACTGTGGTAGGGAAAGTACTGTCTGGTGAGGGACTTGGCCTACCTTGTAAAGAGGGAGGGGACCATTCTGTCCAGACAAGTCAGGGAGCATGCGTGACAAGTGGCCCTGACACTGACCATGAGAAATGTCAGCAGGATGAGATAAGAGCCAGAGAAGTACTCTGTGTAGATCACAGTACACAAGTATTGCTCTCTTATGGTTGCAAAGAGAAGATGGTATCAGAGTTTTAAAAATAATAATAATAACCTATTATACCACTGACTTTCTTCTCAGATTCTCATTTCCAAAACCCTGACTCTGATTTATTTTATCTTGATTTTTATCAAGGACTGTCTTTTCCTGGTGACACTTGCCTCCATGGTACTGATGTTTTCATTTAATCCCTTCAACTCCACCTATCTGATTCTCTTCCCTTAAAACTTTGTCCTGGGGAAAACAATACCTAAGACTGACAACATCCTATAAATAACCAGTTGCTACAAATGTTAGTTACTATCACTACTACTAATGAAAATAAACTACAAGATTATTTGTATCATCAGCCTAACTGGAGCACCCCTTAAGCCATTTCAGTCTAAAACACCTTTGGCAAATGTTCATAGGATCAGACACATACACCATCATAAAAGAGGATAAGGAACAATTCTGACGTCATTATTCACACAAGCCAAAAATGGAGGGTTTTAGGTAAAGAATGGGGATGGCTACCCAGTGGATGGCCCTGTAGATTGGACCCTCAGGATTGACTAGATCTAGAATTAACTCAGTTCAGAGCAACTGCAAAGAGTAAATAATCCCTTGGCAAGAAGTAAGAAAGAGTAAAGCATTTAAGAAGCAGCGCTTGCATCTTCAGAGGGGTAAGTTCTCCTTTCTTCTGGCATTTTACATCCAGGACTACGTTGCTGTATAAATCACAACTACTTCAATCATTCCCCAAATATGTGTTAAACACTTACCATGTGCCACACAGTGTGCTAGGTGCTGAAAGTGACACAGTAACAGGTACACAGAGTCCTCGCCACATGGAGCAAGGAACACACAAATAAATCCATGATTACAAACTGTGATAAAGGCAATGGAGAAAAGTTAAGGAGTTTGATGACCATTTTGAAAGGGGATTTGATTAAGAAACCAGGGAAAGTATTGCTGAAAAAAAAAGACATTTAAGCCCAAAATGAATAGGAATAAGCCAGCAAAGTGGCAGGAAATGAGAATGACATGAGGCATTGAATGAGGAGGAAGATGGGATTTGATGACCAAGGCCATGGAAGAGGGAATCAAGACTCCTATGTAAGCAGGGCAGTAAGCTTACCTGTGTTCCCCATACTCAGGTCCCCTGGCTATGGCAAGCTAAGAAGTTCATAAAATCTCCATCTCTCAACCCAGGCCACCAGACTTTGTGTGTTAAGTTGTTCTCTGTCTTCGGGGTCAAGATAGGAAGGCGGAAGTTACAAACAGTTTGACTTCTGACCTCTGAGGTTGTCACTATATCGATTTTTTCTCGCTCCAGGAAGAATTAACCACTGGATATTCTAGGTTCACATAATACTTTAACCACACCATACACTCTCACTAATGCTATTATAATCAATTTGCTCTCCTTCTAGCTTTTGAGGTTAAAGTATACAGAAATGTTAGGCTTTAATTTATATCTCTGTAGTCAAGCACACTGCCTGGAAAATATTAACTACTCTACACATGTGTATCAAATAAATACATGAAAAATAAGTCAATTAATCATTAGTCATTAGGTTCTGTAAAATTCTCTTGTATTTCAATGAGATGTGTGTTTATATATATTATGTGTTTTTACATGAAAGTGTCTAATGATGAGAAATAGTTTCTTTGTTTTATTGGATGATCGTCAAAATCTTAATGAATGGGGGGAAAATGGAAAATATACTGACCCACGCATTACATATGCAACTACTTATTTTCTCATAAAAATGTCAGTACATCAGGGAGGCTAGTCAGTTGAAGAAACAAAACTCCCTACATCACCACCTAACTTCAAAAATAAATGTTACCGGACTCCACCAAGATGGCGGCATAGGTAAACACCGGAGACTGCTGCCGCAAACAACCACTTCAAAAATACAACTAAAAGACGGAACGGACATCACCCAGAACCACAGGAAGGCTGGCTGAGGAGAGACTCTTCAACTAGAAGGAAAAATAACAGCACACCGAGGCTCAGAGGAGGCGCAGTGTGGAAAAAACTCAGGTGCGGAGGTGCGCGCGCAAAGCGGGCTGGTGGCTGAGAGCGCGGTTGTCGTTTTCGGTCAGGGGGGAGTCTCAGACTCTGAGCTCCAGATACGGGCGAATCGCTGGGGACTCGGACCCAAACGGGAGAAGCGGGAGTGTCTGGCATCAGTTGGAAGGCAGCTTTCCCTCCGAGGTTTGCAGCGGTTCCGGGGGTTCTGAGAAGCAGAGCCTCTGGGAACAGGACTGAGGGCACCATAACGGCTCCCTCCGCCCGCCCTGCCCTGTTGATCCCGCCCCGCCCAAGCCCTGCACAGAGCCATTTGCCGGATCGCCTCAGGCAAAGGCTAGATTAGCACCCCCCCAGAGGACAGAAGTTTTCCGCGGCAGACACAGCTGATTCACACAGCCAGTCGGCCTGGTGGTCAAATCCCTCTAGTATTAACTACAACAATCAAGGCTCAACTAGAACAAGACTGCGCACAAAGACCACTAGGGGGTGCACCAAGAAAGCATAAAAAATGCGGAGACAAAAAAACATGACAGAAATGGAGGATATAGAGCTAAAAAACGCAATTTTGAGGGCTTGCAATAAACTTCTGGAGAGCCTCACGAAAACTAATGAGACCCTCGATGCTATGATAAAGAAACAACTAGAAATTAAGCATACACGGTCGGAAATAAAGAATATTACACCCAATAGCAGACCAGAGGAGCGCAAGAATCAAGCCAAAGATTTGAAATGCGAAGAAGCAAAAAACACCCAACCGGAAAAGCAAAATGAAAAAAGAATCCGAAAATACGAAGATAGTGTAAGGAGCCTCTGGGACAGCTTCAAGCGTACAAACATCAGAATAATTGGGGTGCCAGAAGATGAGAGACAGCAAGATATTGAAAACCTATTTGAAGAAATAATGGCAGAAAACTTCCCCCACCTGGTGAAAGAAATGGACTTACAGGTCCAAGAAGCGCAGAGAACCCCAAACAAAAGGAATCCAAAGAGGACCACACCAAGACACATCATAATTAAAATGCCAAGAGCAAAAGACAAAGAGAGAATCTTAAAAGCAGCAAGAGAAAGAGACTCAATTACCTACAAGGGAATACCCATACGACTGTCAGCTGATTTCTCAACAGAAACTTGGCAGGCCAGAAGGGAATGGCAAGAAATATTCAAAGTGCTGAATACCAAGAACCTACAACCAAGAATACTTTATCCAGCAAAGCTATCATTCAGAATTGAAGGTCAGATAAAGAGCTTCACAGATAAGGAAAAGCTAAAGGAGTTCATCACCACTAAACCAGTATTATACGAAATGCTGAAAGGTATCCTTTAAGAAGAGGAAGAAGAAAAAGGTAAAGATACAAATTGTGAACAACAAACATGCATCTATCAACAAGTGAATCTAAGAATCAAGTGAATAAATAATCTGATTTACAGAATGAACTGGTAAAAAAAAAAATGTTACCAAAAATAAATAAATAAATAAATAAATAGTACCATTATTAAAAAAAAAAAAAAGTCCGCACTAAGGTATTTTAGGCTCTCATTGGAAATGTAATGGTTTCAACTAAAAAAGACTTAGATTCCAAATTAATATTATATGAATGCAATTATTCTCAAGATGTCCTATTTGGATCATTACATTTTGCACAACAATGCCAGCCACACAGTTACTGGGACCCTTTCACCACCAACAATGGCCAGGTATCAAGTGTAATAGGACCAGACACAGCAAACAAATTAAAATGTGTGTCTTTGTGTAATGATACTATTTCGAAGAGTGTAAATGACATAGCAATTAATGTCTATGAACAGCTGGATTTAAAGATTAAAGAATGTGATTATTTCACCCTGCCAATGGACAGACCCACCTAAATGTGCACAGATGTTGGCATTTATAGGTACATTTCTGTGAACTAGTATGGCTAAGAACATGCTGTTTAGAAATTTTTGATCCAGTCATACCACATGAGAAGGCCATTTTGAAGTATTTATTTTATTTTTTAAATTTGAATTCTTTATTGTTTAAGGTGTTACAAATGTTTCCTTTTTCCCCTATTGACCTATCCTTGGCCACTCCCACCCCCCAGCACATGCCCTCACCCCCCTACTGTCTGTGTCCATTGGTTATGCTTATACGCATACAGTTTGAAGTATTTTAAGAGGCAAACCAGAATTGCAATATGTAAACCAGGGATTTTTTATTGCTCTTTATATGGTCTGAGTCGAATCACAGACTTAGCAAAGTAGGAAATCATGTTATTACAAAGAATGATTCAGATTCTTTCTGGATGTGCTTCTTCCTGAATAGTAGTTCCTATAATATTGGGTCTTTAAAGGAGAGAGAGAGAGAGATAGAAACACTGATTTGTTGTTTCACTTACTTATGCATTCATTGGTTGTTTCCTGAATGTGTCCTGATTGGGATCAAACCTGCAACCTTAGTGGTCACTTACTTATGCATTCATTGGTTGTTTCCTGTATGTGTCCTGATTGGGATCAAACCTGCAACCTTAGTGTTTTCCTGAATGTGTCCTGATTGGGATCAAACCTGCAACCTTAGTGTACTTGGACAACACTCTAACCAACTGAGCTACCTGGCCAGGACTATCATCAGTTTTAAACAGGAATGTTCCTCAGAATGGATGTATGATCAGGAAGTTCCAAGGTCATGAGTACAAAGTATGGCCAAAGCCCAAGTATCAATTTCTCTTTGAGTCAAAATGTCTCCATTACCAAATTGGCACGGTGAGTTCTAGTGACCAAACCCAGCACAGCCTTGACATCCCAAAGAGATATGTCCTGTGACCTTCCAGATCTTAAGAACATTCTGGAACAGTTAAACAGAACTGGCAATGGACTGTGTTTTGAAGGATAATTTCACAAAGAAATAACACTCATCACTCCAAGAGATTTACTCCTTGGGAAATGAGGCCAATTCATTCACATAGCAAATATTTATTGAGGTATTTTCTTTCATAGCTCACTCACCTTCAAATTACAGTTTCATAATGTCCTTGACTCTCATTCACACTTCAGCAAATCTACAAGTTGAGTTGGCCACATAATTCACATAAAAAATGTTAAATCTGCCAATGTAAATAGTATACTTTATCTTATACACACACATCTATAGGAGATTTTTTTAAAGAGGTGATGATGTACTCTAAACTTTCCTGAATCTATTTTCTTATCTGGGAAAATATGACAAATATATTGCCCTGGGGTCAATCAAGACCTAGTTTCAGACAGTGTACCTGACCTTAAACAACTCCCTTTCTTACCAGGACAGCTCCTTTATTATTTTGTTAAAATAAATAACCTTTGTTTCTCCTCTTTATACAGACGTGCTTATCCCTGTATCTTGGGGGCCCAATAATAAATCTGTTCTCACACAGAAACCTTATTTTTTTTTTAATCTGGCCTTTTATTTTTATTTTTCCCTTTGACTCAAATTGGCCCAACCTAGTGCCATGATTTGCTCACCTCCCTCTCCCTTGGTCAATCATCAATCCCTCAGGACAATGAGATTCTGGTCATCATCCAGCAGTCTTAGAAACAAGGTCCTGAGTTTACTGACTATTGAGACAGTTTTCAATCAAACTAAGCACAATACCTTGGCCTTAGTTGTGTTTTAGCTCCAGACCTAGGAAAGCAGAACACTCCCACAGAACAAATCCTTATGAAATTGGACCGAACAACTCCATGACTGACATCAGGACCAAATGCAATGATCAAGTATCCCCTACCTATCAATCAAGCACCAATCAATCAGTAGCAACCACAACTCTAACTCTATTAGTCACCATAATTAATAATTTTTCCCTGTATAACCCATCCTCTAGAAGACAGTTAGGAAGATGAAGGTGGTCATCGTGGAGGTATAAAGAGGTAAAAGTGAAGGTATCTGAAGATAGGGTTCCTGAATGGACTGAATATGGGGGTAAGAATAATGGTGGAATCATGGATAACTGCTATTTTTCCCACTTAAGTAATCAGAAGCATGTGATTCCTTTTACTCTGATATGGATGTTTAAAAAGAAAACAAAGCTATTAAGGGAACCTTCTCATAAAGGTATTATTGACGGGATATGTAAATAAGAAAAGGTATGTCAAGTGTCAAATATTAGAGCTGCACCAGTCTCCAGATGGATGCATATAAACATTTGGGGCTTAACCTATTGGCTTTTTGAGCATTCAAGTCCAAGTATTAGGGGTTTAATGGGCGGGGAGAGAGTGAAGCTTACAGATCGAAGCTAAGTAGATTCTTTGATATGCAAAACAGAAAAAAATTGCAAAATGTTTACCTATCACCAAGTAGCTTATTTAGCACTGACACACCACATACCTCTGACAGTGAAGAGTCTAGGCAGGGATGTTCTTTACCATCTTAGTGCCACAGGCAAGACTCAAAGGCAAACAGAAATGGGGGGATGGAATTGAATGACTTCCCTGTAATAAGTGAGGCTGAATGGCAAAGTCAAATCTTGTTCCACAAACTCATTAAACAGAAAATCTTTATTTACAATAATGGTCTCTGTTATTATTGCATGAATTGCAATAATATACCTTAATCCTTACTTAGAAACATTCAGTTGTGAACTATATTGATGGTGCCCAGAAGCAGCTAATCTATACTGCAGGGATTCTTTCTGACATGGAAAATCAGAACTTGGCAGATAAATGGACTTTCTGTCTTGGCTCTCAAATCAATAGGTCAATTGGTTCTAGCTCCAAGTATTCAATATCTATTTAACCTAAAAATAACAGATTCCCTTTACCCTGTTCTATAAATCTCTCTCTATTAGGAAGCTATCTATAAGTTATTAGGAAAAGACTAAAAAATAATTGACAGGATAATTCAAGAGTGAAAAGGCAGGGAATCACTTTCATACAGAATCTAGAGACATCTCTGTTCATTTTTTTCTATAAGTCTTATGGATTCTGCCCCTTTAATAGCTCTGATATCTTTCCCCTTCTCTCTTACCCATACCCACTGTCATTCTCTGACCCTTTAATGTAACAGTCCCAAACTTCCAATGCTCTTTCATTAATTCATTCACCATGTATTAATTGAACAGATATTTATGCAGCAGACACTATTCCAAGTACTTGGGAACCAAACACAGAAGCCTCTGTCCTTAAGGAGGTTACATTCTACTGGGAAAATATACAAACAAAAAACACAATTAAGTAAACTATATAGTATAGTAGCAGATGATAGGTTACACATACACACACACAGGAAAAAAAAAACAGAAAGAAAAACTAAAGTAAGTTAAGGAGGATGGATACGGTACAGTGGAAAAGTATGTCACAGTATTGGATATCCTGGTCAGGAATCCTCATGGAGAAGGTAAAATCTGAACAGAGATTTGGTGGATGGAAAGGAGTTGACAGAGCAGATACCTGTGGGGAAAGCATTCCAGGTAGAAGAAACAGCCAGAGCAAGAACCCAATGCCAGGAATGCAAGGATGACCTTGGTGGCTAAATGAGTGAGTGAGGGATAGAGTAGAAATGAGGTCAGTTCTTGTCCTTGTCCCACAACAGGACTGAAGTCAGAAATGAAGGAGTGACCACAGACTTCTCCCACCACCACCCATTCTACCTGTATATCCTGTTGATGTTCCCTCGTCAATACCCTGCTAATATCTTTTCTGACTTATTTCATACTCTGATCATTTCTTATAGAGATTGCTGAAGTAGATCTTATCTAGACCCCAATCCATTGGTTTTCAAACTATGTTCCTATGAATTTCTGGAATTCTTCAGAAGAGACCCAGGAGTTAGTGACCATGAGAATTGAGGAAGACCCATATCACCCTGATGATAAATATATATCAAAGAATGTTTTTCAAAATGCTAATTGGGGTTGTCTATGAGTGACAGGATTTCACATGATCTTTACTTCCTTTCAGAACTTTTTGCTTACTTTTGCTTCGGAAAAGTGTATGTTACATTTATAATAATATAATAATTTTATAATAAAAAGTTAATAATAAGCTCTTTCATTTGCAAGGGGAGCCTTCTACTACTTAGTTATTGACATTGGGAAATACATTGTTGAGTAAAAATCGATCTATAAAATGATACCGTGTCTCTGTCTTTACAGAAGAGAGACTACAAGATACACACCAACATGTCAGTGATGGTTTTCTCTGGACACAGTGATATGTGAATTTCCCTTTGTGTGTCTCTATACTGTCACATGTTTTATGCATTGAATAAATATATACACATATATTACTTTTATAATAAATATATACACATATGTTACTTTTATAATAAATATATACATATATATTACTTTGATAATTTTTTATGGAGAGCAATGTTGTTTTTATATGTTCCATACATTTTAGAAAAACTAGTACTAAAAAACTTAAAAGTATCACATATTTACATAAACTGCTTTCGTTAATACAAATTAAATCTCCCATTCTCACCTCTTGATATGTACTAATACTGACTTACTGGCCACATCCGGAAAACCCAGGAAAAGAAAACATTCCTGCAACCGTTTCTTTTTGTGCAGCCCTTCAAATAAGCAAAAGTGACTGACAAAACGTCATTGGGGAGACGACTGCACAGGAAAAGCCTGCCATTCTTCTAAATATAACCTTATGTGGATAAGGTCTATAAACATCAAGTTGAAATTCTCATCACATTTTTGTTCAGATTCCCAGTAACAATAATATTGTCTACTTGTCTCTGCCATTTAATACTTGCCCTTTAATTTCTATTTCTCAGACCGGTAAGCCTGTTACATTGAAATACCTGCATTATCATTTCATTCTCTCCCCTTCGGAGCTGCATTCCCTTGCTCACATCCTAATCCTAAAGGGTTAAATCATGAACCTTACCTTCCACTATTCCTAGAAATCCTGACTAGAAAAGCTCTCCTCAGTGAGCCCTTGGTGTCTTTATTTTATATCTAAGCCATCTTCCCAGTCAATGAACCTCCCTAAAAGATTAATGTAGTTTGAACTTTTATAGAGGAATATCATTTGTGCGCTGTCATATTTAGCACAAATGGTGCTTCAGTCACAGCTCAGTAATATTCCAGCATATTATTTCCAAGGCATTTGAGAGTTTAAAGAATTATTGAAGGGCACGCTGTACTCATTTGGTAATAAGGCAGAGAGCACTGCCGTCTACATATGATTTCAACAAATGGAATCACCACTAATTTCATTGCACGTAGCAAAATAGTTGTGATAATAACCCAGGTAAAATATCCCACTAGAGGAAATAGATGACAAAGAGTCTTTTATAAGACCTCCAAGAAGTATTGAAGAGGAAGTCCTAGAAGCTGAGGGCAAGATGCTGAGAAATCATCTTCCCGCATTGAATACGTACCCTTGACACCGTGGTTTTGCCAGCTCTGTGTGTAAGACCACAGCCCTCACCTGGCCATTATTTTTCTACAGAAGCTGCCAAGCTGCACAGGCAACATGTAGCATGAGGGGGGTGTGAAAGCCACTGAAGAGGAATGACGGAGTTAATGGCATTTAGGGGGAAACTGTAGCCACACCAAAGCTCAGGTATTTGGTGAGAAGATCCCAGACTATCACAGCTTTGTAGAGCATAGATGAGACTAATTTGACCTTTTAAAAAAAAAAACAAAACAATTTGAGTTGACAGATATTTTAGAGCAGTGGTTCTCAACCTTGGCTGCACATTAGAATCACCTGGGAATCTTTTTAAAATCCTGATTTCTGGGCCTCATCCTCTGGAAATTCTGTTTCTTTGTTACTAATGTTGTGGCCCCACCCCATAACAAAGAAACAGAATTTCCGGAGGATGAGGCCCAGAAATCAGGATTTTAAAAAGATTCCCAGGTGATTCTAATGTGCAGCCAAGGTTGAGAACCGCTGTTTTAGAGGAAGGAAAGGTCTTGCTCACTGTCAGGTGTCACCAAACAGTAGTTAAAGGTTTCTGGATACAGGCTAATCAGAAAGACAGAGAGACACCTGCTGTCATGAACGGTCCTTTTCAAGTATATGGCTCCCACTCTATTTCAGATATTGACTTTTTTTATTGAATTATCCATTCTCAGCAATGATAGTATTTAAGCTTCAAGTTAGGAGAATCCTGAAAGCAGAGATGGGTCTCATCTTTTGTTTCTAGATTAAGAAAGGCTTGATTTTCCCACTTGGGGAGCTAGCTTATTCAAAACACATGACAGTTTCTTCTGGCTGCTCACAGTTATTCTCTGCGATTGAACTGACTTAGTGAGAGATTTTGAGAATACGGCTATTTGTATTAGTTGGAAAAAATCCAACCCTTAAATTTAGACAAAAATGGCTCCACCTCCAGTTTTCTCCCATTTCTTCCCAACCCTCTACCTGCTATATTTCTGTTTAGAGTGACGAGAGGAGTTTCAGCCTTTTAGGAGAAAGCTCCTGGAGTACGTTGTGGGCAGTGTCTACATGTTGCCTATGAAGGAAATGCAAAATTATTTCAGCAATATTTGGTACTTCTCCACTCAGAAAAAATAGTCAAATGTATAGGTAGCACATAATACTCCTTAAAATTTTAGACTAGATATAAAGTTGATAAAAACCATTAAAAGTATACGAATGTCAATAAATGGTTCATTCAAATACAGCTAAAGAGATTATATGCCAAAATCCTAAAAAGTATA
This sequence comes from Myotis brandtii, assembly GCF_000412655.1. Lineage (NCBI taxonomy): Eukaryota > Metazoa > Chordata > Mammalia > Chiroptera > Vespertilionidae > Myotis > Myotis brandtii. The sequence continues at coordinate 438,103 of NW_005359634.1, forward strand.
AAAAGATTCTTTTATAGCTTTTCTTTTTTTATTGATTTCAGAAAGTAAGGAACAGGGAGAGATAGACAGAAACATCAATGATGAGGGAGAATCAGTGATAGGCTGCCTCCTGCATGCCCCACACTGGGGATAGAGCCCGCAACCCAGGCATGTGCCCTGCCCAGGAATCAAACCGTGATCTGCAGGTTCATAGGTCGATACTCAAGCATTGAGCCATGCCAGCCAGGCTATAGGCTTTCTTAAAATACAGGAATTGTATCGTACGGTACTTGGTATCTTCTATACACGTAATACCAAGATTTATTTTCTGATATTGCTCCTTCCCAGGTATCCCACATTGACTTCAACCCACTAACACATTGTTTCCCAGGCTACAATATTGTTCATGTGTGGCCATGGTCCTTAACAACATCCAGTAAGCACGAAATTCAGAATATTGGTCTAGACATGTTCTTTCTCCCACTAAATATAAATGATAACCCCACAGGGCACTGAGAATTATTGGAAGTCACCTTGTAACCACTAGGGGGAGTCAAACTTGGGATAAAGTTGACACCTTAGAAGGCAAAGTGGGGAGAGAGGGAAACAAAATGAACAAAATAGGGCCCTTAATAGCATAATTGAGCTCTAAATCAAGCCCCAAAGCCTGGCTTAGCTTTGTGTTTTTCAGTGACATAAAAAATGTAATTACCACTTTTAATTTTAAGTCAGTTTGACATAGGTTTTCGGTTATTTGCAACAATACAAAAGTACTGATAGATGAGGGAGGGAGGATTGAATTATATCTATTTTTAAATCTAAATCAAGAAGGACCATGTCAAAGACTAAAGAAGCACTTCTAACATACACTTGTATACAATGCTCATCACCAGGCCACCCGGGTGCTGTGACAAATGAGCAGGTGTGATGTTAGAACAGGATGCTGTACCATTCCTCAGGTTCTGCCTGCCAAAGACCTTTGCTGTTTTTTATGCTTTTTTATTTTTTGTCTCTGAACAAAACTGGAACTGAGGATTAGATACCATTTTCTTTTTCATTCAAGGCCCAGATGGCAGGCGGCAAAAAGTTAATTTCTGGTCTCTTGGTAGAAACTGGAGGACTGTCAGCTCTTAAGATTTTAAGTAATTCAGTCGAGTGACTATAGGCTCTGTAGATTTGGGAATTGTCTGTCTTCAGTTTTGTTGTTGTTTTGTTTTGTCCGTAATAATTGTAACATCTTAATATTCATCGTCAGACTCAGAGAAAATCAGCAGGGTGTCCCCCTGTGTCTGACAACATAGATTGTTTACAGGCCAAGGATCCCCAAGGACTGAGCTTTGAGCAGCTGGAGCTTCTGAGGACTGGTGTGATGGAACTCAGTCAGCATTTGGGCACATTTGGGGATTATTCCATGAGATGCTGCCTTGGGGGAAGGTTGACAATAGGAGAACAATGACACGTGAGAGAGGCAGACTGGGAAGAAAAGGAATCTGGGTTGTCCATTGTATTCTACAAAAGGTGTTTAAAGCTCACAAATTTGACTCATTCTACAGTTTCAGGGAGGGGTGCAAAGTAGGCAGGACTCTAAGATGGTCCCCAATATGTCCCACCTCCTCCCCTCACTCCCATAAGCGTAGCCTTATGGGAGTCCTCCCTACTGTGAATCTGCTGGCTTTTTCTCCCCTGATTAGATTGTTACATGGCAAGGTGACTTTCAGAAAGAAAGATTACTGAGATGTAGGTACATCCGCTAATGGCCTGACACCGTTCGAAGCTTGCAGTTATCTCTGGCTGGTAGCAAATGAGGAAACCAGAGACTGGAGCAGGAGAGGATTCAACTCACCGTCGCTGGCCTGAGGTTGGAGAGGCCACGTGGCAGGGCACGCGGGGGCGCATCTAGTTGCTGAGAGCAGGCCCAGGTGACAAGCAGTAAGGAGGCGCAAATCTTAGTCCTGCGGCTGCAAATACAGTCACGCTCCATGTTTCGGTAGCCAACCGCATGTACCACGGTGGCCCCATAAGATTACAATGGATTAAAAGCAGAAAGTTTGTCTGCGATGTTGAAAGAAAAGGCTGGGCCTGACTACGAGGTCGAATGCACAGCAAGCTCCAGGGAGTTTAACTATTAGGTGAGGAGGCTCAGCACTCGGTCTACCTGCTGCGGAGCTGGGGCCTCCATTGGTGAGCCAGAGGAGCAGGCTGGCGCACAGGGGAGCCTGCCCCACGCCCTGCACGCACACGCGCACGCACACGCACACATGCACACGCGCACGCACACATGCACACGCTCATGCGCGCACGCACACATTCATGCACACACACTTCCCGCCCTCTTCCCTCTCCCTCCTCCTCCCCTCTCCTTCTTTCCTCCCCCTTTCTCTTTTCCTTCCCTTCTCTCTCTCCCATCTTCCCTCCTCCTGACATCTGTGCTTCCTCCCAGGGCACCTCCCTCCACAGCCCTCCCCCTGCTCCTGCAATGCACATACCCGCATGCATCCACTTTATCTTTTTTTAAAAAAATATATTTTATTGATTTTATACAGAGAGATAGAGTTAGAAACATCGATGAGAGAGAAACATTGATCACCTGCCTCGTGCACATCTCCCACTGGGGATGTGCCCACAACCCAGGTACATGCCCTTAACCGGAATTGAACCTGGGACCCTTCAGTCCGCAGGCCGAGGCTCTATCCACTGAGCCAAACCAGTTTTGGCCACTTTATCTTTTATACCATATTATACATATATATATATATTAGAGAGAGGAAGGGAGAGGGATAGAGAAATAGAAACATCAATGATGAGAGAGAAACAGTATCAATCAGCTGCTTCCTGCACACCCCATCCTGGGGATGGAGCCTGCAATCCCAGCATGTGCCTTGAGCAGGAATGGACCCAGGGACCTCTTGGTTTATGGGTCAACGCTCAACTGTTGAGCGACACCGACTGGGCTAAAATGGTAATGATAATATGTGGAGTAGCTCTAAAATGGAAGATAAAGAAAGCCTGCAGAGTATGTGGGAAGCAGTGAGCACTCAGTGAATGAACACCCATCCTCCCACCCATGATCAATATGGAGATGACCATCTGGATAGAAGTTTTGTGATTCTGTCGCTCTTAAAGCATACACTTTTAATGGGCATACACTCTCTGGGTTATAAAATACTGTAACCTTTGTTTTTCCTGTGAATTTATGATAATTGCAGAGCTCTCCACTCTTCATCTGGTACCTTCTAAATAAGGCAAATACCATCACTACCTCCATTTTTCCAGTTCCGTGTTTTCTCAGTGTGCCCTGGGGAGCCCTCATTGCACTGCATATTTAATTAGTGTTACATGATGAGGCAGTTCAATGATCAAATACGTTTGGAGAATATGGGCTAAGCAGTAATAAACAGATTCTTTTAATCTAGAATACCTCCGAGCTTTTAACGTGTAAATGGCCATCATCAACCTCCAAAAATGTACTAGGGATTGTTTTCCAAAGTTCGTGCAACTGATGTTGGCGTGTTACCCTAGGTCAGTGATGGCGAACTTATGACATGCGTGTCAGAGGTGACAGGACAACTCATTTTTTGGTTGATTTTTCTTTGTTAAATGGCATTTAAATATATAAAATAAATATCAAAAATATACATCTTTGTTTTACTATGGTTGCAAATATCAAAAAATTTCTATATGTGACATGGCACCAGAGTTAAGTTAGGGTTTTTCAAAATGCTGACACGCCGAGCTCAAAAGGTTCGCCATCACTGCCCTAGGTTCTAAAGAATACATGCTTGAAAATGCTGTTCACAGTATGAACACTAGCAAACTGTGTTATCAGTTTAGGACAAAGTAGTCTTAATTACCAACAGGTAGCAGGTTTGACACTTTGGGACACCACAGATCCAAGACTCTTTCAAACATAGTATTCCGTCTGACTGGCGTGGCTCAGTGGTTGAGCATCAACCTGTGAACCAGGAGGTCACGGTTCAATTCTGTGGCCAGGACATATGCCCAGGTTGCAGGCTCAATCCCCAGTGTGGGGTGTGCAGGAGGCAGCCGATCAATTATTCTCGCTCATCATTGATGTTTCTATCTCTCTCCCTCTCCCTTCCTCTCTGAAATCAATACAATATATATATTTTTAAAAAACACATAGATTCCCAGGCCCTATCCCAGACAAACCAAGTCAAAATCTTGAAGGGTGAGGCACTAGCATCGGTATTTTCAAAAAACTCCATGAAAGGGTTTGATGCCAAGACAAAATTGAGAACAGTTGTGTAGAAAGTTCACATGGATCCTGAAGACACGTGGTTTGACATACCAACTCCCACTTCACAGTAAATCAAGCCACATTCAGTCCCCATGAGGCACTACACACTTTCTAGTTCATAGATGACGATAAGCAACAGGAAACGCCATTGAGACCCATGCGGTCTGCCATGGGGGCTGAATGGCCCAGCATCTGGCATACTGCCTAGCATTTATTTGACAGTCAATGTAAGTCTTTTGAATGAATGGCATTTTTAAACTTAGTGGATTAGTAGACAACTCCAATCCATCGTATATATTACTGGAATTCTGACAGCAAGGACATTATAATTAACAAGATAATCTCTATGCTTCCTTCCCACTTAATCATTTTGTACTACTAGAAGTAGTATTGTCTGGAATCTAACTGATAAATACCTCTGATTAGATAAGCACTTAACAACTCCACTGGATGGTCTTTGAAACTTATTAAAAGAGGCTACCAACTCCGTTAGTTTTCTATTGCTATAGTAGCAAATGACCGAAAGCTAAGCTGCTTAAAACAACACCAATTTATTCTCTTTCAGTTTTGGAGGTCAGGAATCTAAAATCAAGGTGGAGCCCTAACCGGTTTGGCTCAATGGATAGAGTGTCGGCCTGCAGACTGGAAGGTCCCAGGTTCGATTCCGGTCAAGGGCATGTACCTTGGTTGCGGGCACATCCCCAGTAGGAGGTGTGCAGGAGGCAGCTGATTGATGTTTCTCTCTCATCGATGATTCTAACTCTCTATTCCTCTCTGTAAAAAATCAATAAAATATATTTTAAAAAATAAGTAAAATAAAATCAAGGTGGAGACAGAGCTGCATTCCTTCAGGGAAATTTTTATTGACTTTTACAGCTTCTGGAAACTCCTGAATTCCTTGGCTTGTGGCCCCTTCTTCATGTCACTCCAACATCTTTCTTCCATCATCATATCTCCTACTACTGGCTCTGATCCTCTTGCCTCCCTCTTACAAAACACCTTGAGATGACATCAGCCCACCCAGACAATGCAGGGTAAGCTCCCTCTCTCAAAATCCCGAATTTAACCACTTTTGCAAAGTCCCCTTTACTATCTGAGCCAAATGCAGGAAATTAAGTAGGACACTAAATTCAGAAAGTGCCAAAACTTAAGGTTGTCATGGTAACATGAATGCAGCAACATAACAAAACCTGTTCCTCAAAAGGATACACTAACCAGCTTTGCACAGTTATGATCTGCTGAAAGAACAGCTTCCATTCAATGATCCAGAACCCTTTACAACTACAGATTACCCCTTGTTCTGTGCCTATAAGAAAAGAAATGGCTTGCCTAACCAAATTCAACTTCACAAATATTAAGGTGTCATCTACTACATGTAAGATGTGTAAGATGTGGAGCTAAGTTCTCAGAGGATACAAATATGAATAAGAGCTAAGTCCTAATCCCAACGAACTTTTCTTCCAGAGCTAAGCTTGCAAATGATGAGAAAGAAACTTCACAAAGCAAAAAGAGTGCTAAGGGAAGTCAAAGAGATGAGAAGTTTCAGACTTCTGGAAGTGACAAAAGTCTCCTGGATCAGGTGGCATTTGAAATGGATGTGATATTTGCAAGAAGGTGGGAACACCCCAATAAAGCTCAAAGCTAGAAAGAGCTGAGTGTCAGTGTGACTGATATAAAGATTACATGAGCCCTAGTCGGTTTAGCTCAGTGGATAGAGCGTTGGCCTGTCAACTGAGGGGTTTCAGGTTCGATTCCCATCAAAGGCACATGCCCGGGTTGCGGCTCCATCCCCAGTAGAGGGTGCAGGAGACAGCCGATCAATGATTCTCTCTCATCATTGATGTTTCTTTCTCTTTCTCCCTCTCTCTTTCTCTATGAAATCCTTAAAGATATATTTTTTTAAAAAAGATTACATGAAAGGGTCTTATAAAGTCAAAGTCCAAAATCATAGGCAATAATGTAATTAGCAGATGTCAGTGTTTTACATAAGGATATTATACAAATTTAAAAGGTCAAAGGTCTCTTCCTATCTCTACCTTACCTGACTCTCCTACTGTAAACATGTCCTTTCAGAAAAGCCCTTATTTGATTTTTTCAAACTCATTAGGTGAGCTCATTAGGAAGTCTCCCCCTCCCTAATGAGCTCACCCATTCTGCACTTTAAGTGTCTCTTCTGCTTCTCCATTTATTTATTTATTTATTTATTTATTTATTTATTTATTTAAAAGTTAATCCTCACCCGAGGATATTTTTCCATTGATTTTTAGAGACCGTGAGAGGGAGGGATGGAGAGGAGGAGAGGGGGGAGAGAGAGAGAGAGAGAGAGAGAGAGATCAATTGGTTACCTCCCGCACGTGCCCCAACAGGGGCCATAGATCAAACCTGCAACCCAGGTACATGCCCTTGACCAGGAATCAGACCTGGAACCCTTCAGTGCATGGGCCAGTGCTCTAACCACTGAACAACACAGGCCAGGGCAGCTTCTCCATTTAAATCATTTCAGAAATCCTCTCCTTCCATGAAGTTTTATTAATTAGGTAGATCCCATACTATCTGGAAACCCTGTCAGCATGACCCTCAAAATGCATGCAGCATCTCCATGCCCACTGCTTCTGCCCGGGTGGGCCACCATCCCAAGATTGCAGCAACCACCTCTGCAAGTCTCCGGGCCCGCCACACTCCATCTGTTCTCAACACAGCAGCTCCATCAGTCCTTTAAAAATCTAACCAACTCACTTCCCTTCTCTGCTTAAAATCCTAAATGGCTCCCAATTACTCCTAAGAAAGGCTAGTCCTGCATGGCCTACAAAGGCCCATGAAGTCCCACCTCTGTCCTCTCTGACCTCCCATCACTCTCTCCCTTGCCCAGTGCTCTCCAACCACACCCTGGCAAGGCAATGTGCTCTCTTGGAGTCCTGGCATTTGCTATCCCTCCTACTTGGAGGGATAAATCTCCCCATTTATCTACTCCTTCAAGTCACTGTTCAAAGGTCATCTTATTCATCTTAGGGGCATGGCCTACCCTGAGTGCCCCACTTAAAAATGCAACACAGCCGAAACCCGTTTGGCTCAGTGGATAGAGCGTCAGCCTGCGGACTGAAGACTCCCAGGTTCGATTCCGGTCAAGAGCATGTACCTGGATTGCGGGCACATCCCCAGTAGGAGATGTGCAGGAGGCAGCTGATCGATGTTTCTCTCTCATCGATGTTTCTAACTCTCTATCTCTCTCCCTTCCTCTCTGTAAAAAATCAATAAAAAAAATATTAAAAATACAAAACAAAACAAAGAATAGCTATATAAAAAAAAAAATGCAACACATTCCCTTTCTCAGCTCTTCTTGCTTGGCATTGATCCCCATCTAAAAGGCTAAGATTGATTTATTTGCTTATTATTTGTCTCTACCCAGTGAAAACCCAATATCCCGAGGTCAAGAATTTGTGTCTATTCTTCCCCCCCCCCCCCCCCAAAAAAAGAAGAGTGCCTGGCACAATGCAAATTGGTAGAATGAATAAAAAGCCAAGGTATGAATTGACTGCAAGTTTATATTTTGCTCCTGTTACTATTAAAACTTGATTGAGCCCGGCGGGTGTGGCTTAGTGGTTGAGGTCAACCCATGAACCAAGAGGTCACCGGTTTGATTCCTGGCCAGGGCACATGCCCGGGTTGTGGGCTCACTCCCCAGTAGTGGTTGTGCAGGAGGCAGCCAATAGATGGTCCTCTCTCATCAATGTTTCTACCTCTCTATCCCTCTCCCTTCCTCTCTCTCTAAAATCAATAAAAACATTTTCTAAAAAACTTCATAGAGATACAGAACACATAAAATGCAGTTTGTACTGTATAGAAGTACACATTCGATAGTTTCACCTTTTGATATGTTTTATTCATAAGCGATTCATATTTTGCTTGTAAAGTCACAAATAACAAAGCATTCGGTGCTTTCAGAACCTAAAAGGGGCCTCTGAGACACAAGGCATGCAGCTAGGAGTCCCAACGAGGACAAAAGACACAGCTCAAAGGTGGAACAAGAAGATAAGTTACTGTGTAAGAATAATGAAAAGATACATACAGTACTCAGAAAAGGTTGTTTCTAATGGTCTCACTTACAAATCTTAGGACTTTATAAGGTGTCAGATCTTTTTCTCCAGTTCATACAATGTGTGTGTGCGGGGGGGGGGGGCCACCAGATTCTCAGCTTATATAACCAGTGAGATATAAGATTCAATAAATAACAAAATAATCATGGGCTTGAAAAAGATTTCTGAAACACTTTGTTGTCTTGGATTTTAATTTCTGCCATTTGTATAAAATGTTTATCATCCGTCACATGGAATAAATAAGAGCCTGAGTCCTTTGGCTGGCGAGCCCTATTATAAAACCATTCTTTGCCAGCATCAGCCCCTCCATGTGAAGCGGCAGAGATGATAAGAGGATGCTGCTGCTACCCCGGCTCAGGCTCGTGGGTGAGGGGAGCCGCCATAAGGCGGCCACTCAGAAACATGCTCCAGTAAACAGATGGGTCTGCACAGTGCCCTGAAGGCAAACAGACCGGGCTCTGCAGGACCACGGGAGGGAGCGCATTCCAGGGCCCTGTGTCCCTCCTTGAGAATACCCTGCCCCTGAGTTCCCAGACTTCAAACCTCCAGCGCCTTGATCTGCCCCCCACCGTGGAAGAATCACAGAAAGCAGGCTCCCCGGGGAGAGCACGTCTCAGTGCTGCCTGGCTGTCTGATAAAGGCCTGCACCGGAACCTGCTGGGCCCCGTGCACCTGAGCCTGCACTGTCAGAGCGGCCCGGGTGTCAAGACGTGGCCAGGAAAGAGGGGGGCTTTTCCATCACTGCTCTGCTATACTGTGTCCCACTTGAGAAAGCATGTCTTCTGCCCTTTGCTGCCATGGTTCAAGGTCAGGCTTCCCCCTAATACTTTAAAAAGAGACTGTGTCAATATGTTCTTATGCTTAATGTACAGGCTCTGCCTACTCTGACTACCAGGCAATTGTAGGACTTTATTACTAACTTCAACGGTAGGTGTTCCAGTTGTGAAATGTTCTTTGGTGGAAAGTTTGGATTTTAAGTACACAGGGACAAACATACAAAATTGTTTGGAGCAGCATTGTTGTTATGGCAACAAAAAGTAACCTGGAAAACAGCATCCATCAATAGAAGTAGTTAAAGAAATTGTGGCACATACGGAGGAATAACACACAGCTTATAAAAATTAGACAGGAAAAGATGTCCATGATAGAGTAAATGTAAACCTTATGTATGACCTCATTTCATTAAAAATGTAAATGTTTGTCTTTACATAGAGAAATAGTTAGCTAGATATTAACAAACTGCTTCAGGGAAGTATGGGGGACTTCATTTATTATTTCATATATTCCTATAAGATTTAAAAGGTTGTGATAAGCATCTACTATTCCTATAAACAAAAACCATGTCCATATGTGTGTGTGCAAGCATCCATTCTCCAGGCTTAGGGCAAAATGCAATCCAAAATAATAAATGGCACAGAGTAACAATAATTAATTTTTCATTAATAATATCTATAGAACAAACTTATGCCTTTTATCACTTCATAAGGAATATGGAATCCTAAAATTAGAAAACTGAGGTGGTTCACAGAAACACAATTTCTTTTCTTTTGACTCAAAAGCACCTGCAGCCCTGGCTGGCGTGGGGCAGCTGGTCGGAGCTTCATACTGTGCACCAAAGGGTCTCAGGTTCAGTACATGGTCGGGGCACATGCCCGGGGTTGTGGCTTTGATCCCCGGTCAGGGTGCGTATGTAAGGCTATCAACCCATGTCTTTCTCTCTCTCTCTCTCTTCCTCTCTCTCTTCCTCTCTCAACCCCCAGTCAGGGTGCGTATGGAAGGCAATCAACCCATGTCTTTCTCTCTCTCTCTCTCTCTCTTTCTCTTTCCTTTCTTCTCTCTCTACAATCAATAAAAAATATATCCTCGGGTGAGGGTTTACTAGTAAAAAAATAAAAGCAGCATCTGCAACTATCTATTGTTAAATCTAATAACAAATAAGTGAACATGAAGCCAATACTTTTAATATGATACAAGTTTAAGTGAAAACTGCAGTCTCCATGGAATATATCCTTCTTACCCTGCACCCCCTCTTCTGACCCTACCCACGGTCACTCCCCCAGATAAGTTCAGGCCTCCAGACCTGAGGACACTTTCACACTCTTGCTTGTTCCTAGTGATGGCAAATCACCACACAGATCAGTCTCCATGGAAATATCCCTCTTGCCCTGCACCCCCTCTCTTCTGACCCTACCCACCGTCACTCCCCCAGATAAGCTCGGACCTCCAGACCTGAGGACACTTTCACTTTCTTGCTTGTTCCTAGTGATGGCAAATCACCACACAGAACACACTCAGTAAGATTCCAAAGTGTATTGTTCCCAGATTTGCTAAGATCACTTACGAGAATGCTAACTGTGACAGAAACACGTAGACTGGCCTGCACATCGCATCAGTTAGTCCTGACTCTCATTGCAAAATGTGGTCAGCAAGGAAAACAACTTGAAGATGGATAAAGACAATAAAATCCTCACTACCTCTCTCATAAAAGAACCGAGAAATCATTTGAAAGCTCTCGCTGACTACTCGATGCTTATAAAGGACCAAATTACAAAGATGATACTATTTTTTGTTAAAGTGTGCTTCTAACAACCTCTCTGTGGATGATAAATTTAAATGAACATTTCTCTGCTGCCATCTCGTGGATTATTTAGGTAACGTAGTCAAAGCTCAGTAGCAGGCAAATCTAGACCTCCCCCCCAAAATTAAGCAGGATAGGAAAAGACCAGTGGATTCCTTAAAGCCATTTATTTGACAAAACAAAATATAACTTAATGTATATGACATTCTACTTCTAACATTAAACCTCTTACTAAGAATTAGGTTTGTTTTTAAGTTTAAGGTCTTAACTTTTAACTGTTACCTTGATAAACAAAATACTTTTGCCACTGCTTAGGCAATAATTACATAAAAGATGTCATAAAATCCTATGTTAAAGCAATGGTCACTGACAAAAAAACCTAGCTTTTCATGTACACTGTTGGCGTTATCTCTGCCACCAAATACTAACATTTAGAAAAGACAGTTAAAATGCCCTACCTAAACGATAATATATATGGCATTTCAGCCTAACTCCAGGCCCAGTCCCTCCAAACCCACATCCCTCTGGGAAATGACTCCAAAATACATAGCAAGAATTATTTTGTGGTCGTAGACAAGAGGGGGTCAGGGGAAAGACGGGCACCACCACCCCCTCCATAGCCTGGGCTCTGCCCCAAGCACCCTTCCCCAACATCTGTGAACACCAGTCATCTCCAAAGCATGACCCCCTGGGGAGATTTGTGGTCTTAGACAAGAGGGGGTCAGGGGAAAGATGGGCACCACCACCCCCTCCATAGCCTGGGCTCTGCCCAAGCACCCTTCCCCAACATCTACGAACACCAGTCATCTCCAAAGCATGACCCCCTGGGGAGGACATGTGAACTCACCTGGTGATATGACTGCAATTGGGATCGGAACACCCACCAAAAGTATCGTGGGCAGCCTGGTTTCTGCTGGGTGAACTAAAAGTGTGATATCTTCAGACCCGTCCCCCTCCGTAAATATTGGGAAGGGTGGGGGCAGGGAAAGGGGAGCCAGTATTGTGATGGTGTGATTTATAAAAGGCACTATCTATTTGAATCCTTGGAGTTTCCTAATGAAGAGAGCATAAAGCTGTCTTTTGTTATATTAATGAGGTGATTTTTTTGGAAAACACCTAGGGCGGTGGGGTAGTTGCTGAAGGGGCCAATCCTGGGATTGGAAGGTTGGAACTCTCTGTGAGAGAGGCTGGCGGTTGAATCAATCTCCAACAACCAATGATTGAATCAGTTGTGCCTAGGTAATGAAGCCTCCTTAAAAACCCAAAAGGACAGGGTCAGAGAGCTTCCGGGTTGGTGAATGAGTGGAGGTGCGGGGAGAATGGGGGTCCTGGCGAGGGTTGGAACCTCTGCACCCTTCCCCCCATGTTGTCCTGGGCATCTCTTCCCCCTGACTCTTCCTGAGTTACATATCCTTTTATAGTAAACGGGTAAGCTAGGAAGTAAACTGTTTCTCTGAGCTCTGTCAGCAGCTCTACCAAATTAATCAGACCCAATAAAGTGGTCCTTAAAACTGCCAGGCTATAGCTGGCTAGTAGTCAGAAGCACAAGTGACAACCTGGCTTGCACTGGCATCTGAAGGCGGGGTGGGCAGTCTTTTGGGACTGAATCCTTAACCTGTGGAGCCTGATGCTAGCTCCAGATGGTATTGGAATTGAGTTGAATTGTAGGACAGCCAGCTGGTGTCAGAGAATTGCTTGGTGGTGTTGGAAAACACATCGGAATTGGTGTCAGAATCCTAAGTATCCTCATCCCTGCTCAGATGCTGAATGTGGTCCTAGTAGGCGAATGCTACTGTGAAATGCGGGGATCTGTTTAATATATGGCTGCCAAACCCACTGTCAAGTGCAATGACTAACTCATCCTCACTTCCTATACCATTTCTGGACTTACAGGCATTCTGTGCAGTACCCAAGTTTTAGGGTCAGTAATAAACTCAGAAAGGGACGCAGGGAAAAAATAGAAATTCTTATTAGTCATAATGTATGTATTGGAGAACTGAAGAAGAAACGGGGGTGGGGGGGTCTGCTTCCTACTCCCCTCCTTATGTCCCCAGTAAATATGAGAAAGTAGAGAGTTTTCCCATTTGAGAAGGACTTCGAAGGATGTATTAGGAGAATCTTTATGAGACCCTATATTTGTTCTTCAGAATCCCATGAACAAGACTCGCATTTCCACAGTCATGGCCAGACCGGCATCTTTCAGCAGCTCGTACTGTATATAGTTAATCAGTTTTAAAGAAAGGCTACTAATACGTGATCTCAGTTGGATATATTTTGGGAGACTCGCATTTCCACAGTCATGGCCAGACCAGCATCTTTCAGCAGCTCGTACTGTATAGAGTTAATCAGTTTTAAAGAAAGGTGGGGAAGCAGGCTACTAATACGTGATCTCAGTTGGATATATTTTGGCCTCTGGTTGTAATTTAGTTGGTTCTATGGGAAGAGAGGGGCACTGACCTCATAGATCATATCTTCTGAGTCAGATCCTGGCCTGGAAAATGCCACCTCTCCATTAGGTTCTGTAGAACCTAAGTTTGGGGCTTTTGAGATACATTGACCAGGAGGCAGGAAAGGAAGGTGGGAGTCATCTTTTATATTAGAAAATTGACTAATATTGTCTAAATTTGATACATCAAGAAACAGATAAATAAGAATATTATTTGGTCTGGAGGTAGCCACCTTTAGAATTAAAACTAGAACAGTCGAGATAGATTGACCAGGAGGCAGGAAAGAAAGGTGGGAGTCATCTTTTATATTAGAAAATTGACTAATATTGTCTAAATTTGATACATCAAGAAACAGATAAATAAGAATATTATTTGGTCTGGAGGTAGCCACCTTTAGAATTAAAACTAGAACAGTCAAGAAGTGACTAACTGTGGAGAGGTACTAAGGATAGAGTAGGAGATTTTTACTTTTTATTTAAAACCATTTTATATCAGCTAATTTTTAACGGAGTGTAAATATTACTTTAATAATAATTTTAAAAGTATAATTTTATCTTCAGGACACGCATAGTTTCTAAATCACATATTCTGGGATTAACCCAAGAAGCAATATACTGAAGTCCAAAAAGCTGTTATTAATCTCGCACTGCCCCATAGCTAAGTGGTCATCTAGTAACACTCAGAGGTGCTTAACACAGCTTGAGTTGTTTAAAACAAACCATTGTTCCAACAGTAAACTTGCCTGGACTTTTTTATATTCTAATAATACAACTCTTACAAGGATTTATTTCAGAAGTTAAGAATTTCCTTAACTTCCCACAAATTCACACTCCCTTTCTTTGAAGAATTGTTTTTTGTATTTCACAAGCATCATCAAATGCAATTGAAAATAAAAACTTTTAGGGAAAGATTATATTCTTAAATTTGTGGTGCTAGGAGCTATTAACCCTAATAAGAAGCTTCCAGAAATAGAAACTAGTTTCTTGCAGAAAACTAATGAAAGTGTATCACCCCACAGACATTTCCTTGTCTGATGTGTCTTTAAAATTCACCTGGAGGGAAGATGACTGGGTGGGAGTAGACAGGATGCTTACATAGAGCAGCCTGCTTGCTGGGCCTTGTCCCGAGAGAACCGAATTAGCACCAACAAGAAAGCAGAAGCCAGAGCAACAAGAATGCTTTCTAATAATCAGAGCTGTCTGAAAACCAAAAAGGCTGCCTCGAAAGGGCTAAGGTGATGGCCATTATAGCAATCGGGTGACAAAGCAGAACTGAATTACTACCATTCCTTTCAACTCCATTTTTATAAATGTTTCCCATTGAGTGGCTGTTGCCTCCAAGATTTATGCTGGAAAAGTAAACACGTGGGAAATATTTTTGATACAATATTTGAGCCTTGATGAATGGTGGAAATTACCCACATACTGTCAGACAAAGCAGAGGAGAACCGAGTTTTCCTAGCAAGTGCTTTAGGACCCTGGGATCAAGCCGGCATTAAGTCCCAAGTAGATTTAACCATCTAGAGCAGAGGTTCTCAACCTTCCTAATGCCGAGACCCTTTAATACAGTTCCTCATGTTGTGGTGACCCCCAATTTCATTGTTACTAATTGAACATAATTAAAGCATAGTGATTAATCACAAAAACAATATGTAATTATATATATGTGTTTTCCGATGGTCTTAGGCGACCCCTGTGAAAGGGTCGTTCGACTCCCAAAGGGGGTCGCGACCCACAGGTTGAGAATCGCTGACCTAGAGAATAGTTGCTTTTACCTGGGCTTCTTTATGGATTGTGAACCTGTCACATTTTACTTGTTTCATGAGCATCATCTACAAGCCACACTAAAATACTGTCAGACAAAGCAGAGGAGAACCGAGTTTCCTAGCAAGTGCTTTAGGACCCTGGGATCAAGCTGCCACTAAGTCCCAAGTAGATTTAACCATCTAGAGCAGAGGTTCTCAACCTTCCTAATGCCGAGACCCTTTAATACAGTTCCTCATGTTGTGGTGACCCCCAATTTCATTGTTACTAATTGAACATAATTAAAGCATAGTGATTAATCACAAAAACAATATGTAATTATGTATGTGTTTTCTGATGGTCTTAGGCGACCCCTGTGAAAGAGTCGTTCGACCCCCAAAGGGGTCGCGACCCACAGGTTGAGAACCGCTGGTCTAGAGACTAGTTGCTTTTACTTGGGCTTCTTTATGGATTGTGAGCCTGTCACATTTCACTTGTTTCATGAGCATCATCTACAAGCCACACTAAAAATTAATTAGCAAGATGGAAGCATTCCTGCGATTTCAGGACACAGAGAGTTGAGAATCAGGAATGCAATGCTTGCCACAGGACTACCTGGCTAGGCCAGAAAGACAGGAGCGCCTGACCATCGGGAGGATTAATGAAAGTTCCCCAGCCACTCTTCTGTGGTCAGTACAGGAAGTACCACACCTTAAAGCACAGCTCCAAACAACTCGATAAAAGTGTAGAAACGCACCCTGACCAATTTGGCTCAGTGGCTAGAGCCTCGGCCTGTGGACTGAAGAGTCCCAGGTTCAATTCCGGTCAAGGGCATGTACCCACGGTACAGGAAGTACCACACCTTAAAGCGCAGCTCCAAACAACGCGGTAAAACTGTAGAAATGCGGGTAGAGAGGCCAATCTGATACATCAATCAGAAAGATATATATATTTTTTAAAAACTGTAGAAACGCGGGTAGAGAGGCCAATCTGATACATCAATCAGAAAGAGAGCAGCTAATTTGAAACCCATGAAGATTTTATAGGCTAAGAGCTTCATCTGCAGACATGGACAGGACCTAAAAACCCCAGGTGATTCCCAACTAAAGGACACTGAGGTAGCTTTTCCAGCTCAGGCCCTGCATAATGGCTCCCATAAAGAAGGGTAGTGAGAAGAGAGGCTGGTCTGCCATCAACGAGGTAGTGACCAGAGGATACACTATCAACATTCACAAGGGCATCCATGGAGTGGGTTTCAAGAAGGGTGCCCCCCAAGCACTCAGAGACCCGGAAATTTGCCAGGAAGGACATGGGAACTCCAGATGTGTGCATTGACACCACGCTTGACAAAGCTGTCTGGGTCAAAGGAATAAGGAATGTCCCATACCGTCCCCAGTGTGGCTGTCCCGAAGACGTAATGAGGATGAAGATTCACCAAACAAGCTCTATGTGCCTGTCACCACTTTCAAAAATCTGTAAGCAGTTCATGTGGATGAGGACAGACTGCTGATTGTCAAGTAGTTATGAAAGTGCCAAAAAAAGAAAGAAAAGGGAGACTAAGGTAGACACAACAGGGCAGCTGCCAATGATCACCCAAGGTCTTGGTTGTGCTACTTGCTTTTCACTGCTTTTGGGTAACAGATCTTGCCTCTCCCTGGGCCCAGAGATGGCACATGGCTGGGTAAATCACTGGATGAATATCTGCCTAAGTATTTCTCTATGCACCTCTTTCACTAAATATACCATTTGGCAAAAATTTATAATAGCCCTGACTTTGTATTGGTTATCTATAACTATATGTAAACTTTTTAAATATTTGCTCAAAACCTTGCTTTATATTCAGATCATCATTTTAACTCCCTTAATGAAAAGGTTAAAAAAAAAAAAGATCTCCATACACCTTAGGAGATAAAGAACTGTTGCAGACATCCATGTTATCTGGTAACAAAAGAAAATTGGAAGGATACAGCATTTATTTCAGTGGAGTTGCATTTCATACAGAGATGTATACACAAGAAAAAAAAAACCTCATGGGAGTCAAAATTATGCTTGGAAATCTAAGTCACCTTTAAAATACAGTATACAACATTTACAGACCATGTTGGAAGCAGACTCTCAATACGCCCAACACAGCCAATTTTTCCTGAGTGTTCAAACAGATGGCTCATTCTTTGGGTGAGCACCAGATGAAGTAGTTGGCTTGCATTTGAGGCCATCTTGTATATATATATTTTTAAAAGTACTTATCTTTAAACACTAGAATCACACTCCGCACAGTGAGAAGCTCACACTACACGGCACAAAGAATCTAGGATCAGTTGAAGGATTAATGTCTCCCTTTTAACACCTAGTCGGGGGAATACTCAAGAGAAATGGTAGGCAGACTTAAGTTCTCTCTCTCTCCCCCAGCACACAGTGTTGGAGTCATAAAAGAATGTGCCTCTGATGGGACTTCCCTATATTCATGAAGATACTGATATTGAAATAAAGGTCCTAAAATAGTGGTCCTATCTCACTCCTGGTACCAATTTGTTATTGCTCTGCTCAGGTTACAAATAAAAAGCATTCCCA
Source organism: Myotis brandtii (assembly GCF_000412655.1). Taxonomy (NCBI): domain Eukaryota; kingdom Metazoa; phylum Chordata; class Mammalia; order Chiroptera; family Vespertilionidae; genus Myotis; species Myotis brandtii. The sequence goes on from NW_005359634.1 coordinate 455,772, forward strand.
GGTAAACAAATGTAAAGGAAAAAGATTTAAAGATACATCAGATTCACTAATGGCACTAGTACTTCGACATTATCTCTGTTTATGCTATGGCTTTCTTTTTAAAAATATATTTTTATTGATTTCAGAGCGAAAGGGAGAGGAGGAGAAATAGAAACATCAATGATGAGAGAGTATCATTGATCAGCTGTCTCCCACATGCTCCTACTGGGGATTGAGCCCGCAACCTGGGCATGTGCCCTCACCAGGAATCAAACCATGACCTCCTGATTCAGAGGTCCACACTCAACCACTGAGCAACACTGGCCAGGCTGTCAGAGCTTTTTAACTCCAAATAATCCAAGCTGAAAGCTGGCTGGGTCATTTCATCACCACTTGCCTCTGATCCCTGAAGTTGCATGCTCCTACTGGGGATTGATACCGCAACCTGGGCATGTGCCCTCACCAGGAATCAAACCATGACCTCCTGATTCAGAGGTCCACACTCAACCACTGAGCAACACTGGCCAGGCTGTCAGAGCTTTTTAACTCCAAATAATCCAAGCTGAAAGCTGGCTGGGTCATTTCATCACCACTTGCCTCTGATCCCTGAAGTTATGGCCATGGCTGAGTCCACACCAGGACAAAATGCAAACACTCCTATTCCACACAGACAACGTTGCGGTGGGCTACTTTCCTCTGACAAAGGCAACTTCATGGGCCCATCCTTATTTAGTACAGATACCTTCCAAATAATCACAAGGATAAGGTAAAACAGTCTGTGACCTGAGTAGCAGCCAGAACATACACATTTTACACCTTTAGCAACAGGCATTATAGGGTTAGTGAAAACTGGGAATGCCATCTATCCCTATCCTGCTAAAGGAAGATGGCAAAGCTTAAAGGGTTTTGTTCCTAGTAAAACTGCCTTTCCCTTAGCATATTACTTCTCTAACTAAAGCAAAAAGGTCAAGTAAACAATCTGAGTTTTACTTTTCCTATTTGTGCATTTAAAAAAAATCAGAACCATAAGGAAGGAAGCTTAAGGTTATTGAAAGAGCCCTAGTTGATTTGGCTCAGTGGATAGAGTGTCAGCCTGCAGACTGGAGGGTCCTGGGTTTGATTCCAGTCAAGGGCACATGCCCGGCTTGTGGGCATGCAGGAGGCAGCCAATCAATGATTCTCTCTCATCATTGATGTTTCTATTTCTCCCTCTCCCTTCCTCTCTGAAATCAACAAAAATATTTTTTTAAAAAAGACTATTGAGAGAAATGGATAGTTTAAAATTTTCAAAATTTAAGAAATTGGTTATATTTACTCAAATCATTTTTTAACTGAGTTTAATAAAATGTAATTGTTCCTTACATTTAGTGCTTGTGAGGATTTTTAGACTGACCAAGCCACCTTGCATCAGAGCATCTGCAATGATTAAAGAAGCATCTCCCCATTAGTGATTTAGGACTTCATGGTTTCCTAATGGCTACCATTCTTTTTCTTTGAGATTTAATGAATATATAACACAAACACCTTCTGTCCCAATTTGTTTTAAAACCTGAGCCCAGCCCTAGCCAGTTTGGCTCAGAGGACAGTGTCAGCCCCAGGACTGAAGGGTCCCAGGTTCGATTCTGGTCAAAGGGCATGTACCTCACTTGCAGGCAAACGGTCAACGTTTCTCTCTGTCTCTCCCCCTCTCTTGAACTCTCTCTCTCTCTCTCTAAAAAAAAAAACATCAATGGAAAAATATCCTCAGGTGAAGATTAAGAAAAAAAAAAAAATTTGAGCCAAATTCAGCTCCAGACCATGGTTTTGCTCAAAGAACTTCTAGATAATTCTTCCATAGCCTCTGAGGGCTGTGGCAACCTAGAACAGGTGGCAGTTACCAACCCCTAGACACTCCACACCAAGGTCCCTTCAAACTCTGTGGGCACAAGCTACTCTGTAGATTTCTCACCTTTGTTCATTTAAAGAAGGGTTCTGGCCCTAGCTGTTCTGGCTCAGTGAATAGAGCGTTGGCCTACAGACTGAAGGGTCCCAGGTTCGATTCCAGTCAAGGGCACATGCCCCAGTGCAGGCTCAATCCCCAGTGTGGGGCGTATAGGAGGCAGCCAATCAATGATTCTCTATCACCATTGATGTTTCTATCTTTCTCTCCCTTTCTCTCTGAAATCAATAAAAATATATGTTAAAAAAGACACCACAAATGCGAATCTGAAATTTAAAGGGTACAGAATCACTCTCCTTTAATATTTTTTTTCCAGTGGTTCATTTGCCAGAAAAGGGGGTGGGGGGATAGTTTCATAAAAAAACAACAACTTTCACATTTTCAGTTGAAATCAAAATGACTCCTTCAGTGGTTCATTTGCCAGAAAAGGGAGTGGGGGGGATAGTTTCATAAAAAAACAACTTTCACATTTTCAGTTGAAATCAAAATGACTCCTTAGAGAGCATACAGGTACAGAATCTGCTTTATAGTGTCTATTGGAAATAAACCAAATATCCATTACATTTGTGTATTTTATACTTACAAATTGTAATATACACAATAGATCCCTGCATCTGCATACACACATAAACTGGCTATATTTAGTTTAATAATGAGATTGCCTCTCTAAACGGTACAATAAATGTTCAACTATTTTGAATGGCTGCTATTTCTATTTTATGGTCAGTTATATGTCTTCATTGTTTTGAAAATGTAGACAACTGAAATTAAATAGTCAATACCATTCCTCTACAGTAAGCACTAATAGGTATGTTAGACATAAACATAAACACTTATAAAACATCCTAGGCATTCCTTAGAAACGGGTGAATAAAAATAACAGTCATAGCCCTAGCTTGTTTGGTTCAGTGGATAGAGCGTCAGCCTGCAGGCTGAAGGGTCCTGAGTTTGATTCCAGTCAAGGGCACATGCCTGGGTTACGGGTTTGATCCCCAGTAGGGGGCATGCAGGAAGCAGCCAATCAATGATTCTCTCTCATCATTGATATTTCTCTCTCTCTCTACCTCCCCCTTCCTCTCTAAAATCAATAAAAATATATCTTTTAAAAAAAATAAGTTATAGCTACAAAGTTGTGTAAAATAGTGCTTTTTTACCAATGATATTTTTGCTTCTAGACTTTAGGATTAATATTTTTAATTTGGAGAATTTATAAATATACAGGAAATGTGTGACATCCATTGAACAAGACCCAGAGACAAACATAATTCCATGTTTATGTAATTACAGAAGCTGTAATTTATAACAGATACCCAATAGAAATGCAAGCTTATTACAAATATCAAAGGCTTCTTCATTCTAAAACATTTATGCTTAAATAGGGTTTAGCTCTAAAATTTTTATAATCATTTTAATTATTCAATTGCTTACATTTAAGCTTTTGCTCACAGTGCCTTCAGAAAGTTTTGAACTATATTCTTGCCCTTTTGGTATCTTTTTCCTTTGATCATGGTCTATAGTCTTTTTTAAAATTTTGATTGATTTTGAGAGAAACATAGATTTGTTGTTCCACTTATTTATGCAATCATTGGTGGAATCTTGTATGTGCTGTGATGGAGGATCAAACCCACAGCCTTGGCGTATCGGGACAATGTTCTAACCAATGAACTACCCGACTAAGGAGAACATGGTCTATATTCTTGATACCTGGAGAATCCAAACATTCTGGGGTATACATGTTATCAAAGTATTTTAGAATAGGTATATTATTGGGAGCTAAAATAAAGGAGAATTTCAAGGTTAATAAAGAATATCGGCCATCAAATAGGCGGCACCATGCCCAATGCTATTTAGTTGAGACCCACTGAATTAGATGCCAAGGGTCACATGAAAGATTAGAGAAAGTAGAGGGTAATCTTGGAATCTGATAGTCACTCATGAAAATAAACTCATCTGTGGGGAAGCACGGGACTTGGTTGGAATGTCTGTAAGGAGGA
>NW_005359634.1:460035-467053 GCF_000412655.1 Myotis brandtii
AGTGGATAACTTATTAAGACTGTGCAAAAAAAAAAAAAAAGATTGCACATTCTCTGTTTAATTTTAAATAGCCTTAACATAAAACTTATTCAACTTGCCTTCTTAATCCACTAGACTTAAAGAACAGTAATATAGGAAATTCTGTAATGGGTCAATCTAGCAAGTCTTCATTCATCCTTAAGGAAGGACCCAGAAGAATTCATCTATCAAAGGTTAGTCCTTCCACCCCTATTCTGGATTCCACTTCTGAACCTCATTCTATATTAAATGTTTGTTACCTTATCTCTCACCTGGATCCATCGACTAACATTTAAATGTTTCTGTCTCCTCCATCTTAAAACACCCAACCCTGGACCCCACATCAACGTCCCTGCCCACAATCCTATTTTCCAATGTCCCCTAGCTCAGTGTCCAACAAGCCCTTCAGTGCAGCTGCTAAGAATCCTGGGAGTCTCCCCTCAGAACGAATCACCAAGTTCTTCTGTGATACTGCCTAAAATACCATCTCCAACATGTCACCTCTCTCCATGCCCAATGCTACTTACCCGAGTCCAAGCCACACTGCCCCTGTATTACAAGCATGGTTAAGAGCCTAGCACGTAACCTGGCATCCTCAGATCCACTTTCCTCCTCTCAAGTCCACTCTTCACATTGTAGCCTACATAATAGCACCTTAGGCAAATTACTAAACCCATGTTCCAGTGTTTTATATGTAAAGTCCACTTTTTCTTTTTTATAGATTGTAAAAATACTAGACAAAAGTAATTAGCAGCTGCGAAGCATAACAAATGGTAGCTATCATCAGTTTATTAATGTACAGATACTTAATAGCGATTGAACTACTTATATTAGGAGAGGATGTACTATTCAGGGACTTAAATCAAAACCTGGCATCCTCAGATCCACTTCCCTCCTCTCAAGTCCACTCTTTACATTGTAGCCTACATAATAGCACCTTAGGCAAATTACTAAACCCATGCTCCAGTATTTTATATGTAAAGTCCACTTTTTCTCTTTTACAGATTGTTGTAAAAATACTAGACAAAAGTAATTAGCAGCTGCGAAGCATAACAAATGGTAGCTATCATCAGTTTATTAATGTACAGATACTTAATAGCGATTGAACTACTTATATTAGGAGAGGATGTACTATTCAGGGACTTAAATCAAAGGACCTATAGAGTCTTATCTGGCCTCCACCAACTTTCCAGTCTTCTCTTAGACTCAACACAGCCTCACTCTTACATGAGCCTTCACAAAGCTATTATTCCCTTTGTGTGGACTATTCCCCTTGTCCCACTTGGCCAACTAACTCCTGCTCATCATTCAAGTTCTAGTTTAATCTTTAATTTCTCCAAGAAGCCTACCCTGACTCCCCGAATCCCTGGTTCCCAACCAACATCAGTTCTCCCAAACCTACTGTACTATTTCCTGGTACATCACATTAGTAATTATCTGTTCCAAGATCTTCCTTCCCACTAGGCTGAGTCCCATGGAGGGTTATGTCTATAATTCCACCAATTAGCACCATGACTGGGACAACATAGTTTTTTAATTTTTAATTTATTAATTTTTTTTGAGAGAGAAACATCCTTTAGTAATTGACTTTAATGATGTAACTGAAAAATACCCTTAAGCACTACACTCTGATAAGAAACCTGTGACTCTCAGCATGAGTTGGTAATGTTGGCATTTCTCTATCACTTTGTCCCCCTTGAGTTTCACCAACCAGAAATGGTATAACATAAAGAGTAAGGAAAATACCTTCATTTTTAAAATTTCTAATATAACTTTTCTAATATAAAAGTCCTATGTCTAGCATAACTTTTGTGCAGGTGACAAAACATCTGCCTGGAGTAGTTTGCTGCTATATCACTAAATCATATACTGAAGGAAGGAGGCTGCTCTGTTTACCATCCTGGATTATAACTAACTAGAGGCCTGATGCACAAAATTCGTGCAAGAGTAGGCCCTTGCAGCCCCAGCTTTGTCCGGAAGGTCGTCCAGACAGTCGTTCCACTGTTCGATCGATTTGCATATTACGCTTTATTATATATAGCTCAGTGACTGGGATCTTAATTTAGAATATATTTTTCGTTAAGTCATTAACATATGCTAGCTTACTCTTGCTACTACCTAATCACAGGGTGAGAAAAGATTCCCAAAGATTGTCATCTCCAAGAATTCTGCTACAACCACTTCCAGAAAAAGTTAAGATTATAGTCCTTATATCAAGCACTATAAATATCTTCACCCAGAAGAGTCTTTATACATTGTTTATCATCCTTATGCTAGTTTTTTACTGAATTTAATTATTTAAACTAATCTCCCCATTTCAGTAGGACCAGAAACACTCGGTTTTGTTCCCATTCGGTTCGTCTTGCTTTATTTCCTTAAGCATCATGTGACTCTAATTTTTTAAAACAGACCTTATATTGCATGGAAGAACTTGAACCATTAAAAAAGTCAAAGCTAAAAGTATAAATGCCTATGTAAATAAAGCTTGTTTTACAAAGCTTTATTTTTACATATAAATTGTCTTAAAGCAGGATACTTTTTCTCTGAATTTCTGCCTTGAAGTAATAATTCCCTATATATACTATACTATTCTATCACAATTCTACTGTAAAAATCAGGATATTATAAGTTAATCTTAACTTCATCCAATAGAGCAAGTATTATAACTCTGCCACTTTTAAAAAAATAAAAACCAAATGACAAAATAAATGAAAAGGCAATAAATTGAATAAATCAGAAATAAACATTCCCGGAAAAAATAGTACAATCTGGCATTTTCCCCATGTGCCTGTTTTATTAATTAGTACCTTCTACTTATTTTCAGTAATTAAAAACAAATTCTTCATTCATTCTCCTAAAAATATATCTGAGTGCTTGCTACTAGCCAGGCACAGTTACAGACTCTCTTGGTTCTCAAAGGGCTAAGAAGGGGAGAGACAGTAGAAAATATAAATTCAATCTAATGTGATAAATGCTATGATGAATAGAGGTAAAGAGGCAACTGATCCAAAGCCAGAGGGAGGCAGGTGTGGTGCTGGGAAGAAGACAAATAGAATATGCATGGGAATTAGTCGGGTAATGCACCTGCAGGGAGCTAGGAGAAGGTGCCAGGCAGTGTGGATACAAACAAGCTTAAGAGTAATCAATAATGCTTATATTACAAAAAGGCAATATCCATTCAATTTTAATTGTTACCTTTTATTATTTTACAATATATTTCAAAAATGCTGTTACAGTTGCCTTAACTGCTCTATATAAGACCTGGAAACAAAAGAACACTTAGAATTAGAACACAGGAACACCAAGCTATAACCACTTGTATTGAACCATTGCTACCAAAGGGATGTAGTTTTTTAAATAAGCGGATGTGTGGCAATGCAAAATAAAACACAAGCTTGTTAAAACAGAACAGTAAACTTTGTTTTAATGGCTATTGAAAGGAGGTGATTTTTTTCAACATGTCTGGTTCTGGCAGCAAGTTGTATTATGCATTTAAAGCAATGCATGTCCTGAAAGCTTATCTTTTCATTTGTGCGTGTCACCTGACTCAGAGCCCAGACATCTGAAAACTATCTTTCTCAGCACCCTCAATACCCCTCCCTCCAGAAGGTCACAATGTTCAAGATTCTTGTTGGTGAATCATTTTATAATAATTTTTCTCTAGTAACACTGGATGCTTTTAATTTTCTCTAAAAGAGAAGCAATGAAAATGCAAGAAACCCCTCCAGGGTCCAATTTTCACTTCACATTCTCCATGCGATAAAATAGCAGCTCTACATGTAGATGAAGAAGAATTTCACTTTCTCCCTATTAGTTTTTAATCGTATTGGCATTAAAATTTATCTGGATTTAGTTAGATTTCCAAAAGGAAAATTTTAGTTGCCAAATATTTCAGAAATGCAATAAAGCATTACATATATGTAATTAGCTCTTATCTAGAAAAAATATATATGTATACATATTTTATATTTATTTTTCTTACCTTCACTGAAGTTCTTTTTTTTCTGGCTGGACATAAGAAACAAAATCAAGTGGACCAATGCTGGCTTTATTTCTTTATAAGCATTAATTTTTGAGGTTTTTTTTCATTCAATATGACTGCAAGTTCATAATAAATTCACAAAAGGCAATACAAGAAAATACCTACTGAATAGGCACCTACCAAGCATCTCATGTGTTAAGGTTAGACTCTACCAAATGGCACTGCGGCATTATAGGCATCCAATTTTTGTTTTCTTTTTCAAGTTGTCAGCTCTTTACTATTTTGTTTTTCTAGCAGGAAATAGTGTGTAATCACAAAATAAGGCCCAGAGACCATTGACAGTTGCTCCCAATACGTATTATGGTGGATGTTAACTCTCAAGAGCTGATATAAACCAAACAGAATAGCAATCAAACTACATTTGGTCACTTTCAATCTCAATAGCACTTTGCTGATATACACGTTTCCCTCTTCTTGAATGATTGTGTATTAATCGTATTAAAATGATAACAAGATTGCAAAGTTTTTGTAGAATTGTATTTTTAGGGGACTGCTACATTCAAATGAATACATTTTAATTCACAAAATGTCATTAGTAATGACCTTTCTATAAACATGGTTGGCAAAATTTTAAAAAGGCACAAAAGGGGAGTAATGAGAAACATTTTCAACTCTCACAGAGTACCAAAACAAGTATCTTTCATGAAGAAAAACAGAGGGAAATGTTCAGTAATTCATGCACAACTTGAGCTTAATAGTTTCTCTTCAGATAGGTACTGAGACCTGAGGAGAAAATGAGTTTTCCTAATAAGGTGTTTCATGTAAAATAAAATGTAAAGCTGCACATATAACATGTTGGTTTAATTGTGGACCCATTTTTTTAAAATGTGAGGCAATTAAACAAAGGAAAACAAAACCAAAATACCTTCATAAACAAAGCAACTCCCCTTGTAGCCTCTGTCCTTTTTACCACTTAGTGGGGCAAAATGTCCAATAAAATGTAAAACGCAGCATACGCAATCATGTAATCTAAAAATTTTCCATGATAACTTATTGCAAATTGCACTTGACAGTTCACCACAACAATGGAAAACTGGCCCCTTGTTCATTCACACAGTCCTTGCACCCCAAATTGAAGTCACCAGTAAAATGATCTGGATAGAAAGTTTGCAGCTGTGCTCAGCCAGCTAGCCCCACCCTCCGGGTGGGAGCCCACCCGGGACACTGCTTTGTCCTGCTCCTTCGTGGGGCTCTCATCCTCGGGCAGGTAGTCGGGCAGTTCTGTGTTCTGTTCTACTTCCACAACCATATCCTGGAATGGGACCAGCATCTGACACAGAGAACATGTGAAGAGTTATTGCAAAATCAACATAATTGATAGACATGTATCAGAAGTGAAAGGTCAACTTTCTCTTCATTCTAATCACCACAGTATTTATTTTCAGGGGCTACAGTCCTTTGAAAATGTTTCTCTTACATGAAGGTAGACCCATTTGCTGAGCACTGTGTAAGCACAGAAAGGCAGAACTACACAGGAATAAATGTGTAACCTTTGTCTACTTCAAGATGACGGGGTTAGGAGGAAAAGGGGAAGGGAAAGAAGTATAAACTTCCAGTTACAAAATAAGTCACTGGGAGATAATGTATAGCATAGGGAATAGAGTCAATAATTTCATAATAACTATGTATGGTAACAGTTACTAGACTTATTGTGAGGATCACTTTGTAAAGTATATAAATGTTGAATCACTGTGCTATACATCTAACACTAATATAATATTGTATGTCAACTATAATTTTTTAAAAATTAAAAATAAATAAACAAGACAAAAGCAGGCTGGCAGATGTGGCTCAGTGGTTGAGCATCAACCTATGAACCAGAAGATCACAGTTCAATTCCTGGTCAGGGCACATGCTCTGGTTGGAGGTTTGATCCCCAGCAGGAGGTGTGTAGGAGGCAGCCAAACAATAATTCTCTCTCATCATTGATGTTTCTATCTCTTTCTCCCTCTCCCTTCTTCTCTGAAATCAATCCTATATAATGAAAGGGTAATATGCCAAGTGTCTGGTCGTCCATTCGTTCAACCAGTCAAAGCGTAATATGCTAATGATATGCTAAGGCCACTCAACCACTCGCTATGATGTGCACTGACCACCAGGGGGCAGATGCTCCAATCAGTAGGTTAGCTTGCTACTGGGGTCCAGCTAATCGGGATTGAGCGAGACGGACTGGACATGCCCTGAAGCCCTCCTGCAGTCCCTCCTGGCCAGCCAACCTCCCACTGGACCCGATCATGTACCAGTGGGGTCCCTTGGCCTAGCTGACTGCCAGCTTAGATCCAATCCCCCGGGGAGCGGGCCTAAACCAGCAGGTGGACATCCCCCGAGGGGCCCCAGACTGCGAGAGGGCAGAGGCCGGGCTGAGGGACCCCCCCGCCCAGTGCATAAATTTTTGTGCACTGGGCCTCTAGTAAAAATATATTTTAAAAAAAGACAAAAGCAAGCAGCTGGCCCCTGTCAGTTTTGCTCAGTGGTTAAGAGCGTTGGCCCACAGACTAAAGAATCTCAGGTTCAATTTCTGGTCAAGGGCATGTAACTGGGTTGCAGCTTTGATCCACGCCCCGGTCAGGGCTCGTGTAGGAGGCAATCAATTAATGTGTGTCTCTCTCACATTGATGTTTCTCTTTCTCTCCCCCCCTCACCCCCTTCCTCTAAAAATCAATGAAAAATATCCTTAGGTGGGGATTAACAACAACAAAAAAAGCAAGCCATCTGGCTACTGTGTGGGCCTCTGGAGAGCCACTGAACCTCCTTTCTATGGCACTTCAAATGAGCTGAAGCCATATAGATTCATTTCCCTACCACACAGCTAGTGGAAAGAGCAAGAGACAAAGCTTTTCACTATGTATATTTGCCTAAGGGTGGGACTGGAGTTTTATTTTTGGGACTGGCAAAACTAATTAAGGTTAGAAAGGTATTTAAAGACCAATGCATATTAGCATAACCAATGAACAGACA
>NW_005359634.1:467715-497239 GCF_000412655.1 Myotis brandtii
GGATGGGAATGGCTGGGGGGGCCGGGGGGTCTCCTGGGAAAAAAGAAGACATATGCAAAACTTTAGACAATTAAAAAAAAAGACCAATGCAGCCCCTAGCCAGTTTTGCTCAGTGGACAGAGCATTGGCCTGCAAACTGAAGGATCCCGGGTTCGATTCCGGTCAGGGGCACATGCCCGGGTTGCAGGCTCGATCCCCAGTAGGGGGCGTGCAGGAGGCAGCCGATCAGTGATTCTCTCTCATCACTGATGTTTCTATCTCTCTCCCTCTCCCTTCCTCTCTGAAATCAATAAAAATATATTTTAAAAAAAGCCCTAGCCGGTTTGGCTCAGTGGATAGAGCGTCGGCCTGCAGACTCAAGGGTCCTAGGTTCGATTCTGGCGAAGGGCACATGCCTGGGTTGCGGGCTCGATCCCCAATAGAGGGCGTGCAGGAGGCAGCCGATCAAGGATTCTCTCTCTCATCTGATGTTTCTATCTATCCCTCTCCCTTCCTCTCTAAAATCAATAAAAAAATATTTTTAAAAGAGTCTGAAATTCACAAAATGTAAGATATAAAAACAGGCTGAAATCCACAAAAGATCTTTCTATACCTCTAAAAGAGTTGTTAACCAAGAAACACTGAGATAATCTAGCCCAATCACATTGCTATATCCTTGGCAGCTATTGGTTTAAAAACAATCTGCTAGCCATAGAGAACAATCGGGAGTCAGAGTTAGGTATAAAAGTCTGTAAAGCTTTTACCTCTTCTCCACTTTCACTTTTCACAACTTGCTGAGCCTTCATAACCTTGGTTGATGCTATCGCTGATGCCAAAGCCTAGGCCAAGATAAAAAAGGGACAAATTTGAACATTGATTTGTTTCCTAGGATCTTGAGCATATTCAGCATTTAATATACTAACCTCTGCTTTCAAATCTGACCGGATTCGCACCACACATCTTTGAACAGCCATTTGAAAAGTAAAGCTAATGACACCTTTAATTTTTAACAAAGCTTCTTCACATAGATTTCTCCGAGACTGAAAAAGTAAAAGCAAATTGTTATCAAAATTGGCAAAATAATAAAAGGGAATAAATCAACTGAAACCACACTAAACTAGTCATTAGATTTGGGGGGGTGAAGGGGAGAAGGAGTAGCATCATGGGGAACAAATGTCCCTATTTCAGTTCCACCATCTCCTATGTGAGGACATGGGGAGATTGGTGCTTAGTCAAGTTTATTACATGTTATAAGATCAACAGAATAGTATTCTCTGCTAGATTGTTTTCAAGCTCATTACTAATATTTAGTTTTGATAACTTTACCAAGAAATCAGCCAATGTCAATTTAAATCTTAAAGCAAAAAGAAAAAGTGCTGCCGAACCGGTTTGGCTCAGTGGATAGAGCGTCGGCCTGCGGACTGAGGAGTCCCAGGTTTGATTCTGGTCAAGGGCATGTACCTTGGTTGCGGGCACATCCCCAGTGGGGAGTGTGCAGGAGGCAGCTGATCGATCTCTCTCATCGATGTTTCTAACTCTCTATCCCTCTCCCTTCTCTGTAAAAAATCAATAAAATTTATATTTTAAAAAAAGTACTTTGTTTATATAAAAAAAAAAAAGAAAGAAAAGTGCTGAACAGTAGACATACCTTTCGCTCAAGGATGGGCAAACACTAGTCCGCCAGTTGTTTTTGTAAATTAAGTTCCAGCCCTAGCCGGTTTGGCTCAGTGGATAGAGTATTGGCCTGCGGACTGAAGGGGCCCCAGTTCGATTCTAGTCAAGGGCACATGCCTGGGTTGCAGGCTCAGTCCCCACTGGGGGGCATGCAGGAGGCAGCTGATCATTCATTGATGTTTCTATCTCTCTCTCCCTTTCCCTTTCTCTCTGAAATCAATAAAAATATATTTTTAAAAATAAAGTTTTACTGGAACACACCTGCACCTATGTGTTTACAGAATGCCTGAAGCTAGTTTCATTCTACAACATAGTTAGTACTTGGAGACCATATGCCCTGAAAAACCTTAAATATTTACTATGTGGCCCTTTAAAGAAAAGGTTTGCTGACCTCTGCTGTAGCTTAAATATCTCTAAGGACAAATTATAATAAAGTTAGAATTAGTGAGCATTCATTGTTTGACTATTTTTTAAAGCACTTGGTATTTATAACCATCACTACATCCTTCATAAATGGCATTCTCAATAGGTACCCACTTCATTTTCTAGGATTATCAATATCCTCTTTTTGGTTCTCATTTTGCTGTTAAAGTACAATATCACCTCTCAATGCTTCTTCAACTCCTAATACACTACCCTGGTCTTCCACTTACACCACAATTATTCCATCTCTGTGTCATCTTATCTCCAAGGTCCAGTGTCTAAAGCTAAGGGATTTTCTTTTTACTTCACCCCTCAGTAGACTATTATCATTTCCACGTAGAAACACAGACATATTCCAGTATGATTTTATTTTCATTTGTCTTCAGATATATCCACTTAGATATCAAGTAAGTAGTTATCTCAATCACAAGATCCAAAGAGAAAATGAATTAAAAAGTAGTTTCTCCTCATTCCATCTTCCTCCCCAGCCCACACATCTAAATTTTCTCATTTCTGTACTGACTATACTGAGACTAGGTTCTAATTCCATACTTCTTTTTTTTTTTTAAGGTAGGATTTCCACCACTGTCTTATTTTTTTTTTTTAATATATTTTTATCGGGTTAGGGGCATGTGCTGGGGGGTGGGAGTGGGCGGGGAGAGGTCAATGGGGGGGAAAACATATGTAAAACTTTCAACAATAAAGAATCTTAAAAATATACATATCTATATCTATCTAGGTAGATAGATAGATATAGATATATATTTATTGATTTCAGAGAGAGGGAGAGAGAAATAAAACATCAATGATGAGAGAGAATCATTGATCAGCTGTCTCCTGCCCACCTCTTCCTGGGGATTGAGCCCACAACCCAGGCATGTGCCCTTGACTGGAATCGAACCTGGGACCCTTCAGTCTGCAGGCCAACGCTCTATCCGCTGAGCCAAACCGGCTAGTGCTGATTTGGTACTTCTGAGGGGACAGGAATCTACAACTGACTCCAAGTCTCTGGATCACACCCTGAGAAGCACTGCCTTCAAATTACCCAATTCATTCTTCTCTTTTATGAAATAAAATCAGCCTTCACATTTATTCCCACATCCCTCCAAACAACTCACATTCTTGCTATCTCCCTATTTAAACCAATTTTTCACTACTCCCTACTCCTGACTACATTTCAATACTCCCCAGGCAAGGATCTGGGATAGTGGGCGTGGCGGTGTGCAGACCCGCAGGGGCTCATCGAGTGCACTGCCTGTGGACTCCGCTCTGCTGAGTCCTAAGTTCTGTCAGTCTCTTTAGAAGAGACTAACTTTTTAAAAATCATAGAGACAGAAAGTAGAGTAGTGGTGGGCTGCAGGGAAGGAAGACAAGGAAGTGATTGTTTAATGGGTACAGAATTCCAGTTTTACAAGATAAAAAATTGTACATACATAGATGTATGGTGGAGATGATGGCACAACATTATGAATGTATTTAATACCACTGCAAGCTATACTTAAAAATGGTAAAAGTGGTAAATTTTATGCTATATATATATTCACAATAAAAAATTGAAAAGAATTTTGCCCAGGCAGCTTAGTTGGTTAGAGCATGGTCCCAACATGCTAAGGTTACAGGTTCAATCTCCAGTCAGGAAAAGAATTTTGCCCAGGCAGCTCAGTTGGTTAGAACATGGTCCCAACATGCTAAGGTTACAGGTTCAATCTCCAGTCAGGGCACAAACAAAAATCAACCAGTGAATGCATAAGTATGTGGAACAACAAATCAATGTTTTTCTCTCTCTCAAATCACTAAATTTAAAAATATTTTGAAAAATTTTAAAAAAATATTTAATGTAATAGCAATGTATTTGGAGGCTTATAACATATGCAGAAATAAAACATATGATAACAATAGCACAAAGACAGAGATAAAGGAAATAGAAGTACAGTGTTATGTCTTACACGATGCATAAAGTGACAGAGTAGCCCCCACTTATTCACAATTTTGCTTTCTGTGGTTTCAGTTACCTGCAGTCAACTGTGGTCCAAAAATATTAAATGGAAAACCCCAGAAATAAACAATCCATAAGTTTTAAATTGCACACCATTCTGGGTAATGTGATGCAATTTCATGCAATCCCTCCTCCACACACACAAATAATTCATCCCTTTGTCCAGCGTTTCCATGCTGTAAACACTACCTGCCTCTTAGTTCCTTAGCAGTCCTCCTGGTTATCAGATCAACTGTTATGGTATCATAGCACCTGTGTTCAAGTAACTCAATAATGGCCCAAAGCACAAGAGCAACGATGCTGGCAAAATATGCCAACGATAAGCCATAAAGGGCTTCCTTCCTTTAAGTGAAAAGGCATGTATGTATAGGAAAAAACACAGCATATATAGAATTGGGTACTATCCGTGGTTTCAGACATCCACTGGGGTTCTTGGAACTTATACCCGTGGATAAGGAAGAACTACTGCAATAGTAAGTGAAGCTACACTGTGATAGTTAAAGATATATAAAATAAACCCTAGCGGGGAGGAGGGGGGGGCAATGGGGGGATAAGGACACATATGTAATACCTTAATCAATAAAGAAGAAAATTAAATAAATAAAAAATAAAAATAAATAAACCTAAATCAACAAATAAGAAGGAAAAAGGGAGGCGATCTTGGCAAATGTTCCACGTGCACTTGAAAAGAATAAATATTATCTTGCTGTTGGGTGGGGTATTCTATAACTATCAATTAGGTTAAGTTGGTTATTAGAGTTGAGTCTTCCATACCCTTACTGATTTTCTGTAGAGTTGTTCTATTAACTGAGAGAGTGGTATTCAAACCTCTAGCTCTAACTGTAGATTTATCTATTTCTCTTTGAATCTGTCAGTTTTTGCTTCATGTATTTTGAAGTTCTAGTTATTAGGGTATAAATGCTTACAACTGTGATGTCCTGTGATTAACTAGCCTCTTGGGCACAAAATGCTCCCCTTTATCAGTATAAAATACTAACATTGGGACTTACTCTTCAAGACTGTTAGCAGGTGACACTGAGGAAACTATTTAGTTAACATGATTTCTCTTTCCCATCTTATGAACCACGTGTTTATAAAAGTCTTACCGTATCATCAAGACCATCTATATGTAAAACCACCGTTTTGGCACGTTTGTTTGTAGTTCCCAAAAAAAATTGCGCTTTCCTTCGACGTGAATTCATTTCATTGAAACTATCACCATCTGCCATATTGGAAGATTGAAGAATGTCATAGATTTCAGAGGCCAGCAGTTTTGTTTCTCCCGGAGTTGTAGTCCTTGAAAAGAAATATATAAATTAGTATTGTCACTTCTATTGACTCTATAATTTTATTCCTCAAGTTTGCAAAGTCTTGCTTTCTTCATTCTGGTTTGTTCAATTTAAAATACCAGTGAATCCTAAACTAATCAGTAATGTAGAAAAAGCATCTAGTCCCGTGGTCGGCAAACTGCGGCTCGCGAGCCACATGTGGCTCTTTGGCCCCTTGAGTGTGGCTCTTCCTAAGCCTTAGGAGTACCCTAATTAAGTTAATAACAATGTACCTACCTATATGGTTTAAGTTTAAAAAATTTGGCTCTCAAAAGAAATTTCAATCGTTGTACTGTTGATATTTGGCTCTGTTGACTAATGAGTTTGCCAACCACTGATCTAGTCTATGATAAAGTCTTTGCATTTCATTTTAAACCCATGGTTCATTGAGATTCAAAACTCATCATCACTACAATGCTATAAAAGCACATTTAATTGAAATCATTAATTAAGTAGGAAATCAACTAAAAAGATCAGAATATAACAAGTCCCTGGATTAACACTAACATTCAGCTCCCAATTTGAAAGTAACCTGACCTTCAAGAAAATACAACATAAAAATCCGAAAGGAGAAAACACATTAGAAGATCATTCATATTAGAATTATTTCAATAGAAATTTCTTAGAAAATTCAAACTAATTTTGTTTCTTAATTTGCATTTTTACATATTTTTCACAAAGCATGTATCATAAAACCACAATTCAGACAAGAGTTTTCATTCTTACACTTTAAATCCTGCTATAGCTTCCCACATAAACATCTGTGCCATGCTACCCAACAAACTTTCTACACTGAAGAAATGTTCTATACCTGCTCTGTCCACTCACATGTGGCTATTGAGCGCTTGATATGTGTCTGTCTCTCAAGTGCAACTAAAGAAATGAATTTTGTTTACTTGTAATTAAATTTAAATAGCCATATGTGCCCAGCCTGTGTGGCTCAGTAGCTGAGCATTGACCCATACACCAAGAGGTCCCAGGTTCCATTCCTGGTCCAGGCACATACCCAGGTTGCAGGCTTGATCCTCAGTAGGGCGATGCAGGACGTAGGCACATTTCACCTCTAAAGTCCAAATCCTTTAACATACATTCAAGGTCTTTAAAATCTAATCTCTACCAACTGAACTCTACCATAACCAGCTCATTGTGACCTTTTATAAATGTTTTTCCCTCAGCTTTCAAACTCTTATTTCTGCCTTAAAGGCTCAGCTCAACCGCCATTCAAAGTACTATGCTTGTACTTTTACTATTGATTTTAATTTTCTATTTCTATCTCTTCAAGAATAGGGCTGTATTCTCTCTGTACCTTCCACAAAGCCTAATACATATTTTTGCAATCCATTTGCTTATTGAATGAGCAGGAATACTACAATGTCTAATATTCAGACTGTATACATTCTAGCCACAAAGACCTTCAATTCCAAACAACTTTCTAGAAGGGCCCTCAATTTATTATACAAGTGCTTTTTTGAGTCACTGCTGACCACAGAGGTCAATTACTTCAAATGACTTTGGCTCTGTATTGCACAAAGCTATGAAAAAGACTACTTTTTAGGAGATGTCTCAGCACTTTTCTGATAGCTGTTTTAGTTTATTGAAAAGGCCACTGTAGTTCTGAGATATTTTAAATACTGCCAATCATAAGTTGTAAAGAGTACGAGGATACTGGCATATTGCTGACCAACAAATCAATTAAAAACAATTATTTCCTTCTTTTAAAAAATATGCTTTTGAAGAAAAAAAAATCCAAGAGCATTTACAGAATAAAAAGCTTAGTCTTTATTTTTAATAAACCAAAATTATTGTTCAAATACTATGATACAAAACATTCAAGTAGAAAAAGTCTACAGTTATATAGTACATTTGGCCATAAATGTTAGAGAGAATGTATAATTAAACAAGTATTAATTGCCCTAATCTTCCTAGGCAGTTGAAAATGGAGAGCTGATTAATGCCCTGGATTTAGTTCAGTCTTTAAAATCTGACATCAGAAAAAAAGACTACCTTGAAAGGCTCCTTCACAGAGTAATTGGAATTTTTCTTTCAGTAATTTAGTATTCCATAATGAAGTATATTGACTCCTCGCCATTTTTTCTAATTACTTATCTATATTGAAAAGGTTCAAAACGTTATTCATAAAACGCAACTAAAAACTGAACTATGATCTTTATTATACAGCAAAAATAATTTTCATTCTGAATGCAAGTATAATATTTCCTTATTGGTCATATACAGCAAGTCACTCTAATTCTAGATGCTGCTAATAACATTTTATATTGCCCATGAAGGCCAGTTAAGACTTCCATATACTTTATTGTGAGGCAGGATAGTAAGAAGCTAGGAAAATTCCTTGACAAGTGGAATGTGG
The DNA here is from genome assembly GCF_000412655.1 of Myotis brandtii. NCBI lineage: Eukaryota > Metazoa > Chordata > Mammalia > Chiroptera > Vespertilionidae > Myotis > Myotis brandtii. Next base: position 475,484 of record NW_005359634.1, read on the forward strand.
AAACTGAGACAGGTAGATGAACAAACTGGCCAAGCATTTACAGTCAGATACAGGTCACCAGGATGGGAAGTCGTGGGTGCCTAGCAGCAGGCAAAACTGGTGCCACCTCACCCCCAGGGTGGCCTTTCCTCCCCTAGCACATTGCTGGTCATAGGATCCTTCCCTGACCTTTCCTCCCTAGAGATAACATCTAGGCCTCAGTTGTATTTCAGCTCCAGGCCCAGAAAAGCAGTAAAACGAGGCAGACAAGACCAGGACCAGCTGCAATGACTAATGACCCCTGCCCTGGTCCTGACCAATCAGTGGAGACCACGACCCTAAAAGGATATTCTACTGAGATCTCCCCTGAGGACTCCCCTAAAATCCCCACCCTTGGAAAGTAAATAAAACTCAAGACAAAGAAGCCAGTGTGTGCCCACCTTGGGGCACCCCCATTCGAATCTCCTTTAAATAAAAATATGTTTTTTACTGCCCTAGCCAGATGCTCCCTGGATAGAGCATCAGCCCACTGACTGAAGGGTCCCGGGTTTGATTCTGGTCAAAGGCTCAATCCCGAGCTCTGGTCAGGGCGCCTGCAGGAGACAACCAATGGATGTGTTTCTCTCACATCAATGTTTCTGTCTCTCCCCCTGCCTTCTACTCTCTCTTTTTTTTTATTTTATTAATTTTTATTTTTTTTTTGCTAAAAGTATTACAAAGGGTATTACATATGTGTCCTTTTTTTTCCCCCGCCCTTGACAATCCCCTGCCCTCCCTTACCCCCCAGTGTCTTATGTCCATTGGTTATGCTTATATGCATGCATACAAGTCCTTCGGTTGATCTCTTACCCCCTTCCCTCCTGCCCCCCAACCCTCCCCAGCCTTCCCGCTGCAGTTTGACAATCTGTTTGAGGCAGCTCTGCCTCTGTATCTATTATTGTTCAAGAGTTTGTAATGGTCTCTATTATCCATGAATGTGTGAGATCATGTGGTATTTTTCCTTCATTGACTGGCTTATTTCACTTAGCATAATGCTCTCCAGTTCCATCCATGCTGTTGCAAATGGTAAGAGTTCCTTCTTTTTTACAGCAGCATAGTATTCCATCGTGTAGATGTACCACAGTTTTCTAATCCATTCATCTACTGATGGGCACTTAGGCTGTTTCCAGATCTTAACTATGGTGAATTGTGCTGCTATGAACATATGGGTGCACAACCAATGGATGTGTTTCTCTCACATCAATGTTTCTGTCTCTCCCCCTGCCTTCTACTCTCTCTTAAAAAAAAAAAAATCAATGGAAAAATGTCCTTGGGTGAGGATTTAAAAAAAAAAAAAAGTAAGTAAATATGTTTTGTTTCTTTTAAACATATTTTTATTGATTTCAGAGAGGAAGGGACAGGGAGAGATAGAAACATCAATGATGAGAATTGTTGATTGGCTGCCTCCTGCACACCCCCCATTGGGGATCAAGCCCACAACCCATGCATGTGCCCCTGGCTGGAACTGAACCCAGGACCTTTCAATCCGCAGGCTGACACTCTATCCACTGAGCCAAATCGGTCAGGGCAATAAATATGTTTTTATTGACTTGGGTGGGGGGGGGGAAGAGGGGAAGGGAGAGAAAGATAGAAACATCAATGAGAAAATTTGTCCTGCACGCTCCCTATTTTATAAAGTATTACTCTCTGCTTTCCATGTGAAGAATAACCTCCATTTCCTCTCCATACTTCTGCTTTTTTGTTTCCCCCTTGATTACTGTTAAATGGAAAGTTTCTCTTCAAAGTAGCAACCCTTCACAACAGATTTTCTTGGTTCTGTGGCTCTGGGATATGGGAAGACCTCTCTTTTACTTCCTTAGCTGCATAAGTCCATGGAATCACAGCTAAATCTGCCCTAATTCAGTATGCTGACAGAGATCCTGTAGGAATCCCATCCTGACTGGCTAGACATCAAGAAAAAAAAAAAGTATAGAACATAGATCTCTTGGCTACAGCTTGTTATATGAAAACTAGAGGCCCAGTGTACGAATTCGTGCACTGGTGGGGTCCCTCAGCCTGGCCTCGGGGATCGGGCCAAAATCAGCTTTCCGACATCCCCCGAGGGGTCCCAGACTGTGAGAGGGCTGTTCTCGAGTGACATACCCCGGAATTGGGCTCCCTCCTCTCTGGTTCCTGGTGCATCACCCGAGAACCACAGCTGCCAAGCCACTGCAGCTCGGCAGCTCCTGCGTTCAGCATCTGCCCCCTGGTGGTCAGTGCATGTCATAGCTACCGGTCGGAACGTCTGCCCCCTAGTGGTCACTGCACATCATAACTACTGGTCAGACAGTTGCTTAGGCTTTTATATATATAGATGGGATGCCAAAGCCCGATTCTAATACAAAGTCTTAATGTTTACAAGCCAAGCCAGCACAAGCAAAAACACATACTTTTAACATTCAAACATACAAACTTCTAAGATGGTTACTATGGTAAACAGAGGTGATGCCTTAAAAGTTTGAAAGGCAACCTTCAAATCTGAGATCTCCAACAGCCAAATGAGTTGCAAAATGTATATAAGAATCATTACATCACATCTTCTCTTTTGAGAGGGCTATAGGACCAAATTAAAATGATGGAGTATGCAACAGATGTACATCTGTTTTACTACTGAAGAAGCCAGCAACAATTGTTCTAAAAAAAAATGCTATATTTAAATTAAAAGATAGGCCACTGTGGCAGCCATGGAGATACAATGCTTGGATCTTCCTTTAACAAAGACATATGCCTTTCAGCTGCAGGAAGTCTAGTAATAGAGCCACCAACAATTGTGGCTTTGATATTCATCATACGCACCTTTCATTCATTCACTCCAAGGCCTGGCTCTTCCAGGGCAGGCCCCAGCCACTGACTGAATAGTGGGGGCCTGGCCATTCCTACCTAATGAAAACCCATCTACAGGGTAATCCTTGCTTTGGAGCTCCCCGCTGTTTTGGCTGTCCAACTTGTAGTGCAACCTGAGACTCTCCTTGTCCATTTAGTTTCCTCTCCACCTTCCTTTTACAGATGTGAATCTGTGTTGTAGTCTAGTCTGTAGTCCAAAACTGCTTCATTCTCCTTTATCCTACAGACCTTACCCCACAACAAACCTCTTCCATTTCTTACTCCATATCAGCATCTCCTTCCACATAATATGCTGAGATAATGTCCTGAACTAACACACCACTTCTCTTACAAATATACAAGTAGTTTCCCTATTTTATAGATATACCACAACCATAGCCAACCAACCTAAGAAATTATTTTTTTAAATATATTTTTGATTTCAGAGAGGAAGGGAGAGGGAGAGATAGAAACATCAATGATGAGAGAGAATCATTGATTGGCTACCTCCTGCACGCCCCATACTGGGGATCAAGCCCTGGACATGTGTCAACCATGACCTCCTGGTTCATAGGTCAATGCTCAACCACTGAGCCACACCAGCTGGGCAAGCTAAGAAATTATTTTATAGGCTAAATCTTTGAAGTTCAAATATGAAGTATATTTTAATATATCAACATTAATTTTTCAACTAATTTCTTAAAATTTTAAAAATTTTACCAAATATTTTCAACTTCCATAACTATACCTATTAAAGCAGTGGTTCTCAACCTTCCTAATGCCACGACCCTTTAATACAGTTCCTCAGGTTGTGGTGACCCCCAACCATAAAATTATTTTCATTGCTACTTTATAACTGTAATTTTGCTACTGTTATGAATCGTAATGTAAATATCTGATATGCAGGATGTATTTTCATTGTTCTCGACCCACAGGTTGAGAACCGCTGTAAAGGAATCCATAATCGTCCAAGTTCATCATATGAATAAAATAGGCCTACAGAAGCATCCTTATTATGCTTAAACCTTTCACTGTATCCAATAGCACTATATATGTCAGTTAAAAATTGTTAACTATAGTGCCTTGGCCAGTGTGGGTCATCTGGTTGGAGCATAGTCCCGTATACCAAAAGGTGGCAGGTTCAATTCCCAATCAGGGAACATACCCAGTTTGTGGGTTCAATCCCCAGTTGGGGCACATGCAGAAGGCAACCAACTGAAGTTTCTTTCTCACATCAATGTTTCTCTCTCAATCTCTGTCTCTCCCTTTCTCTCTCTAAAATCAATGTAAAAAATAGTTAACTATAAGGCACTAAAGCATACTAGGAACAAAAATAAGATTACCTTGTATTTTACACACTTTAGAATTTATAAAGCATTTCTACAGATATTATCTTGTTGGATTATCAATTGCTTTGCAGGTATTACTTCAGACTTACAGATAAAGAAACTGATGGGCAAATAAATTATTTGTCTCAAGTTAGAACTAGATTTCCAAATTTTTACTAATGGAATTGAACTCAAACTGCAGGCAATAGTTAATACAATTGATGGCAGTCAATATTTTGTTATTAATTCCTAACTGATCACCTGAATAAAAATAAGAAAACTTCAGTCTCTACCTTGTCATTATCAAAGATCTAAGCACAAAGAACTAGTCTGTCAGGTAGCTGACCCCATGAAAACAAAATATTTAAGTAATGTCTAAAAAACGAGATTAATAGCCCAGACTGGTTTGGCTCAGTGGATAGAGCATTGGCCTGCGGACTGGAGGGCCCCGGGTTCGATTCCGGTCAGGGGCACGTGCCGGGGTTGCAGGCTTGATCCCCAGTCGGGGCTTGCAGGGGGCAGCCTATCAATGATTCTCTCTCATCATTATGTTTCTATCTCTCTCTCTCCCTCTCCCTTCCTCTCTAAAATCAATAAAAAAATGTATTTAAAAAAGAGATTAATAAAATTTATCCAGGAGCCAAGAACACTAATAAAAAAACACTGTCTTACAGGTGAGTTTAGATGATTCTGCACTGATATAATTTAACTTGTAGTATTTGACAATTACAAAAGAACTTTTATGACCACTCAAACCAAAGAAACCGCAAGGTAAGTTTTAAAAAGTCAAATTAAATTAAGTGATTATTTATTAGTTTTAAAGGCAGTCATCTCCTATATAAGATAAAAAATGAACTTAGATAAAGCCTCAGAAAGCTTACCTTTTTCTTCCAGACACAGTGGAAATATCAAAACACTGAATCTTCAATTTCTAGCCTCTACAAAGATATCAGCAAGGCCTAAGAAAGGAGCAAACCAGACATCCCCAGAGGCAACACAGCTGAAGGACCAGAGATAAAGTAACAGCCTCAGTATTTTCCTCACCCACAAAACTGTTATCAAACCTACTTCAAAATGTTGTAAATAACAAGATGAACCGTACATTTACAAACCACCCATTAGCTAAAATGCTAATTAAATAGCACTAGTCCCTGAAAGCCTTCTCAATGATACTCATGAAAATATCACCGAAAGCCCTTTTTGTCATAATACTGATTAAGGTTCTTTTCAGTTAAGACTGGGATGAAGTAACAAAAGAATTTTGTGCTGTACTGTAACATTGCATATTTTCAAATGTGATTAGTCACCTGTATTGCTCCGCTAGCAATTCAATTTACTTTACAAAACTTCACACAATGCAAGATTTTCTTTTTAAAAAATATCCGTAAACATAATGTTTATCAACATTTTAAAATAAAATTTGAACGTTTACATAAGGACTAGTATTAAAAACAAATATTTAAGCCCTAGTCGGGTTGGCTCAGTAGATAGAGTGTTGGCCTATGGACTGAAGGGTCCCGGGTTCGATTCCAGTCAAGGGCACATGCCTGGGTTGTGGGCTCAATCCCCAATGCGGGGTGTGCAGGAGGCAGCTGATCAATGATTCTCTCTCATCATTGATGTTTCTATCTCTCCCCCCCTCTCCCTTCCTCTGAAATCAATAAAAAATTTTAAAAAATATATATATATGTACATATATAAGAATATTGGCCATCAGAACTTTTTTGTACATATAACCCATATTAGAATTAAAATTTCAGTAAAATGATATATTAACAATGAGTACACATTTAACAAGAAGATCCACGTTTCTACTGCATTGGGAGACACTATTGTACTTACTTCTGTATAACGTTTTGCAAGCTTAACATCATACCCAGTTCTCCCTTCATCTTTTCTCGGTTAGCACGGCATTCTGCCAAGTATCGAAGAGCCTACAGGAGAAACAGTAATACATTAATTCACGTGTCCAGACTATTCAAAATTAAACCCACTACTAACTTACTGCAAGAGGAAAACAGCTTTTTGTTTTGACAATCAATTGGTTTTGAAGTGTTTAGAAACCCTTCTCTAAATGTGATCATCAGAGCAGTCCCCTTGGGGTAAAATGATCCTTTGAGCTAAAGTAGCTGATTCTGCTCTTTGAAATGAAGGCTCCTAGCTTATCTGCAAGGTCAAAATTAGATTGTTCCCGGTTTTATTTTCATCACTTCATCTTGTCAAGGATACAAGAAACTATATTCCATTTATTAACTTCAGGGAGTAGTCCCTCTAGCCATCATTTCCCTAGATGCTTTTCACTTAAGAATCAAAATAAACTGCTGAGGGGGACAAAACATACAACCACCTTCATGGAATCAACTGCTTCTAGTTTTACAATTCACCTTCAATATGTCTTTTTGTACTGAAAAGCAAAAGATGAGCTCACCTCACAATTTTATACTTTCTGAGTTCATTTTTTCTAGGGTGCTTTTTTCTTAAAATTTAAAGTACATTTTGTAAGTATATCCTTCATATGCCAATTCTCTAGAGATCTCATTAGCTGTTCTACAGACCCCATAATCTCTCATCATTCACCAGACTTTGGTACATGATTTTCAGGAAAATACCGCTGTGAACCACCCATCCAAAACTCTGCCATCTCAGTCCAGTGACGTTCACATTTTCTACTGGTCCTCTACACCATTTTCAAAGGGCCTGATCTTTACCAAAAACGATGCCATCTATGTAACCACAAATTCAACCTCTCTCTGTCTACAATCTCCTATCCTTTCTGCAACTTGACTTTCATTTCAGTCCATAAAGGATTAACAGCCATGGGTACTGCCATCCTTCCATAAAAAAATAATAACCAGGACAAGAGGCAGCATAGCATTGTAATCCCTGAGAAGAGAAATGACAAAGTGGGCCCTACAATTGCCCCATCTTACTGTGTTGGAAGCAGTTTCCAGACTGTAGCACAGGGAGGAGGAGCCCAGATGGAGCTCACTGTTCTTGCTGAGTTAGGGGATCAGAGATCAGAGTTGGGGAGGTTGGGGTGGTGCAGTATAATAAATATTTGATCTGTCTGGTTCCTGGCACAAAGCTCTTAAAACCCTTGGAACTTTCTGGGTGGCAAGATTGAGCTCTACAAAAACTCTTGGACAAGGAGATTCAGAATTTCTCAGTTGTGACTACGTCCCCCGCCAGGAGGGAGGTGCACTCCAACTCCACAGGAATAGAAGTTCCTGTGCTCAGGACCCTTCCAGACCTTGCCCTATGTACCTGTTTACGTGCTTCCTTTATAATAAACTAGGAAACGTAAATAAAGTGGCTTCCTGAGTTCTGTGAGCCATTCTAGTAAATTATCAAACCTGAGGAGGGGGTCAGTGTAACCCCCAATTTATAGCTGGTCAGTTAGAAATATGGGTGACCTGATACTTGCAACTGGCTTTTGAAGAGAGGGCAGTCTTGTGGGACTTGGAGTTTAATAGCGCCAGCTAGTTAGTGTCAGAATTGAACTGGACTGTTGAACACACAGCTGGTACCCACAGAGGATCAGAGAATTGATTGGTGTCAGAAAACACTTTTTCAAATTCTCCTTAATCGTAAAATTACAACACTGAGACTGAAACTACTAAAGGCAACTTACGAGCAAAGCTGAGTGGACAACTGGGGGGTTGGGATGGTCCATAAATAAAATAAGGCCAGGCAGACATCCTTGATCCTGGACAATGGCTCTTCTATTTAATGGATCTGCTGCCAGATCCCGCAGCTGGTTAACTACCGATAGAGCATCGGGTTCTTCATTCATGGTGGAGGAGGAAGAATTCATCTTCTATGCCATACACATGAACAAAATCTTCTTAAGTTCTGTAGAAATAGTTTGCAAAATTAGTTCTAGGCTGCTGAAGGACATTATGGCATTTGTTAAACAATCAGGATTACAACACCTTTAGAAAGAAACAGATGAGTCTAAATCACGAAAAAGAATTGGCAATTCCACAGTTTAGGTAAAATGAACATAGGCAGCTGACTAAAAAAAAAACAAAACAAAACTTGTTTATGTGTATACAATGTTCAAAGAATATATGTCATCTTCAATATTACAATAAATTCCTTTTAGTAACACACATTTTAACACTAAAGTACCACAATGAACAAGATCTTTACAGTTCAAGATTGTAACACACAAAGGATTGTAACCTTCACTACACTTCTCAAACTGTAACATTACCAGTGCTTTTTTCTATAGAACATTTCTGGAGCCTAAGTCCCATCTCGGGGAAAATGGCTAGCTGACAGCTTTTTTCTTATTCATCTATGAACAAAACCCAGCAAACTGAGAATACAAAAGATAAAATCCATCAGGAAAAAGGAAGGAGTCAAAGAAGGCTGTGAACAAAGAAACCAAGAAGAGTACCTCACCCTGGGCCTGAGGCGAGTGGAGTTTGGGAGGTCACAGTGAATCTGATCTAAATCTAAGCACACCTGTCCATCTCTGAGTGTGCCATGTTCAGAAGAACAAAACAGAATTTGGTTGATTCATTTGACAGATAAGTCAACAGTCATAGAGAAGTTAAATTCCCCCCAGGTGGCAAAAGTTAATATGGTATAGAACTTGGCTAAAATCTTATTTACTAGCTCCTAAACTGGCCAGCAGTCTTTCCACTTCCCATACAATTCTTTTACATTCCTATACAATTCCATAAAAGTGAACATGATATTTTTTTTAAAAAAATGTAACATGGTAAACATACAAAAACAAAGATTATACAAAATAATCTTCATATAAACAGAAAGTTAAAAATATAACTTCAAATCAAGTTACACAATGTACTAGTATACTCCTTACCTAGAATATAAAGGTACAAATACTTTCCACAAATTACTAAGTTTAATGTTAATTTCAATAACATTGCCAACTGGGGAAAGATGTTGGAGACAAAATTATAACTATAGAAAAGCTATTACAGTTATTTTGGCCCAGCAGGTGTGGCTCAGTGGTTCATGGCTGACTACGAACCAGGTCACAGGTTATGGGCTCGATCCCCAATAGGGGACGTGCAGGAGGCAGCTAATCAATGATTCTCTCTCATCATTGATGTTTCTATCTCTCCTTTCCTCTCTGAAATCAATAAAATAAAAATATAAACTTATTTTGTTGCCAGTGTGGCTCGGTTGGTTGGATGTTAACCTGCATGCACCCGAGGGGTTGCCAGTTCAATTCCTTGTCAGGGCACATGCTTGGGTTTCAGGATTCACTCCCAGTAGGGGGCGTGCAGGAGGCAGCCAATTTACGTATCACTCTCACATAGATGTTTCTGCTTCTCTCTCTCTCTCCCTCTCTCTTCCTCTCTCTCTGAAAATCAATTAACAAAAATTTTTAAGTTATTGGAGGGGGGGCAGTAAGAAAGTAGAACTGGCTCTACCATATATTTAAATTTACAAAGTCATTAAGAGTAAAGCAGCAGGACTGGGGTGGAGGTAGAGCGAGATAAAAATATTACTCCCAGAAAAGCTGTTTATATACTCAATAAAGGGAGTCAGACTCAGGGCCCATTATTTGGTAACCATGATTTTAGGCAAATCACTTATTCTCTCTCTCTGAAAATCAATAACAAAAATTTTTAAGTTATTGGAGGGGGGCGGTAAGAAAGTAGAACTGGCTCTACTATATATTTAAATTTACAAAGTCATTAAGAGTAAAGCAGCAGGACTGGGGTGGAGGTAGAGCGAGATAAAAATATTACTCCCAGAAAAGCTGTTTATATACTCAATAAAGGGAGTCAGACTCAGGGCCCATTATTTGGTAACCATGATTTTAGGCAAATCACTTACACTCTTTATCTGTTTCTTAATCTGTAAAATGGGGTTAGTTGTAGCAGCTACCAAATGGTGCAATGTCCAAATTAAAGTACATGTTAGATTGGTGCCTAGCACATAGTAAATGCTCAATAAATGATAGTTAAAAGTTACAAGGAGTCAAAAATCAATGAAAAATTATTCAATAAATTGGAATAACTTCTAAGCAATTTTTAAAACAACTAAGGATCTTTAACTCATACCACGTACAAAAAAAAATCATATTCCAGATAAAATACATAAAATGTATAAAGTTTTTAAGTCTGCAAGCAAATGAAAAGTAAAGGATTCAGAGAAAACAGGGCTTTATCAAGATAGTATTTGAGAGGCAATTTCTGAAAATGAAAATATTACAGTTACTGGAGCAAGTAAAAAAAAAAGATTTAAAGAAAAGAAGTAGACTGAATACACAGGCATAAGACGGGGCTTGGGGGCATGGTGTATCTTAGATGCTTCTATTATCAACAGCCTGAATATCCCTGCTTATAAACCAGCTTACCCATGAGCTTTATGTGCTGTCACCAACACAGACCCTAATCCACAATGGAATCAGCAGAACCAATTACAGTGGGGCCTTGACTTATGAGTTTAATTCGTTCCGTGACAGAGCTCGTAACTCAAATTACTCGTATGTCAAATCAAAAAGTGAACGAGTGAGACACGTGATGCTGGGCTGATGTTGTGGCGTTCACTGTGACATTCGCTGCGCCAACTAGCGGTGGGGTATCTGAAGCTGGCTCGTAACCCGAATTTTAGCTCGCAACTCAAAGCAAAAAGTCAGCCGAGCTCGTATCTAAAAAAAACTCGTTAGTCGGGACACTCGTAAGTCAAGGCCCCACTGTACTGGCTCAAAGGCCCAAGGGCCAAGTCACAGTTAAGAACCAAATACTCAGGGTGATGGCTTTTTACATAAAACATTGGCCTTGAAACTGAAGAGCTCTATTCTCACCGAGGAAGTCCTTAGAGAACTAACTACTCAGTGGGAAGGATTCTGAAAAGCATACAGCCTTCTTGTTCCTTTGAGATGAACCAAAGTCAAAACAGTTAAAACTTCCAATCCTCAAAGCTCAGTGATGGGGAGAGGGCTCAAATAAGGATCTGCATAGGAAAAGCAACAAATACCCAAACGTAAGGAGCAGAGGCCGAAGCTGTGGTCAAGTACTGCATTTCCTATGGCACTTAAACGAAGGCAAAGAAAGGCAGGCAGAAGCTGTGATTTGCTCCCCTAAATTAGATGAGTTTCTTTAAGATATATTTTTATATTTCAGAGAGAAAAGGAGAGGGAGAGAGAGATAGAAACATCAATGATGAAAGAATCATTGATGGTCTGCCTCCTGCAAGGCCCCTACTGGGGATGGAGCCCCAAACCCGGGCATGTACCCTGACCAGGAATCCAACAGTAACCTCCTGGTTCATAGGTCCAGGCTCAACCACTGAGCCACACCAGCTGGGCCTGCATTTTTACTTTTAAGACCGGCACCTGATGTCTTACAAGTTAGTTTTGAATTACTATTTAAATATTCATGTATATTTTAAGATTTTTGGATGCAAAGCTAAAATTGCCAAAACAGACATTGTTAATTTTTTAAAATCATATCCTCACCAGCAAATGAGAAAAATGTAAAAACAAAAAACAAAACTTTCTCTGTCTTTATAATTCGTCTTATTACAACACATACGTACATACTGCATACCTTTTCTTTTCTTTTTTTTGTTGTTGTTCAATTTGGACAAATCAGTACAAGACAGTGGATACTCCCCAAACGTTAACAAGGTCTTTATAATTCGTCTTATTACAACACATACATACATACTGCATACCTTTTCTTTTCTTTTTTTTTTTTTTGGTTCAATTTGGACAAATCAGTACAAGACAGTGGATACTGCTGGGCCTGCATTTTTACTTTTAAGACCGGCACCTGATGTCTTACAAGTTAGTTTTGAATTACTATTTAAATATTCATGTATATTTTAAGATTTTTGGATGCAAAGCTAAAATTGCCAAAACAGACATAGTTAATTTTTTAAAATCATATCCTCATCAGCAAATGAGAAAAATGTAAAAACAAACAAAAAAACTTTCTCTGTCTTTATAATTCGTCTTATTACAACACATACGTACATACTGCATACCTTTTCTTTTCTTTTTTTTGTTGTTGTTCAATTTGGACAAATCAGTACAAGACAGTGGATACTCCCCAAACGTTAACAAGCACTCTGGTCACCTAAGAGATCTTGTTAAAAAGCAGATTCTGATTTAGTAGGTGGGGTGAGGCCTGAAATTCTGCATTTCCAACAAACTTCCAGGGGAGGGCTATGGTGGTCAGGGGAACCACACTTACAAGAGACTAGGAGTGAGGTGATTGATGTGAGACACCTATAAGGGTAGATGTCTGAAAGATTTTTCTTTCAGCCAAGATTTATGATTCGACTCAAAGAATTATTAAGCTCGCAAATACTAAGAGCAACAGCGGGCACACACACCTGGTCAGTGAGGAGAGTTTTATTTATTTATTTTTAAAATATATTTCTTTATTGATTTCAGAGAGGAAGGGAGAGGGGGAGAGAAACATCAATGATGAGAGAGAATCATTGATCGGCTGCCTCCTGCACGCCCCCCACGGGGGATCGATCCCACAACCCGGGCATGTGCCCTTGGCCAGAATCGAACCCAGGACCCTTCAGTCCGCAGGTCGACGCTCCATCCACTGAGCCAAACCAGCTAGGGCGAGGCGAGTTTTTAAAAGACAACCATAAGCATTGAGATCACACCTGGCTTTCCCCTGACTAGCAACTCACAGCAACTCTTTGAAAAGTTGGTTCACCCCCTTCGAGCCTCAATTTCCTCACATCATACTCCTGAGTAGCTGTCCAGATCAAACAAAATGAAAACTTTAGATGAGAGAGTACCGGCAGCTACCAAACAAGAACCATCCTTGATACTGTGGGGACTTCTATTCCCCCAGATTTGGGGGAGCATGTCCGGCACCGCCCTAACACATCAGCACACCACCTCGAAAGGGGTTGCTAACAGCACCAATGCATCCCAAGAAGGGTTTTTTTAAATACAAGGATGTGAAGACTGGTCCCTCTTGAATGAAGTCAAACACAACCATGTGATTGTGCTCTTAGTGTAGACATCAAGGTGCAGAAAAACTAATAGAAAGTTACCGGAGAAGCACCTGGAGAGATGAAGCGAGATGACACCCATTAGTAAATACTAGGGTTCCTACAAATCAGGCGTGCGGGGGACGGAGAGGAAGCGGATACACCTGACATTTGCACAGGGCACATGGGAGCAGGGCGCTTTCACGGGCCCGGCGGGGTCCTGATAAGAAGGCGGGCGGAGCGAGCGCCCTGCCCAGGCCGATCCGCCGACTCGGAGCAGGGTCCGCTCTCCGCGGCCTTCCCGGCCCCGCCGCTCGGTCTCCCGCCCCCGGACCTTACGTACCGCTCCCGGGGCTTCAGGAGTCCGGGGCCTGCTGCACCATCGGGGCCGCACCAACGGAGGAGGCAGAGGGCCCCGGAGGCGTGGAGCGGGCCCCCCCGTCCGCAGCCGCGGCCTCGGAGACGGCGGACTGACTCCCAAAGCCAAGCAGCGAGGGCGCCAGCGGAAAAAGGTTCTACGGACTCTCCCCCATGACCCTGAACCCGCCGGCGGTGCTGCCCTCTGATTGGCTGATGCCATTGCAACTCGAAGAGAAGACACCCAATCCGCGAAGGCGTTCTTGCACGGAAGCGTTCATTGGTGACCTGGGGAAATGCACTGAGTGTTGAACGGAAGGGGCCAATGAGAGCCCAAGAACCTGGGTTGGACTGAACGCCGCTCCGTCCGCTGAACGGGATTCCGGCTGAGAAATCTTCGCCCTTTTCCAGCTCCGACTTCCTGCGCCCCAGCGGCGTGGGGATCCCCCCGCTCTTGGGTTCAGAAATTCAAATGGAACGTGTTGTGTGTTTTTGTTTTATTTCTCTAGCAACTCTTGTAGTTCTAATAAAGCAGTTTCATTCGCTTCTGTGAGTCTTCATAATCTTTAACATTTATTTGAATTTTTCCAAGAACACTGGCACCATCTGAGGCTTTCTATTTCGTTCACTCCTTGCTAGAGTCTTCCTAGCAGCTCGAAGTTCGAGTACTTTGATTCGTCCGTAAGTGAGTTTAAAAGCCAAACGTTTACTTTTGCCCAAATTTACTTACCTTCCCTAATTCTTGATTACCCTCCTCCTCCTTCTAATAAACTCAAACAGCAAATAGGAGCAAAGTGGAGTAGAAAAGGTCTCTTTTGCACTGTTTGACCTATTGCAAAAAAGGTTGGGCATGGTTTCTGTTTCCCCAAGTCACAAGAGGGAGTGGTTATAAGTGAACACAGAGTCTAAAATACAAAGAAAAAAAGAGATGATACACGTCTAGGGCTGGAAACACCAGCCTCACTTGTTAACAATCAACCACACCAATCAATTTCCGAAATTGGGGGGAGAGGAGGAAATTGTAGTGTAGAAAACTATATAAAATGTAAGTGCACCCCAGCTGGTGTGGTTCAGTAGTTGAACGTGGTCAAGGGTTCGATTCCTGGCCAGGCACATGCCGGGGTTTCGGGCTCGATCCCCAGTGAGGGGCATGCGGGAGGCAACCTACCCATGATTCTCTCTCATCACTGATGTTTCTATCTCTCCCTCTCACTTCCTCTGAAATAAATAAAAATATATTTTTTAAAATTAAATGTAATCACCTTTCTGACATTAAAGTATAGAGACATTTTTCCTAGTAAATTGCCATATAGAGGGTAGATGAGTGGCATTAAAAAGCAAGGGGTGTATTTGCAAAAAAAATAATTACCAGTTTCATAAGCATCTATGAATTATTAGTCATAGGGAAGTCTTTAAGGCTTTAAGAATTATACAAAATCAATAAAATATAAAAAAAAAAAAAAAAATTAAATGTAATCACCTTTCTGACATTAAAGTATAGAGACATTTTTCCTAGTAAATTGCCATATAGAGGGTAGATGAGTGGCATTAAAAAGCAAGGGGTGTATTTGCAAAAAAAATAATTACCAGTTTCATAAGCATCTATGAATTATTAGTCATAGGGAAGTCTTTAAGGCTTTAAGAATTATATTCTTGCCCTAGCCAGTTTGGCTCAATGAATAAAGTGAACGTTGGCCTGCATACTGAAGGGTCCCGGCTTGGATTCTGGTCAAGGGCATATACCTAGGTTGCAGGCTCACTCCCTGGCCCTGGTCAGGGCATGTGCCTGCGGGAGGCAACCAATCTCACATAGATGTTTCTCTCTCTCTCCTCCCTCTCTTCCACACTTTCTAAAAATCAATGGGAAAATATCTTTGGGTGAGGAATGAATGAATGAACGAATGAATAGTTTATATTCTCATATTGAAAGTATATGAACTTGACACCAGTGAAGTTATACTATTTGCCATTATGAGTCATTGTTTGTTCTTAGCCTCAGATAGCTTGCCACAAGACACAGCTGGAATATCAAGTTTCTCAATGGCTGTGTTGCTTAAGACACATGAAGAAGATAATGGCAGTTTCATTCACTCCATTTTTTTAACAACCATTTTTGAAACACATACAAGAGACAGTCTTAGCAATGAATTAAAAGATAAGGAAAACCATAATTACTGCCCTCAAGGAGCTCATGGTCTAGTACAATGGTTTCCAAAACATTTTTTGCTTAAAACATTTTTTGAGCCTATAGCTTTGATATATGTATTTATTTCTTCATAAATTCTATACATAGACTATCATAATTTTTAAAGGATGAGAAAAAAATTTAAATAGAAGCCCTGACTATCCACCTGGATGAAAATAAAATTGTATCCATATCCATCATTTAGCAAAATAAATATATTCCAGATGAATTAAAAACTCAATTGTAAAAAAATATTTTAAAAATCCTTTCAGAAAAATCTTGGTTACTACATGCAACAAGAAGTAGGGGAGACCTTAAATAAGACTGGAAACCCAGAAGTTAAAAAAGAAAGAAATGCACATATTTGACTTGTTTTAAAGAAAATTTTTTTATATGGCAAAAAGATGTATAGGCAATGTCAATAGAAAGTAGGTTTGAGGTAAATTTGCAACTCATTGGGCAGATAGAAGGTCAGGAAAAGAGTGAGGAATAAAATGGAGTCACTATGGTTAACCTGCTAAATTACTCAAACCAAGTAAGCTGAGGCATGAGGAAATTATTCTAAATTGAAGATTATATATACATCTCCTATAGATAACTCTCTGAAGAATATAGGAAAGAATGTTTACACATCTAGGGCACCTGATATCCATTCTCCAGACCACTGGTCTTCTGGAAGGTTACCATCTCAGAACAATCCAGAGGCTAAGGATGCAGGACTGTCTTCTCCAGAATGTTCTTTTTACTATAAGAACTCTCAGGTTTTCTTTCTTCTTCAAAAGTTTCTGGGTATTGCCTAGTTGTGTTTATGATTTGAAAATCCTAAGACACTTGACTAAATCTTTATCATTTAGTCCTAGTCAAAGTCTCCTTATTCTTTGTGCTCTGTTGAAAAGTGTAACGTTCAAAAATTAATTACAAATTGTCAAGAAGGGAATAAATAACCCTATAGAAATTGGGTAAAGAATATAAATTGGGCCCAGCCAGTGTGGCTCAATGTTTTTTGTGTTGATGTATGAACATGGAGGTCACGTTTTGATTCCCGATCAGGGCACATGTCTGGGTTGCAGGCCTGATCCCCAGTGTGGGGTGTGCAGGATGCATCTGATCAGTGATTCTCTCTTATCATTGATGTTTCTATCTCTCTCTCTCCCTTACTCTCTGAAATCAATAAAAATATATTAAAAAAACAAAAAACAAAACAGAGACCAAGATACCTGCCTTCCAAGACTGCTGTGGGAATTAAATAAAATAGTGTAAGAGCACATAGCTCAGTGCTAGAGAAGATGCCTAGAAGATATTCCATAAATGTACATTTATCCCCACTTCTCTCTGTATAAGAATCTTCTATCCAGAAAAGATCTGATAAAAGCTAATTTATAATGATAAAATTCATAAGTGCTTACTGATCCTGGTGGTGGGGGATAAAGAAAAGAAACATCTTTAGAGGATTTGAAAATTGGTAAATAAAGAGAATCAAACCAAGCATTATACTTATCTTTCTTACTAGTATATGTACTATACTTCAGAGTAACAAAATAGGTGATGTGGGACAATTATTCTCATTCTGAAAACTGGTAAATATATGGAAACAAGCATTCAACATGCTTTTCTTTACATTCCTCAAGGTAACCAAATAACTAACAGGAATGATAGAATATCACCGTTTTACAAACCCTTAATGAGATAATGGATGTAGGCAATGATCACTAATAGCCATTAATGTTACAAAGAAGAGAAACACATGAACATTATCTAGCTTTTGATGGAAGTATACACTACTACCTATGAAAGTATTCTAGCCAAAAATTTAACTTGAATCAGATCAAGCCTTTATATCTAACTACCAGTTTACAGAAAATAAGAGATGAAGTAATTTGTTAAATGGCACCATAGGAATGTAATCAGCAAAATCCTGAATGTGGGAAATTTCTATAGGACAGAAATCTGTTTCTTTTTCAAAATAAAACAAAAAAGGGTGGGAAGGGGGTTATGTAAATAAAATATATTTCAGAGATATTCACCAAATGTGATGGGTAGCTCTTTTTAATATTCTGATTCGAAGAAACCAACTGTAAAAAAAGTAAACAATAAAGGGAGAGGGAATGGGGACATCAGTAATAGTGTCAACAATAAAAATAAAGAAAAAAAATAAATGAGACACCCAAGTAAATCTGAACACTGAATTGATGATATTAAGAAACATTATGATCAATATTTTAGGCCTGATAATGACACTATAGTTATGTTTTTTAAAAAGACTCCTTAAAAACACACACAAAAAAACCTCCTTAACTTCGAGTGATACACACTGAAATATTTATGGTTGAAATGACATGCCTGAGATTCACTTCAAAAGAATCAAAAGGTTTGACTGTATGAGTCCCCTGGGGTTTATTCTCCAGCATCTCCAAAGCAAACAAACAAAATGAATGAAAGAGGCCTGGAGAGGGTATGGATAGAACCAGTAGCTATGTGTTGCTGATTGTTGAAGCTGTATGATGGACACATAAGGATTCATTGCATAGGCTTTTTACTTTTGTGTATGTTTGACATTTCCCGTAATTATAATTTAAAAAATAAAACCTAATTTAAAAACATTAAAACAAAAGAGTTCTGCAGGTCAGGGTATATCCCAAGAACTGGTTTATAGAAAGAAATGTCACAGTCTCTGCAGTGATCTTTTCACCTATTTGGATATACATATTTTTGGATATACATCAGATCACTTTGTACACTGATCTGAGAAGAAAAAAAAATAGTTTCAAGGCTTAGAACAACCAAGTATACTCAACACTGCATGATTAAATCAAATAGCTCAACAATTTTTCGCTGGGCACCATGGTAAACACATTCGTCTGGACTGAGATTTACATGACTTAAGTGGATTTAAAAGTTCTCTCTCTCTCTCTCTCTCTCTCTCTCTCTCTCTCACTCTCTTTCTCTCGCTCAACATTATCTGCCTTTAATAGTGATCAGAGCTTGAAGCCAATGGATCTGAACTATTAGGCATTTAGCTGCATGTTTGAACTTTCACCTCGTGTGAGATGATATTGGCCCATCAATTAGTCCTGTAGCTGAAATTCTTTCCCAGACACATCCAGCCCCACCTTGTCTTAAAGCACCCCTCACACGGGCATTTGACTGCTCTCCCCAATGGTCTTTTACCAGCTAGATTTTCCTGAATTTTAACTCAGGACCATTTGAGGCCCATTCCAGTGTTTTATCTTTTCTACAGACAGGCAATCAGAGCTGGAGAAAAAAGCAGAACTAGAGAGAAAGGGTCGGAATTTCCAAGGAAGATACTGTGTACGATTTGCAGATTATTACCTACCTCACCAAATGGGATTGTCATTAAACCTAATATGAGAAGCAGGCTGATGGACACATGTGGGCATTTGTCTGTCCTCTACTTTACCACTGAATCACAATGATGTGATCTGACTGTATGTCCTTCACAGCTATTATTTATAGGGCTCTTGTGCTAAGTCAGGCATTGCCTTTAGTATTGTACATCAGTCCTCAGGGCCACCTTTGAGGTGGCTATTTTCCCCACTGAGCACATCAGAAAATTGAGACCAAGGGAGGCTGATTGGTTTGCCCAAGGCCACACAGCTGGTATGTGGCAGAGGCATAACTGAACATGGGTCTGACTTGGAAACAGAATTTCTACAACAGAATTAAGCTTCACTGTCTGCCAACATGAACAAATGGGAACCTGACCTTTTGTTAAATCTCTACAAGGAAGCTGGCCCACAATGCGCCTTGATCACCTAATATACTAGCCTAATCTACACTTAATAATGGATAAATCTCTTGCTTAAATAATGGCATTATAATTCTTTAATTTCCAGTTAGCAATCTGGAAGCATAGAAAGGTCAAGGGACTTTTTCAAGGCCACAAAGAGAATGAAAGCTCTGATTCTTTTCCTCTATTCAATAAATACTCCAGCTAGCAGATGAAGTTACAGTCATTCTGGATTCTGCCAAGAAATCTGAGCCATAAAGAACTCCAGGATCAGATATACTTAAAAAAGAAAAATAAAGTCTATTTTCTTCTAAAATCCCCAAATGGGTTGCCTGTAATCTTCTATATTTGTTTCCAAAAGTTAGCTATGCGTAACAATCACCTTAGATTCTAGGAAGAGGCCTGGATTTATGTATTTTTTCAAACATTTTTATTGATTTTTAGAGTGAGATGGAGAGAGAGAAATATCCATGTGAGAGCGAAACATCCGTCAGCTGCCTCCTGCACACCGTTCACCGGGGACTGAGCCTGCAACCCAGGCATGTGCCCCAATCGGGAATCAAACCAACAACCAACTGGGCCACACCAGGCAGGGCTGGGCTTATGTATTTTCCAACAAGCTTCAAAGTCTATTTAAGAACCACGGATCTTGTGTCAGAGACGGAAATCATATCAGCTGTCCATTGTTTCCTAACAAATTACTAAGAAAAGGTAGCAGCTTGCCACAACAGTCATTTATTATCTCAAATCTTCTGTGTATGAGGAATCCACGTGCAGCTTAGCTGGATATCTCTGGCTCAGGGTCTTCCACAAGGCTGCAATCAAGGTGTCAGTTGGGCTGCAGTCATCTGAAAGCACACGTGGGGGAGGATCTTTCTCCAAATTCACTCACATGGCTGTGAGCAGGATTCAGTTTCTCACAGGCTGCTGGACAGGGGATCTTGTGAATACCAGAAGGAAGCGACCATTGGTGGCCCTCTCAGATGCTGCCTATCACAGGAATATAAACAGAGAATGGAAACACAAACTGGTAATATATTTCCCAGTTCTGCGTACTGACAGGCTAGCTTCAACAAGCACACCCCATGCCTGGACCTCCCACTCATCCCTTTCTGATGTGTTCCCCAGGCCCCTGGGCAGGCAGGGTTAGCTTCCAGGCTCCCTCTCTCCATACCTTCATGATAACGTTTGGTTAAATACGTTAAATTTGTATTTCTATCTCGCTGCTAGCCTGTAGGTTCACGGATGGTGTGGTTCACGGCTTTAAAAAAAAATCTTTGTACTGTCATAGTGGGCCCCCCAATAGCCCTTGTTGAGTAAATGAATCGGTGTTTTTGCTGAAAGAGGAAAGCCCTTGCCAGGGGGAGACTTGGGAGCCAGTATCCAGAAGGAGAGCGCGGGTGCCTGCCCGGTGACCTCTGGTATCAGTTACAATGGGAGGGTGAGTGACACAGCCAATCAGCAACAGCCTTTGAAGGGCCGTACATAGGACTGATCGGTTTCTGCCCCTACACAGGGCTCTTTTATCAGGCCTTCACACTCGTTACTATATGTTCAGGACAAAATTATTTGAAATCCAGCGTGTCCTAGAATATTATTAAAAAGCAGGTGTCCCAATGAGTCAGCGTAAGCAGATGCTGGAACTGAAGATGGTAAACTGAAATCCTCACCCACCAGGCACTTTGTAGGACCCCGCATCCTCATGCTCCCTAAACACAAACGCACCGCAGATGGGAGGTCCGTAGAGGCCAAAGATCTCCCGCGTGCACGCCAGTCTACAGCGGGGGATGAAAGGGCTCAACATACGTTAGGACAACAAGGGCTTACATCTCACAGCTTCTTTCAAGGCATGCCACGCTCTAGGCTACATTCAGAATGTGGGTCGCCCCGCACACCTGGAGCCTGAGGTTTACAAACAAAGTACTTCCCGGGGCGGAGCAGTGAGGCCACAAAGCGAGGTCCGAGAGAGAGAAAGCGCCCGCACCCAACCGAGCCCCGCGCGCATGCGTACAATGGCTACGAGCGGCGGCCGCCGGCGCGTGGGGCGGCACCCGAGCCTTCCGCTCTGAGCCCGGGGCCCGCCTCCGGGCCGGAGGAAGCCGCTGATTGGTCAGTCCGCCCGTGGCTTGGGGAGGAGATTGGGTGATTGGCAGCAACGTCCTGGGACCGCCAAGCTGGAAGCCGGAGGAGCAGAGGAAGACGCCTGGCTGCCTCGCGGCGGAGGTAAGGGGGACTGGGGACTTGGGGGGACGGTTATCGTCGGGGCGAGGAGGCGCCCCCGGGCCTCGCGGCGGTGGGAAGCCCTGGTAACAGGGCAGCAGCGGAAGGAGCGGGGTTCGGGGTTG
>NW_005359634.1:497541-503258 GCF_000412655.1 Myotis brandtii
CGCACCGGAGCGCTGGTCCCTGGGAGGCGTCGGCGGCCTCACCTGGGGTGGGCGGTGGTTTGACGTGTCGCCGCCCAGAACTTCCCCGCGAATCTTCCTGTGACCGGGATTTACGTTAAACCGGAAAGAAAGGGCCGACCTTTGGACGCGTCAAAACACATTTTCTGATGGGACTCTTCCCACGAAGCCGAGAGGATGGTGTGAAGCGCTGGGCGTGCCCGTCACCCCGCTCCGTCCGTGACCCGTCGGCGGCCGGACTTGGCCCTCCTCCCCGGGTTAATTGGAAGCATGTCCCCCCAGACACATCATTTCATCTCCGTTACATCTTCCTACGGCTTCGCGGGGGTCAGGGATGACGCCTCCCGAGGGTTGTGCGAAACCAGGCACACGTGAAGGTGCGGACAGCGCCAAGTTACTTGGTGCAACAGGAATGTGGGCGAGTTCTCCCACCGGGCAGACTTGGACTATTCTCTGCTCAGATTTTGCAAAATCACGGAAAACAAAGGTACCCAATAATCTAGTCTTGACAGTCGCATTATTGGTTTGGGGCGCCAAGAACAGTACTAATAGCCCTGACCGGTTTGGCTCAGTGGCTAGAGTGTCGGCCTGCGGGCTGAAGGGTCCCAGGTTCGATTCCGGTCAAGGGCATGTACCTTGGTGGCGGGCACATCCCCAGCGGGGAGTGTGCAGGAGGCAGCTGATCGATGTTTCTCTCTCATCCATGTTTCTAACTCTCTATCCCTCTCCCTTCCTCTCTGTAAAAAATCAACAAAACATATTTTAAAAAAAAGAATACAGTGGGGCCTTGACTTACGAGTGTCCCGACTAACGAGTTTTTTGAGATACCAGCTGTGTCTCAGCCGATTTTTTGCATTGAGTTGATAGAGTAATTTGAGTTAACGAGCTCCTTAACGAGCTCGGTCTCAGAACGAATTAAACTCGTAAGTCAAGACCCCACTGTAGTACTAATAATTTGCATTTAAGGAGCTCTTGATAGGTATGAAGCACTCTGAAATGGTTTCACCTGTTCGTTTAATTTTTACCACAGCCGCATGAAGTACGCATTTCATTTTACAGAGAAGGGGAAAAGGCTTAGAGAGGTTAAAGTAGTTTGCTTAAGGTCATTCCTGATGTAAGGGGGTGGGGCACACCTGGGATGTAGGATGCTAAACCTGGTCACGGCAACGTCCTGGCTTTTTTAACCATAATTGAATGACTTAAGAATTGTGGAGCAATGTAACTGTGGAAAATTATTTTCATTGAGTTACAAATCCATAATGGGGGATGTGGGGGGGGGGGGAACCCTGGAAATTTACATGAGTACAATAGCAGTATAGGCATTTTGGTTTCTTTGAAACTGTAAAATGTTAATACAATTGAATTTGACGTTATGAGCAACATATATAGGTGTAGTTCAGTAAGTACAAGTGTTTGTTTTTTCCCCTCAATTGTATATGCCAGTAAAAGGGGCATGGGAAAGGGGTAAAAATATGTACATCAGTGAATAGTCTCTACTTTCTTTTGGCACTTAGCATATATTGGCTATTTATTCTGAATACTTTCATCTGTATCCCTCATCTTTCCAATCTTCTAAGACAGAATCTTCACCCAAACAATGTTAGAGGAGTAAGGAATTAGATATAGCTGGTCTTATTCAGAGGGCTGTAGAGAAGGCCTGTAGAATTGGAGTTTAGGATTCCTACTGTAGGGGAGTAATTCAGAAGTCTAGAAGTCAGATTAGGAACTTGAGCAAAGAAGTGACATGATAACAGCAGTCTCCCCTGAGAAGTGAGTTTGACCTGGTGCATATAAAAGAAATTGATGTGGGTAACTGGTGAACTTATTCTAAGCAAAGGAATGGAGGGGGGAAAAAACCAGTCTGAAAAAGAGAAGAAAAGACAGCATGATACAGTGCAGGAATTTCTGAAATACTGGTAAATTTTATTTTCCATAGGTTTGCTTTCTTGGGCAGTCTTGGTGATGAGTATTATTACCATAACACTGTTCTTTGAAATGCTAACTACTGCTCTGCTATTTAAGTGTTCTTTTATATGTTTATTGTGTGCTATTGATACAAATTACACAAGTTAGGTAAGCAACAAAAATGATACTGTAATCCCATCATTTAAGGATAAACCATTAACCATGCTCTAGTCCAGGGGTCTTCAAACTACGGCCCGCGGGCCACATGCAAATACAAATATTGTATTTGTTCCCGTTTTGTTTTTTTACTTCAAAATAAGATATGTGCAGTGTGCATAGGAGTTTGTTCATAGTTTTTTTTTAAACTATAGTCCGGCCCTCCAACGGTCTGAGGGACAGTGAACTGGCCCCCCATTTAAAAAGTTTGAGGACCCCTGCTCTAGTCACTACGCTAGTGTATGCTGTAGACTAGGGTTTGGCAAACTGATCTGAGGCCTAAACTGACCAGAGGCCTGCTTTTGTATGAACTGTGAGGTAAGAGTGGGTTTTACATTTGTAAGGGGGTGGAGAAAAAATTTTAAAGACTGTTTTGTGACATGTGAAAATTATATGAAATCAAATTTTAGTATCCATAAATGATTTTTAAAAATACAGCCACACTCATTTACATACGGCCTTTGGCTACTTTTTTTACGAGGGCAGAGTTGAGTAGGTTGTGACAGAGACCCAAAAACCTAAAATGTTTATTATTTGGCCCTTTACAGAAAATGTGCCAGCTCCTGTTCTGGACCGTTTTAGTGAATGTGCCTATATACATTTTTTTTTTTAAAGAATAAAAAAGATTATAATCTGGATTATGTATTGACTTTTTTTTTAGACTTAAAACTTAGGTTTTTAAGTTTGCTAAGTCTTTCATTTGCATCCCTCATCTTTCCAATTTTATGCTCCTTATAAGACAGAATCTTCATCCAACAGTGTTAGAAGATTAAGAAATATAATCAGCTGGGTTTATTCAGAGGGCAGTAGAGAAGACCTGTTAAATTTTTTTTTTTTTTAAATATATTTTATTGACTTTTTACAGAGAGGAAGGGAGAGAGATAGAGAGCCAGAAACATCGATGAGAGAGAAACATCGATCAGCTGCCTCCCGCACACCTCCCACTGGGGATGTGCCCGCAACCCAGGCACATGCCCTTGACCGGAATCGAACCCGGGACCCTTCAGTCCGCAGGCCGACGCTCCATCCACTGAGCCAAACCGGCTTTGGCGAGACCTGTTAAATTGGGATTTAGGATTTCTAGCAGGGGTCCTCAAACTACGGCCCGCGGGCCACATGCAAATACAAATATTGTATTTGTTCCCGTTTTGTTTTTTTTACTTCAAAATAAGATATGTGCAGTGTGCATAGGAATTTGTTCATAGTTTTTTTTTAAACTATAGTCCGGCCCTCCAACGGTCTGAGGGACAGTGAACTGGCCCCCTGTTTAAAAACTTTGAGGACCCCTGATAGTGTAGAAGAATGATTCAGAAGCTTAGAAGTAAGGTTAGATTCATTGGTATGCATGAGGTGTATTTAAACAATCCTCTTTTGTTAGATGTTTTTGTTTCTTTTCTAATTTGAAACAATTATTCATAATACTTGAGAGGAGAGCTTTTTTTCTTTTTTAAAAATATGTTTGTATTGATTTCAGAGAGGAAGGGAGAGGGAGAGATAAAATGAAACATCAATGATGAGAGAGAATCATTGATTGGCTGTCTCCTGCATGCCCCACACTGGGGATCGAGCCCACAACCCGAGCATGTGCCCTTGACTCGACTCGAACATGGGACCTTTCACTCTACCCGCTGAGCCAAACCAGCTAGGGCAAGAGGACAGGTTTTTCTATTCAGATTTTTGTGCGTCAGGTTATTTACGACAAATTTCTAGAAGTGAAATTGCTTTTATGTACATACTAGAGTCCCGGTGCACAAAATTCTTGCATGGGTGAGGTCCCTAGGCCTGGCCAGCGATCAGGACCAATTGGGGCCTTCCGGCTGCCAGCTGGGGCCTTCCTTTGTTTTGCGCCACCCCCGGTGGTCAGCACATGTCATAGCGAGCGATTGAACTCCCAGTTTCCCAGTCAGACTCTCGAGGGGACACTTTGTATATTAGCCTTTTATATATACAGTAGGTCCTTGGGTTACGTCGGAGATCCGTTCCTACAGTGCGACGTAACGTGATTTTCACCATAAGTTGGAACCCAACTACATAAGCACCTACGTCACTCACATGGAACACATACACAGCAGTAATGAAGTGAAACAGTAAAAAAAATTTAAAAGAAAGATAACAATTCCTGACCTTTACTTGTGGTAAATAAATAATAAAAAAAAAAGCACATATGTACATACGTCAAAATGCCGGAAATTTCTTTTTTTTAATAAATGGAGATGGCAATGTAACCACGAAACAAACATACATTGAGTCCGAAGTAACCCGAGGACAGTCTTTATAGATTGTTAGGTTGCCCACCAGAAAGGTTGTATGTACTTTGTCCATGCCTTTACCAATATTGAGATGTCTCCCTTATCATCTTTGCCAATTTGGTGGGGGAAAAAGAGATACATTTTAATTAACATTTCTTTGGTTAGTAGTGAGATCACTAAACATATTTATTGTCTATTTGTGCTACCACTTATAAAATGCCTGCTCGTGTCTTTTTCCTTTTCCCATTGGGTTTCTGGTCTTTTACTTTTTGATTTGCAAGTACTTTATAAACATTAGGGATAATAATTATTTGTTTTGTGCAAGTGGCAAATGGGTTTCTCCATCGCTCACCTATTTTCTCTTAAATGCTGCATAATGGCTAATAAAATTTGTGTATCAGCTAGGAGAGCACTCAGGGCTGCAGTTTTTGGGACCAGCACATACCATCTCTGAAACAGTTCCTTTATTTATGATACTGAAGTTGTTGCCATCCAGTCAATCTGCAAGTCACTATTACCAAATAAGTTGTATTATATAAATTGATATTTAATTAATTTCTACAACTGAATGTGACTATTATAAGTTGGTTGTACATTAAGATATTAGAAGTCAGACAACTTAAATAGGAAGTTATATCAAATTAAATCTCCATTACTGCAAAAAATAAAAATTGTAAATCTTTAATATATAACTACCTATGCTAATAAAAGGGTAATATGCTAATTAGATTGGACATCTTCTGGACGTCCTTCTGGTCAAAGCCATGGTGGTGGGGGCTGAGGCAGAGGCGGTTAGGGGCGATCAGGCTGGCTGGGGAGGTCAGTTAGGGGCAATCAGGCTGGCAGGGGAAGGCAGTTAGGGGGTGATCAGGCCAGCAGGCAGAGGTGGTTAGGGGTGATCAGGCCGGCAGGGGAGCAGTTAGGGGCATCAGGCCGGCAGGCAGAGTTGGTTAGGGCGATAGGCAGGCAGGCAGGCGAGTAGTTAGGAGCCAGAGGTCCCGGATTGTGAGAGGGATGTCCCTGAGGGTTCCCGGATTGGAGAGGGTGAAGGCCTGGCTGAGACACCCCCCCCCCCTCTGGTGCACGAATTTTGTGCACCGGGCTCTAGTCTCTCCTTGTTTCTCTCTTTCTCTCTCTCTATATCTACACTAATAAAAGAGAAACATGGTAATTAGCGTACGACCGCTACCCTTTTCATTGGCTAATCAGTGAGTATATGCAAATTAACTGTCAGCCAAGATGGCAGCCGGCAGCCAGGCAGCTGGAAGCGAACGTGAGGCTTGCTTGCTTCAGTGAAGGAGGACTCCAACGTTCCCCGCCTGCCTTGCC
>NW_005359634.1:504592-505390 GCF_000412655.1 Myotis brandtii
GAGGCTGGGGCTGGGGGCGGGCCAGAGTGGAGACACAACACATGGAGAGGCTGGGGCTGGGGGCGGGCCAGAGTGGAGACACAACACGTAGGAGGCCTGCCCCTACCCCAGGACACAAGGCAGCGGCTGGGGGAGGGCTCAGAGCAGCCGCTGCACGGTTTGGAGCATGCCCCCACCCTAGCAGACACAAGGCTGCGGCTGGCTGGTGCTAAGCGGGTCAGGCTCGGGTCCCGGTCCCCCACGGTGTGCCTCCTCACACGGCAGGAGGCGCTGGGCCTCTAGTTAATATATAAAACACTATAACAATTTTTTTCTTTAAGAAATTTTATTAATGACTTTTTGAAATAGAATTATTGTATACGGATAAGCATTGATATGAGATATAATGTGCACTTTCAATAGAGTGGGCTAGTATCCTAGACTAGAGAGATGATTTTACATGGAATGGGAATCATTTTATGTTTGTTTTAGCCAAGATATCTCTTTTTATCCTAATCTGTTTGGGCTTAGGTAGATAGGGAGTGCAACCTATAAATAAATTTTTTTAAAGGATATTGAGAAAAATACCCTGAAATAGCAAGATTTGATTACATAGATATTATTGCTTTGGGGTGAGGTTAAATTTATTTAATTTTTTTAGAAAATTAGTTAATTTAACTAAACTAAAGCATTAAGATATGACAAATCATAAATCACAAAAAAATCATAACTCATGATGTCTGAAGTTGGGAAATAATGTTTCCCCAAAGTTTATATATGTTTATATATTCTTAATTTTGTCATTTACTTCTATGCCCA
>NW_005359634.1:505620-508203 GCF_000412655.1 Myotis brandtii
ATATATATTTCTCACCTGAGGATATTTTTTCCATTGATTTTTAGAGAGAGTGGAAGGGATGGGGAGAGACAGAAATATTGATGTGAGAGAGATATATCGATTGGTTGCCTCCTGCACATGCCTCAGCGAGTTGAGGTTCTAGCCTACAACTGAGGTACGTGCCCCTAGACCAGAATCGAACCAGGGACCCTTTAGTCCGAGGGCCAACACTCTATCCACTGAGCCAAACTGGCTAGGGCTGAATAATTTTTAGGTCTCTACTGTATAGATTTCACTTACTTTGTTAAAAAATATAATTGGTTTCTAAATATTACATAAGTAGTATATTATTTTGTTAAAAACATATAAACAATACAGAAGTGCATAAGTGTAAAAAAAGAAAAAGGGAAGGATTTCATTACCAATCCTCAGAGCTAATGTTAAGCTTTAGTGTCTTCTCATATCTTTTTGTATGTGTATACATAAAATGTCTATTTTACCATTCTTTCTATGCTTTGTGGTGTTTTGTTTTTTTAAAAAATAGAATCACATGTATGTTAGCTCTCAACATTTTCATTTAGCATTTTATTATTTATAGCTCTTTTTGTTTTAATAGCCATAAACTTGAATGGGTAGGTATATTGAATTTAACTATTTTCTTATTGATGGACATTTAGTTTGCCTCTAGATTTTGTTTTACAACTAATGCTTTAGTAATGATAAATACCTTTACCAGCTTTTAAAAACTAAACATCTTGCCCTGGCTGGTGTGGCTCAGTTGGTTGAGTGTTGTGCCATGCACCGAGAGGTCACCAGTTTGATTCCCAATCAGGGCACATGCCCAAGTATGACTTCATCCCTAGTGTGCAGGAAGGAAGCAGCTGATTGATGTTTCTCTCTCTCTCTCTCTCTCTCTCTCTCTCTCTCTCTAGTTCTCTCTCCTTTTCTCCTTCTTTCCCCCCTCCCCCCCTCTAAAATTAATAAAACATATTACAAAAAACTAACATCTTAATTTACAAAGTTATAATTTAGTGAGTCTTGCCAGTAAGGCAGTTTTACACATTGAATATTCAGGGAACAGTAATTGTTACGTAATTTATCAAAATCATGTTTGAGGTGAATTTTCATTTCTTTGCTGGGGCAAGGACAGCACTCTTATTTTTATTTATTTTTAAATTCTTTATTGTTTAAAGTATTACATATGTCTCCTTTTTCTCCCATTGACATCTCCCTGGCCACGCCCACCCCCCAGCACATGCTCTCACCCTCATACTGTGTCCACTGGTTATGCTTATATGCATGCATACAAGTCCTTTGGTTGATCTTTTAACCCCCGCCCCCTGCCTTCCCTCTGAGGTTTGATGGTCTGTTTGATGTTTCTGTGTCTCTAGATCTATTTTTTAAAAAATATATATATTTTATTGATTTTTTACAGAGAGGAAGGGAGAGGGATAGAGAGTTAGAAACATCGATGAGAGAGAAACATGGATCAGCTGCCTCCTTCACACCTCCCACTGGGGATGTGCCCGCAACCAAGGTACATGCCCTTGACCGGAATTGAACCCGGGACCTTTCAGCCTGCAGGCCGACGCTCTATCCACTGAGCCAAACCGGTCAGAGCTGGATCTATTTTTGTTCATCAGTTTATATTGTTCATTGTATTCCATAAATGAGTGAGATCATGTGATATTTATCTTTTTCGGGCTGGCTTATTTTGCTTAGCATAATACTCTCCAGGTCCATCCATGCTGTTGTGAATGGTAAGAGTTCCTTCTTTTTTACAGCAACATAGTATTCCATTGTGTAGATGTACCACAGTTTTATAGATGTATGGCAGTTTTTTAATCCACTCATCTGTGGATGGGCACTTAGGCTGTTTCCAAATGCTAGCTATTATAAATTGTGCTGCTGTGAACATAGGGGTGCATATATCCTTTTTGATTGGTGTTTCTGATTTCTTGGGATATAGTCCTAGAAGTAGAATTACTGGGTCAAATGAGAGTTCCATTTTTAATTTTTTGAGGAAAATCCATACTGTTTCCACAGTGGCTACATCAGTCTGCATTCCCACCACTAGTGCACAAGGGTTCCATTTTCTCCACATCCTCGCCAGCACTTGTTTGTTGGTTTGTTGATGATAGCCATTTTGATAGGCGTGAGATGGTACTTCATTGTCGTTTTTGATTTGCATCTCTCAGATGATTAGTGACTGTGAGCATGTTTTCATATGTCTCTTGACTTTCTGAATGTCCTCTTTCGAAAAGTGTCTACTTAGGTTTTTTTTGCCCATTTTTGATTGGATTATTTATCTTCCTTTTGTTAAGTTGTATGAGTTCCCTATAAATTTTGGAGATTAGACCCTTATCGGATATAACATTGGCAAATATGTTCTCCCATGCAGTGGGCTCGTCTTGTTGTTTTGTTGGTGGTTTCTTTTGCTGTGCTGAAGCTTTTTATTTTTATGTAGTCCCATTTGTTTATTTTCTCCTTAGTTTCCATTGTCCTAGAGATATATCTGTAAAGGTATTGCTTCAAGAGATGTCTGAGATTTTGCTGCCTGTGGTTTCTTCTAGGATTTTTATGGTTTCCCATCTTATGTTTAAG
>NW_005359634.1:508251-514655 GCF_000412655.1 Myotis brandtii
ATATATTTTTTTATTTCAGAGAGGAAGGGAGAGGGAGAGAGAGAAACATCCATGATGAGAGAGAATCATGGATTGGCTGCCTCCTGCATGCCCCCCACCTCCGATCCAGCCCGCAAACTGGGCATGTACTCTTGACTAGAATCGAACCCAGGATCCTTCAGTCCATAGGCTGACACTCTATCCACTGAGCCAAATCAGCTAGGGCCCTTTATCCATTTTGAGTTTATTTTGTGTATGCTGTAAGTTGGTGGTCTAA
The DNA here is from genome assembly GCF_000412655.1 of Myotis brandtii. Lineage (NCBI taxonomy): Eukaryota > Metazoa > Chordata > Mammalia > Chiroptera > Vespertilionidae > Myotis > Myotis brandtii. The sequence goes on from NW_005359634.1 coordinate 508,508, forward strand.
TTTAATTTTTTTGCATGTTTCTGTCCAATTTTCCCAACACCATTTATTGAAGAGACTGTCTTGACTCCATTGTATGCTCTTGCCTCCTTTGTCAAATATTATAATGGTTGGGTGGATTTCTGGGTTCTCTGTTCTGTTCCGTTCGTCTATATGTCTGTTCTTGTGCAGTACCAGGCAGTTTTGAGAACAGTGCTTTGTAATATAGCTTGATATCTGGTATTGTGATCCCTCCAACTTTGTTGTTCTTTCCCAGGATTGCTGTGGCTATTAGTGACTTTGAGCATGTTTTCATATGTCTCTTGGCCTTCTGTATGTCCACTTTTGAAAAGTGTCTATTAGTGTCTTTTTTTATTCCATATGAATTTTTGGAGAGTTTGTTCTAGGTCTGTAAAATATGCCATTGGCATTTTAATGGGGATTGCATTGAATCTATAGATTGCTTTGGGTAGTAAGGACATTTTAATGATGTTCATTCTACCAATCCTTGAACATGGCATATTCTTCCATTTGTTTATGTCTTCCTCTATCTCTTTTTTCAACGTCCTATAGCAGGGGTGGGCAACCTTTTTGTGAGTGCGTGCCAAAACCAGCAAAATCTCTGACTCAAAATTCTTCTGCGTGCCAACCCTAATTTTTTGAGAACATGTTACGCCTACTTGATATCTCTTAAGGTGTACGTATGTGAAGAACCTTGAAGAAATAATAAAATTCATTCAAGCGACAAAAACACAGTATATGATGATGAAAAATACATTTATTTTTTAATGTATACATGTACACTGATAGTCCGACAGAAAACTTTATGACTCCGTTTGATATTATCAGTGGGACTTCTGCTGCTGCATCACTGATGACAGAGATTTTACATCAGGTTTATATTTCGTGACCTTAAGAGATATGCAGGAGCTACTACTTTCATCTGTCAGGCTACTCCTATTATGAGACTTAACAAAATTCATCACTGAGAACAAAGATTCACAAGCATATGTGGATGAAACCAAAACACTGGTCGGATCTAGGAAGGCAGGGAGAGTTAAGGCAGAGGCATAGAAATTGCTCTTCCCCTCTCTCGTCAATCCATGTCTATGGTCTTTAAGATAACTTGTTATGTAAAATTATTCATTTATCTAAGATGCACCTACCCTGAATTTATCTGAAAAATAAAAAAGTCGATATTAAGAAAAAAATTGTAAATGGAAAATTATAAGAGAGGGTTTCGTGTGCCAGCAAAAGTTACTGGTGTGCCATGTTTGGCACATGTGCCAGGGGTTGCCCACCTTTATGGAGTCTTTAGGGTTTTCTATGTACAATATCATGTCATTTGCGAATAATGACAGTTTTACTTTTCCAATTTGGATGCCTTTTATTTCTTCTTCTTGTCTGATCACTATGGTAAGCACTTCCAGTGCTGTGTCAAACAGGAATGGCGAAAATGGACATCCCTGTCTTGTTCCTGTTCTTAGGGGAAATGAGTTTAGTTTTTGCCCATTGAGTATGATGTTGGCTGTAGGTTTGTCATATAAGGCTTTTATTATGTTGAAGTATGCTCTCTCTATTCCCACTTTGCTGAGAGTTTTTATCAAGAACGGGTGTTGAATTTAGTCAAAAGCTTTTTCTGCATCAATTGATATGATTATGTGATTTTTGTCTCTAATTTGTTTATGTGATGTATCATGTTTATTGATTTGACAATATTATACCACCCTTTCATCCCTGAAATAAATCCCACTTGGCCGTGGTGTATGATCTTTTTAATATATTCCTGGATCCAATTTGCTAATATTTTGTTGAGAATTTTAGCATCTATGTTCATCAGGGATATTGGTCTATAATTCTCTTTCTTTGTAGTGTGTTTATCTGGTTTTGTGGTTGGGGTAATGCTGGCTTCATAGAAAGAGCTTGGAAGTGTTCCATCCTCTTCAGTTTTTTGGAATAGTCTGAGGAGGGTAGGTTTTAGTTTTTCTTTGAATGTTTGGTAAAACTGCCATGAAGCTGTCTTGCCCAGGACTTTAGTTTGCTGGAATTTTTTTGATTACTGTTTCAATTTCCTCCATAGTTATTGGCCTATTCAGATTTTTTGATTCTTCCTGATTGGGTTTTGGAAGATTATATTTTTCTAGGAATATGTCCATGTTGTCCAGTTTGTTGGAATAGAGTTGTTCATAGTATTTTTCTTTTTTTTACAATCCTTTGTATTTCTGTGGGGTCAGTTGTTACTTCACCTCTTTCATTTCTGGTTTTGTTTATATTGGGTCCTCTCTCTTTGCTTCTTGATGAGCTTGGCTACAGGTTCATCAATCTTGTTCATCCTTTCAAAGAACTTGGTTTTATTGATCTTTTGTATTGTGTTTTTTTGTTTTGTTTTGTGTTTTTGTTTTTTTTTCTATGAAAGGCAGCACTTTTAGTCAGTGAAAAATATTATTGACTTCCAAGTTGTGTGTGCTTGTTTCTACTGATATTCAGGTTCACTTAAGGCAGGGGTCCTCAAACTACGGCCCGCGGGCCACATGCAAATACAAATATTGTATTTGTTCCCGTTTTGTTTTTTTACTTCAAAATAAGATATGTGCAGTGTGCATAGGAATTTGTTCATAGTTTTTTTTTAAACTATAGTCCGGCCCTCCAACGGTCTGAGGGACAGTGAACTGGCCCCCTGTTTAAAAAGTTTGAGGACCCCTGATTAAGGTATTTGAATAGTCTTTTCAAAAGATTATTTTAAAATTGATGCCAGAGTATTGAATTTATTTGCATGGGAATGCTTAAATAAAAATACTTTAAGAAGAAGATACTGATGTCATTTACTGTAAAATTATATTTCAGAGATCCTTACATGAAAATGGCAGACCTTTAATTCAAGTGGAAATATAGCTATCTCTGACCTCTTTTATGTCATGAAGAGAAAGCTGACCTCTAAAAATGTTACAGAAAATGTTCTTCAGTTTAGTTTCATATCTAAAACACATTAAGTTGAAAGATTTTTCATCAAATTTTAATTAGCTTGTGTTGTTAGACTTATCTAAACAGATTTTTGTTGAGAGATGTAGCATAGGTCATGACATTTATTAATTTGTGTACTGAAAAAAAAAAGGACACATTATATGTCAGATTCAATGCTAGGTGGCAGGAGACTACTCCAGTGTACTTAATTATTGCCAGTAAATTTTATCCATAGGTTCGATATTGTTTCGTAGTATGGTAAAGTGTTCTGACTTAAAGTCTCAACTAGACTGATGTAAAGTGTAGCAGTGGCCACTAGATTTGAACTTCAAGATTAATTTCCAGAAAGTAGCTTAGGTTATTTACATAGATTTAATAACTTTTCATTATATCAAGTAAGGACTTCTTAAAAAAAAATTTAGGAATTTTAATGACCAAGTGTAAGGGAAGGGTGAGGAGAACCCATGCTATTATAGTTAGCTCTGGGAATCACTTGGTCACTTAGATGGGGGATCTCTTTGACAATGTGTGTCTAGCAGACACACATTGAGTTCAGGGAGACATCTCTCCACACCTGGGTCATCTTCACAGATCCTAGCTGGAGCCGATGGGGAAAAGTGTAACAGTGGCGGCCTTTGACCATTACCTGGTACTTATTTTGCAGCACTAAGAAATGAAGATCAAATGGTTGGCCAACCCAGTCAGTGTGGCTCAGTGGTTGAGCGTTGACCTGTGCGCCAGGATGATACAGTTCCATTCCTGGTCTGGGCACATTCGCGGGTTGTGGACTCGATCCCCAGTATGGTGCATGCAGGAGGCAGCCTATCAATCATTCTCTCTTGTAATTAATGTTCCTCTCTTCTTTTCCCTTCCTCTCTGAAAGCAATAAAAATATATTTTTTAAAAATGGTTGGCCATTCACAAAGGGCATATCAGAGTATTTCACCTCTGATTTCTGGTTCCCAACCTGATGGCTGTTCACCACCACATAGCTGCCAAAGTACACTTGGAAATGGAAGGCACTGTCTGAGTTATCTTCAGTTCTAGTGTGGAGATCCATCTGCAGTTCTGTGTTTTTGCTGAAAAACAGGGCAGGTTCCCCTTTGATTGCCATTAAGGAACAGGACAAGTTTTTGTTTTGTTTTTGTATGGACAAGGACAAGTAAAGGACAGATGTGTTTTTTGTGTGTGTGCTTTTTTTTTTTTGGTACGGGACCTTTACCTCTGCCGTTGTCTTCTGCTGGGCAGCTCTTTCAAATTGTGTCTAGTTGTGTGTGATCTTTACAAGTGGAAGATTATCAGTCAGGACATTTTTTTTTTTTTTAAATCAAGTAACACTAATTTACTGTTCCCATATCCTAAAAGGAAAGGCATTTTCACATCAAAAAAGTAGGAAGGACATATTCTCAAATTAAACAGTAACTTTAAATTGAATAAATTTTTGTTTTTTATTTCATGGTCCTTATTTTTCTTTTTTGTTGTTCGACACCAGACTGTATACTGTCATTTGGGATGCACTGATAACAGTGTACCTAATCTTTTACTATTCTGAGAAGAGGAAACTTTATTCTAATAATTTAGCCAACTGAATAATTAAGAATGTTATATTAATCTTCTTGGACTCTCCTATATAATGGTCATATTCCTCTCTCATTGTGAAGATAAATAGATGACCATTTCCTTGAATAGTTCCCAAATACCTCCTAAAAATAAGCTCCAATATAGTGTAGATTTTAAAGGTTTTGGCACTCTTATTTTATTGATTTTAGAGAGAGAGAGGGAGAGAGGGAAACATCGATCTGTTGCCTCCTATACACATGTCTTGACTGGGGATCGAACCCACAACCTGGGTATATACCCTGATTGGGAATGGAACCTGTGACCCTTTGGTGTATGGAATGACACTCAACCAACTGAGCCACACCAGCCAGGGCAATTTTTTTGGCATTTTAAATTTAAGGACAGTTGTATTACTGCTAACAGAGTTATTGTGAAACTATACTGATTTAAATTATAATTACCTCAAAAAATGTTGCTTTACATGTAAGTAGTATTGCAACTTAACCCCTTACCCTTATCTAGAATAATCTTAATATATAAAAATCCTGGATCTTAACTACCGGTCACCACCAAGGCTCAATGAACTGGGAGTCAGTCCTGCAGTCAGCCTGGGTTGCCATGGCAACCCAGCGCTGACTGCTTCTGCTGGAGGCACTGTACCCCAGCACTGACTGCTGCGGGGTCTGGGAATCAGGGCCAGAGAGAGGTCTAAAGAGAGAAGCAGGGACCGATCCGTTGCCTCTGTGGCAGCTTTTGATCAGCACTTGCCTTGTTCTCTCCCAGTCTGGCCAGCAGCTGCACCTCCATTTTTCTCCAGGCCTCCATCAGGGCTGCTGATCAGCCCTGACTTTCTGATCAGGCCCTGTTGATAGGCCCAGAGACGCTGACTGGCATAGGAACCGACCAATCAGAACCAAATGTGGGTGCTGTGGGGAGCCAGTGGCTGCCTAGGAGGCAGAGCTTTTGACGCTGACTGGCATAGAAACCTACCAATCAGAACCAAATTGGCCAGCAGAGGAGGGCAGTTGGGGGTGAGATCAGGCTGGCAGAGAAGGGCCATTGGGGGTGAGATCATGTTGGCAGGGGAGGGCAGTTGGGGGTGATCAGGCTGGCAGGCAGGTGAGCAGTTAGGAGCCAGCGGTCCCAGATTGCGAGAGGGATGTCTAACTGCCGGTTTAGGCTCCATCCCACAGGAACGGGCCTAAACCGGCAGTTGGACACCCCCCAAGGGGTCCCCAATTGGAGAGGGTGCAGGCTGGGCTGAGGGAACCCCCTCTCCATGCATGAATTTCATGCACCGGGCCTCTAGTAAAAGCATAATATGCTAATTAGATCAGACAGCCAAAAGACCTTCTGAATGAAGCCGGGTCTGCGAGGGCTGGGGCAAGCCTCCATGGCTCGAGGGCCGAGCTCCTTGCACGAATTTTGTGCATCGGGCCTTTAGTTTTCTTATACTGCTTTGTATTTCTGTGGTGCCAGTGTTACTTCTCTTTCATTTCTGATTTTATTTTATTTTTATTTTTTAATTAAATCTTTATTGTTCAGATTATTACATTGGTTCCTCTTTTTTCCCCCCATAACTCCCCTCCACCCAGTTCCCACCCCCCCCTCCGCCCTCACTCCCCACCCACTGTCCTCATCCATAGGTGCA
>NW_005359634.1:516564-519483 GCF_000412655.1 Myotis brandtii
CCTTCAGCACTGCACCTTCTCTGAGTCTCGGTATGCTTTTCTCTTTCCTTCTAGTTGTAGAAATTCCACTCAGCCAGCCTTCCTGTGGTTCTGGATGATGTCCGTTATGTCTTTTCGTTGTATTTTTGAAGTGGTTGTGCGAGGCAGCAATCTTCGGTGTTTACCTATGCCGCCATCTTGGTTTCTCTCTCATTTCTGATTTTATTTGACTCCTCTCTTTTGTCCTGTATGAGTCAATCTTGTTTATCTTTTTAAAGAGTCAGCTCTTGGTTGCATTGATCTTTTGTGTTTTTTTGTGTGTGTTTTTTTAGATTCTGTTTTGTTTATTTCTGTTCTGATCTTTATTATTTCATTTCTTCTCACTTTGGACTTTGTTGTTCTTTTTCTAGTCCTTTAAGTTTATGGTTAGATTGTTTGAGATTTTGTTTCTTGAGGTAGGCCTGTAATGCTATGAATTTCCTTCTCAGGATTGCTTTCACTGAGTCCCACAGATTTTGGGTTGTGTTTTCATTTTCATTTGTGTCAAGTTACCTTAAATTTTTTTTTGACTTTTATTGTTATTTTTTGTTAATCCTCACCCAAGGATATTTTTCCATTGATTTTTAGGGAGACAGTGGTGATGGGGGGGAAGAGAGACACACACAGATAGACAGACTTGAAAGAGACACATCAATTGATTGCCTTCTGCATGTGCTCTCAGCAGGCTGGGGATTGAACCTGCAACCAAGGCACATGCCCTTGACCTGGAATCGAACCCGCGATCCTTTGGTGAGTGGGCTGATGCTGTAACCACTGAGCTACCGGCCAGGGCTCAAGGTACCTTTTTATTTTTTCCTTGATCTTATTGTTAACCCATTCATTGTTTAGTGATGTGTTATTTAGCCTCCATGTGGCCTTAATGACACACTAGATCAGGGGTGGGCAAACTTTTTGACTCGAGGGCCACAATGGGTTCTTAAACTGGACCGGAGGGCCGGAACAAAAGCATGGATGGAGTGTTTGTGTGAACTAATATAAATTCAAAGTAAACATCATTACATAAAAGGGTACGGTCTTTTCTTTTTTTAGTTTTATTCATTTCAAACGGGCCGGATCCGGCCCGCGGGCCGTAGTTTGCCCACGGCTGCACTAGATCATTATGTGTTTGTGTCTTTTTCATTTTTTTTCTTGTAGTTGATTTCTAGTTTCATGCCATGTGGTCAGAGAAGATGCTTGATATGATTTCAGCCTTCTTAAATTTATTGAGACTTGTTTTGTGTCCTAACCATGTGGTCTACGCTAGAAAATGTTTCATGTGAACTTGAAAAGAATGTATGTTCTGTTGCTTTGGGGTAAAATGGTCTGAAAATAATAAGTTAAAGCCATCTGATCGAGTGTCATTTAAGGCCATGTTTTCCTTGTTGATTTTCTGTCTGGAAGATCTATCCATTGATGTTGATGGCTGTTAAAATCCCTTACAATGACTGTATTACTGTTGATCTCTCCCTTTATGTCAGTGTAGATTTGCTTTCTATACTTAGGTGCTCCTATGTTGGGTGCATAAATGTTTACAAGAGTTATATCCTTTCGTTGGGTTACTCCTTTTATCATTTTACTAGAGGCCTGGTGCACGAAATTCCTGCACCGGTAGGGTCCCTAGGCCTTGCTGGCGATCAGGGCCAATCTGCGGGGTGATCGGGGCTCCTGCTTGCACCCACCTTGGCCGGGCACCGCCCGTCCGCCAATTGCCTCACTGGTCGCCCCAGATTCCTTTTCAGAATCATCTGTTGAATTGATGGAATCATCTGTTGAATTGATGGAAAAATATCCTTGGGTGAGGATTAACAAAAAATAACAATAAAAGTCAAAAAAAATTGTGCTTGTGCTTGGTCAGGTAGGTGAAAGGGGAGTTCAACAAGGGGAAGATGGTGTCTGCCAGCACCAATTCTGTACCCTGAGAAAATTCCCACTGATCCCTGACTCTCCAGCCCTTGCCCTGAAGTTAGTCAGTTTAATTCCTTGTAAGACCCAGGTGCTTCTTCTTCTTCTTTTTAAAAAAAAATATATTTTTATTGATTTCAGAGAGGGAGAGGAAAGAGACAGAAACAGCAATGATGAGAGGGAACCACCGATTGGCTGCCTCCTGCACGTTGGACTGAGCTTGAAACCCAGGCATGTGCCCCCGACCAGAATCGAACCCGGGACCCTTCAGTCTGCAGGCCGACGCTCTATCCACTGAGCCAAACCGGCTAGGGCGACCCAGGTGCTTCTTAATCTGCTGCCTCTGTGCAAGCGATTGGAGCGAATGAGTTTGTGTGTAAACCCTGTAAGATCTGATGATTTTTCTTATTTAGGTAATTAAAAAGTTTTATTCTAATATTTTGGTGCTAGATTAAGAACTTCCCCTATTTTTTAAAAAATTTGTTTTTATTGATTTTTAGAGAGGGGAAGGGAGAGCATTAGAGAGAAACATCGTTGAGAGGGGAACATCATCAATCGGCTGCCTCCTGCACGCCCCCTAGTGGGGACCAAGCCCTCAACCAGGACATGTGCCCTGACTGTGAATTCAACCAGCAAACTGTTAATTCCTGGGTCTATGCTCAGCTACTGAGCCACACCGGCTGGGCCCTATTTCTAATTTATAGTTTACCAGCCCCTACAACAGAATCTAATATATGCTTGTAAAGTTACTATAGTGGTTAGATAGATGAGGCATGAATGTTCACTGGGAAGAGGCCCCAGGGAGCTTATATCTTTTTTTTTTTTTTTTAATTTTTCCTTTATTTCCAGGGAGCTTATATCTTAACTAATGGCCTGGTGCATGGATTCGTGCACATTGAAAGGAAATTAATTAGAAGAAATATTTTAACATCACTATTCGTCCTTTCTCTATAATAGAAGTGTCAGAGATGAAAGAAAATTAGTAAAATGTATATGAAA
>NW_005359634.1:519513-525812 GCF_000412655.1 Myotis brandtii
CCACAGCCCAGCCCAGCCCAGAAATGGTGGCTGTGGGAGCCAGGCAATGATGTCATGTAGCAACTCCTGGCTTCCTCTCCCTAGTGACTAGCATCCTTGGGGTTTCTTCAGCCCAGGATCCGACTTGCTTTATAGCCAGGTGCAAACATTTTACAATTTAACCAAATGGTTTTTTTTTTTAAATATATTTTATTGATTTTTTACAGAGAGGAAGGGAGTGGGATAGAGAGTTAGAAACATCGATGAGAGAGAAACATCGATAAGCTGCCTTCTGCACACCTCCTACTGGGGATGTGCCCGCAACCAAGGTATATGCTCTTAACCGGAATCAAACCTGGGACCTTTCAGTCCCCAGGCCGACGCTCTATCCACTGAGCCAAACCGATTAGGTCTACAACTTTAATTTTAACATCACACGCTCTTCGAACTCGATAGAAAGCAACATATAACTGACCATGTCCGAAAACAGGTTTAGGTAGGAATATTTCTACTCTATCTAGAGTTTGTCTTTTGGTTTATTAATAGTCATCACAAATGCTGGTATCACAGGAAACTGTCTTTGAATTAATTTAAATGGGAGGCCAGTGTCAGACGGGGACAAATCAATTCTTGGAATCAGAACAACCTCTCCTTCCGCAGATCCTGTTAATACTTCAGCTTTGATTATGTTAGGTCAGAATCTTTTGATAATAAATCTAGTACCTTACAAAGACCCCATTTACTATTAAGATTTCTCAGCAGCATAAGTGCACATACTTTCAATTTTAATTTATGATTCGGCATTCCCGAAGGAGTAATACTAGTAAGAAATTGGATGGGAAAATTTTCCTTTTCAGAATCATCTGTTGAATTGATGGAATCATCACTCAAATAGGTGTGAAAATCTCCATCGAGTATATCCAAAATTTCTTCATTTAATTTATGAACGTGCTCATTTTCAGGACAAAGAATCGCACGTGTAGATGTATTTTTAATATTATCATTAGGTATACTATTTCCAAAGGTAGCTTCAATAATAGATCTGTTACAAATCATTTTATGGGGAATTTCAATAATATCCATTCCTAAATGAAAACTGCTATCAAAGTTTGCCATCTCCAAGTTTTACTAACCATTCACTATAAGCAGAATCCTCTGATTTCATATTTGTTTTAACAGACAACTGTCTGAAACATCCCCAAACACTATAGTACTTAGCTGGCTTCAGAGGTACGTTGTGCCAATAGTTGGTCTTCAGACATATTCTGTCGATGCCGCTGCTTTCTTTCAGCTTCAGAATGTCAACAAAAACAACCAAATTCACGATCAACAATGATAGATCGAAACACGCATGCAATTGGCGCCAGCGAGAGCTTTTTATGTATCGCACATGCACGAGTCAAGCTAATGTGCGTCATATGTACCAGCTGGCCCTGCCCCCTGGTCGAACTCCTGGAAGAACTCCCGGTCAAGGGGATAATTTGCATACTATGCTTTTATTATATAGGATGTGGGTGGTGGCTATACAGGTTTATAAAACATATATAAAAAGTCATCAAGCTGGACATTTAAAATTTGTGCACTTTAAGTTATATCTCAACTTTTTTACACTTGATCTTAGCCAAAAGGCCAAGAAGTGATGTATCTCAATTTTTTTTAAAAATTGAAGGGGTAGCTTTTCAAATTCTACATAAAGACATTCTTTTTCTCTGACCATTTTGTCAGTCATTTTCAGCTTTGACGTTATTTTTAACCCTTTACTCTTTTTATTCCCATTAATTCTGAGAAAGTATTCATTCTTATAGGCAATAATAGATGTTTGTAATATTAAAATATATGTCATCAAAATTCTAGTAATGACTGTTTCATAATTGTCTATAAGTTATACATACCTGACAGTGCTTAGAATCTATTGCATACTATCCCCTAACATTAGGGCCTGGCTCTTTTCAGTTCATTTTACCCAGTGTCTGGTGTACTGTGGCACCTTTATTTTCCCCTCCATCCTCTGTAATTGTTCATAAATTTCTTTTCAAAGTGTAGACCACAAACTCTTTACATCACTAAGTATACTGTTTTGTTCAGCTGTTTTGTTTTGTTCACTTTAGCAAGACTGCCTTGATAGGGAAGCACTGCATTGATTTATAGTCTGGTGCAAACTTCTTGTCTCATTAGAGACTGACACTATTAGTAAACTGGTTTATACCTTATGAGTTAACAATTTAATTCTATCAGATATACAGTAAATTGATGGGGAGGGGTGAGTGGCTGGGGTTACAGTGTGCGAATAAGTGTGAAAGGACTTTTGTTGTTATTTTACCTCCTAGCATCTGAATTCCTTTTCCATATTTCTGAAACTCCTTTATGATTTTTGGTGGGTGGCAGAACCTGTTTATAACTATAGCTGGGTAGATTTAGCCAAGCAAATGCCACCTGTCTGGACAGCAACTCAAGAGCTAGCGAGACAAAAGTGGGACCTGGTAGATTCTGTTCTGTCAGGGGTGGCAGTAGCAGTGGTATCTTCCCAGGACCAATTCTGCTGCAGTTTTGGATGTTTTTCCTGGCTGTGTAGCCTATAAGTCAAGTTCTGGTAAGATTGTAATCTATTAGATATATATATATATATTTTTTATTCTTTTTAAAAATCCCCTGGCCTCCCCTACCCCCCATTGTCTTATGTCCATTGGTTATGCTTATATGCATGCATACAAGTCCTTCGGTTGATCTCTTACTCCCCTCCCTTCTGCCCCCCAACCCTCTCTGGCCTTCCCACTGCAGTTTGACAATCAGTTTGAGGCAGCTCTGCCTCTGTATCTATTATTGTTCAAAAGTTTATAATGGTCTCTATTATCCATGAATGTGTGAGATCATGTGGTATTTTTCCTTCATTGACTGGCTTATTTCACTTAGCATAATGCTCTCCAGTTCCATCCATGCTGTTGCAAATGGTAAGAGTTCCTTCTTTTTTACAGCAGCATAGTATTCCATCGTGTAGATGTACCACAGTTTTCTAATCCATTCATCTACTGATGGGCACTTAGGCTGTTTCCAGATCTTAGCTATGGTGAATTGTGCTGCTATGAACATATGGGTGCATATATCCTTTCTGATTGGTGTTTCTGGTTTCTTGGGATATATTCCTAGAAGTGGGATCACAGGGTCAAATGGGAGTTCCATTTTTAGTTTTTTGAGGAAACTCCATACTGTCTTCCATAGTGGCTGCACCAGTCTGCATTCCCACCAGCAGTGCACGAGTGTTCCTTTTTCTCCACATCCTCTCCAGCACTTGTCGTTTGTTGATTTGTTGATGATAGCCATTCTGACAGGTGTGAGATGGTACCTCATTGTTGTTTTGATTTGCATCTCTCGGATGATTAGTGACTTTGAGCATGTTTTCATATGTCTCTTGGCTTTCTGAATGTCCTCTTTTGAAAGGTGTCTATTTAGGTCCTTTGCCCATTTTTTGATTGGATTGTTTATCTTCTTTTTGTTAAGTTGTATGAGTTCCCTATAAATTTTGGAGATTAGGCCCTTATCAGATATGACGTTGGCAAATATGTTTTCCCACGCAGTGGGTTTTCTTGTTGTTTTGTTGATGGTTTCTTTTGCTGTGCAGAAGCTTTTTATTTTGATGTAGTCCCATTTGTTTAGATATATTTTTATAAATATATTTCCTACTTAAATTAGCCATAAGTAGGTTTTTTTTTTTTTAAATATATTTTATTGATTTTCCACAGAGAGGAAAGGAGAGGGATAGAGAGTTAGAAACATCGATGAGAGAGGAACATCGATTCAGCCGCCTCCCACACACCCCCCACCGGGGATGTGCCCGAAACCAAGGCACATGCCCTTGACCGGAATCGAACCCGGGACCCTTGAGTCCGCAGGCCAATGCTCCATCCACTGAGCCAAACCGGTCAGGGCCATAAGTAGGTTTTTGTTGTTTAGAACTAAGAACCCTGACTGGAAAAAAAAAAATACTTTAAAAAATTGTACCATTAGTTGACTCAAAGTTGATTATAAGCAGTATTGGTTTTCTCTTAAGTAAATTTAGACACAATTTAAAATGTTTTAAACTAGATTTATTTTGTGAAACGTTGCAGACAGTAAAGATTCTAAATAATTATTTCATTTTAATATTTGCATTTTAAAATTCTAGTGTTTTTTATGGACCATGTGCTGCTATATACGCCTGAAGTACTTGAAATGCAAATTTGGAGACACTTTGCCATCTAAATGCTTGGCTGGATTAAGCGCCTAATTAGGATGGTTTTTCAACAGGTTGGAGTAAACATGCAGTCGGTGAGTGCTCAACATTCATTTTTAAAATTCAGACAAGAATTTTTTCTGAGAAAGTGAAATGAATCTATATATGACCAACAATTCAATATGTTTATGTACTATTTAATTTGCTTGCTGTTTAAATGATAGAAGAAAATCTTTACCTAGCATCTGAAGTGAGGGAGTAACTTTCTGGGTTACATTGAAAACTTAGCAGTATTGATTTGATTGTTAAAAGCAACGTATTTATTATTAGGGAAGAAAAGGGTTAAGTATATGAAGGAATTATTGAATGAAATACGTTTGACTAACACATAACTCAGTGTTGTAGAATTATTAATATTTAATGCTATTATAATGTGTTTTATCACATAACTAAAGTAAAAGGTAAGTCATGTTTCCTATAATATTACATCTATGAACATGAAGAAAAAACTAGTATAATATGGTATTCTCTGCTAAAGATGGGTTCCATTTTTTCAAGGTAAATCTCAACTTGCATGCTTTTTCTTTATTTATATCAAAATACTCTGTTCCTTCATCTATGTGTTTAAGTTAGCTAGAGAATTCTGTTCTGCTATTTGTATTTTTTGTTCCTTAATTTAGTTAATACTTTTATTTAAAAACTAGAGGACTGGTACACAAAATTCGTGCACTCAGTGCCAGGGCGGGGGGAGGGGGATCCCTCAGTCTGGCCTGCGCCCCCTTGCAGTCCAGGAGCCCTTGGGGGAATGTCCAACTGCTGGCTTAGTCTCGCTCCCCAGGGAGCGGGCCTAAGCCAGCAGTCGGACATCCCTAGTGCTGCTGCTAAGGAGGGAGAGGCTCCCACCACCGCTGCTGTGCTTGCCAGCTGTGAGCCCGGCTTCTGGCTGAGTGGTGCTCTCCCTGTGGGAGCGCACTGATCACCAGGGAGCAGCTCCCATGTTGAGTGTCTGCCCCCTGGTGGTCATTGCGTGTCATAGTGACCGATCGTTCTGCCGGTCGGTTAATTTGCATATTAGCCTTTTATTATATAGGATCATGAGGTTTAAGGATTTTAAAAAATCTATTTTCAACTTTATAACAGTATATCTCTATATATCCATTCAAAATATTCCCAGATTTAGCACAAATTGGTCACTTGCTCTTGTCTCTGTACATTTTTTAAAATCGGATCTCTTCAGCAAAAATGATATTTAATGTTTAAATTTGAAAAATGTTCTTAATGTTTTAGGATGACCAGAGTTAGTATTCTTATTTTTTAAATCATTTGACCTATAAAATAAAAATTGATCCCAGCTGGTGTGGTTCAGTGGTTGAGCTTCGACCTATGAACCAGGAGGTCACAGAACGATTCTCAGGCAGGGCATATGCCTGGGTTGTGGGCTTGATCCTCAATGGAGGGCTTGTGTTATTCTCTCTCATCATTAGTGTTTCTCTCTCCCTCTCTCTTCCTCTCTCCTCCTCTTTAAAGTCAATAAAAATATATTAAAAATAAAAAAAATTATAATTCAGAGATTATCATACATTGTTAGATAACATATGATATAAATAATAGTCCCTTTCATGGGGACCTGTAATGGAAATGAAACTGCCTGTATGTTTGTAACACTAAAGCTGATGATTTTCATTTAGGTCATTAAAAAGTTACCTGACAAATAAGTGGCAGAGCTGTAATATGACCCTAATTCTTATTCTAAAATCCTTCCTCATTATAGTGTACTTTGTTACCTTGTATAATAGAAGGGGAAGAAGACTTAATATTTATGAAAGATATATTATATATAAATATCTTAAGTCACTTAATACTCATAGACTCATGAAGTGGATATTGTCACCATTTTATAGATGACGAAATGGAAGCATAGAGGGATAATAATTTGGCCAGCTTTATACCAGCAATAACTGATAGAGACAAATTTTTTATTGAATTTATTGGTGTGACACCCTATATAATAAAGAGGCAATATGCAAATTGACCATCACTCCAACACACAAGATGACCACCCCCATGTGGACACAAGATGGCCAGCAGGGGAGGGCAGTTGTGGGTGATCAGG
>NW_005359634.1:525827-543148 GCF_000412655.1 Myotis brandtii
CTGCAGGGGAGGGCAGTTGGGGGGACCAGGCCTGCAGGGGAGGGCAGTTGGGGGGACCAGGCCTGCAGAGGAGGGCAGTTGTGGGGGACCAGGCCTGCAGGGGAGGGCAGTTGGGGGTGACCAGGCCTACAGAGGAGGGCAGTTGGGGGCGACCAGGCTGGCAGGGGAGGGCAGTTGGGGGCAGCCAGGCCTGCAGGGGAGGGCAGTTGGGGGCAACCAGGCCTGCAGGGGATGGCAGTTAGGGGTGACCAGGCTGGCAAGGGAGGGCAGTTAGGGGTGACCGGGCCAGCAGAGGAGGGCAGTTGGGAGTGACCAGGTCTGCAAGGGAGGGCAGTTAGGGGTGACCAGGCCTAGGGGAGGGCAGTTATGGTGACCAGGCTGGCAGGGGAGGGCAGTTAGGGGCAATCGAGCCAGCAGGGGAGCAGTTAGGCATCGATCAGGCTGGCAGAGGAGTGGTTAGGGGGTGATCAGGCTGGCAGGCAGAAGCAGTTAGGTGCAATCAGGCAGGTAGGCGAGCGATTAGGAGCCAGCAGTCCTGGATTGTGAGAGGGATGTTTGACTGCCTGTTCAGGGTGGGATCGAGCCTAAATGGGCAGTCGAACATCCCTCAAGGGGTCCCAGATTGGAGAGGGTGCAGGCTGGGCTGAGGGACACACACACACACACACACACACACACACACAGTGCACAAATTTCATGCACCGGGCCTCTAGTTGGATAATAAAATTATATAGGTTTATTTTTCTAATAGAACCTACTTTTAAAGCCAGGCCTATATGCTGCCAAGACCTCTTTACTGCCTTCCATTTGCCTCAACATTTTTTTGAATTTAAAATAATATATTCAGATTGTTCCAAACTTTCTTCTCAGTCTATTATATTTATGTCCTTAATCAAAAATATTTTTAAAATAGAGACCTAAAGAGTAATATGAAGTTAATGTGATTCTGATTAATCTCAGTATTTTATGTTGAAAAGAGTTATAGCAAATATCTAATTTGTATTAGGAATATATTTCCAGTAATACTTATAAATTGTACCCTTGTTTTCTTTTGTTCTTTGGAAGATGAATGTGAATGTAGCTAGGAGTTCAGAATAAGGAAGAAAACTGAAGGAATTGTTACCTTCATTTGAGAATTTTGAAATTGTTACAAGAGTTTCATCTTTATCTCTACCCGCCTCTCCTCAGCACACACTTTTAATTTTCTCTTGGCTTCCTTATAATTAAGAATTTTCACTTGTTTGGTCCTAGACTCCCTAAAAATTTTATAATGGCATTGACATTCTTCCAGTAAAATGTTGTATATGCACACTATTTTGCATGTAATTTCAGGGATATGTGAGCCCCAGTAGTAAGAACCCTTGTATTAATATTATATATAAATGGTATGTATTGAACCCTGCCGGTGTGGCTCAGTGGTTGAGCATAGACCTAGGAACCAGGAGGTCACAGTTCGATTCCCGGTCAGGGCACATGCTTGGGTTATGGGCTCAATCCCGATCGGGGGGCATGCAGGAGGCAGCCGATCAATGATTTCTCTCTCCATTGATATTTCTTTCTCTCTCTCCCTCTCCCTTCCTCTATGAAATCAGTAAAAATATATTTTTAAAATGGTGTATATTGAGAAAAATCTCTGTTTAGAATTAAATTTATACTTTTTCCTGCTAAATGGTGCATCTCAAATAATAGTGGAGATTAAATCAGTTTATAACAAATAAATTACCACATAAAACTTGAGTGCAGTCATTATGATGAGACACATGACAGCTTCAGATTCCAGCTTCACACTTCAACACTTCTACAGTAGCATTTCCCAATGTTAAAAAAACACCAAACTGCTTTCCTGTGTCATCCTTCTCCTTGCTGTCATCACTTTCAACACTGTTGCTAAATGTTATGGACTGCCATTACTATACACAGACATGAAAACACACACACAGAGATTCATTATTAGATTATTTATCAGTTCTTATAAATTATTAATTAATTGCTTCTTAATGGGATTGAATTCTTATTAATGACATTGACTTGTCTAGTAATGACAGTTTTCTCCTTGCCCTTTCTCTTACATCTGAAAAAATAGTAATGACAGTTTATCTTTAGAGAAACTCTTTCCTTCTCCAAACAAGTATATTGACAAGACAGTTCAGCCACCGTTAGGGTAGGAGATGCACTCCCATACAGCCTCCCAGGGTACAGATGGTGACTTTTCAATACCATCTGTTCGTTATTTCTTCATAGCCATCTATAATTTCTCCCCCTCCATGAAAACTGAAAAGGAAAAAATAAAGGCCTAGTTTTAGAGTTCCTGGAAGTTAGCTGCTCACTTTTTTTCCTATAATCCAGGAAAGGTTATGGCTCTTCTCCTTTCTAAATATCCCAGTCATTAGCTTACATAGTCACTTCATATTTCTTGGTGCTAACTGCTATGCAATTCACAAGTAACAGGAGAACATTTTGTTAGTCTACTTTGTATACTTGAAAAAATAATCACATAAAGCAATCTGTTGGTTTTTTTTGAACATATTTTATTGATTTTTTACAGAGAGGAAGGGAGAGGGATAGAGAGTTAGAAACATCAATGAGAGAGGAACATCAATCAGCTGCCTCCTGCACACCTCCTACTGGGGATGTGCCCGCCACCAAGGTACATGCCCTTGACCAGAATCGAACCTGGGACCCTTCAGTCTGCAGGCCTGTGCTCTATCCACTGAGCCAAACTGGTCAGGGCGCAATCTGTTCTTTTACTTCCTTTAACTTTGTATAAACCTAAATAGTCTACTTATTCCTTATAAGTAGAAGCTCAGTCTTTGTTTACCTTCTCTTGTAGAAGCCGCTGGTATTTTTTTCCTTCTGATATTAAGCAGATGGGAAGGTAATACCTAGTAGTTGAAACAGTCCTGAAGCATGCCATAGCAAGCAATGCTAAAAGCTGGCAGAAATATTAGTTCCTGACCTTGGCAAATACTTTCTAAATTTTTCTTTGTTAGCTTTTGTCCTCTTCATCTCCAGTTAAGATCTTTGCTTACTGGAGGGATGAGATTTGCTTTAGACTCTATGTAGTTGTCATATTGTGATGCATAGTGTTCTACTCCTATATCATAGAATTTTGACTTGTGACTAAACAAAAGACTCGAGAAGAGAAATGACTGAAAAGTATAGATACTATTGCCCTATGGATTTATTTTTAAAAGATCAAGACCTATGAACAAGTATAAGGTAAAGAGTTTGCTTAAATACTGTTTTAGAATTACTTGCCCATGTTTTTATTTTTTCTTGACCTTATAAAATTGTAGTGCTTCTCATTGTCCTTTAGTGAGATATTTTTCCTTCTCTTAGTCCTTGTGTGTTATTGGTAGTATTCATGTGATAATCCCCTATATGAACATTGGTAGGCATAAATTGAGTTCCTGAACTACAGGTAATTCCTTTCTAAGCATCAGGGTAACTTTGCTTCATATTCTTTGTTTAATATTCATATTTCAATATTGATGTCTTTCTACTGACCAACTTTTTTTTTTTTTTTTTTTTTTTTACTGACCAACTTTTCAATCTGTACTATCTTTTAAATTTATATTTCCAAAGCAAGAGTTATAGTTTTTGTTGGTTATAGTAGCTAGTTGTAGGTTACAGGACCTCTCCCAGGTAACAGTCAAGTGAAACTTTGAACATCATCAGGAGAATCACATAACGGCTGAGGCAGATGCCAGAAGTATCATATATATTCCCCCTTGATCCTCACTTTAACTCATACTGTTATCCCTAAATTAGACTTGGTTGCTAAAATCTAAGAAATCAGATTTCTTCTATGCTCGTTTTGATTTGTGCATACTTTTAGAATGCTGTAAAGGTCTACTTTGGGTTATGTATTGGAGGTACCACTGTTTACAATAACATTTATTGCTTGGTCATACTGTTTATATTAGAGTCATTTCATTCTTTAAATTAGAATTTCCATGGAGTAACTTTTTTGTGTGGTTGATTTTTTAAAATTTCTTTATTAAGGTATTACATGTGTCCTTATCTCCCCCACCCCACCTCTCCACTCATGCCCTCACCCTCCTAGTGTTTATGTCCATTGGTCCCCTACCTTTCCTCGAGGTTTGACGGTCTGATCGATGCTTCTCTGTCTCTGGATCTGTTTTTTGTCATCAGTTTATGTTGTTCATTATACATGGAGTGACTTTAAAAGGGGATTGGTGTCCATTGCTTAGAATACATTTCAGCTGATTTGGTACTGTTTAATTAATTTTAGGATATAATTGAATGTTAAAGTTTAATGAATGAAATATAATCATATCAATCTCATTCTTTTCTTTTTAAATTGCTTTTAATAGCATACTGCCTCTCTTTACCTCCTCTTCTGTCTAGGCTTTCAAGTGTAGCACTCAAAACGGATAGTTTTTTTTCTTTAAGGAAAGATCATATACGTGGGGAGAAGTTTCAAGGTACAATTTGTAATAATTTAACATTCTACATGTGTATGTTTTTTGTTTGCTTTGGGGGTTTGTTTTTGTTCTTACTTTAAGGATAGCACAATATCCTCTGTGTATTATGATTTCGTCTGGGAAAATTTTGCTCATTAGGGTTACCACTAGCCCATTTAGTACCTTTTTGTACATTAGGAAAAGGGGCCTTTCCCCTGGGAACAAGACCTCACAAGAAAATGTATTGCAACTGGATTTTGGCCCCTGCTCACCCTTGGCCAAGTGTTCTTGTGTAGCAAACAAAATGCATTACCTTGCATGGTACAAATTCAGATTCTGAACTTTGTACTGCTTTGGATTTGTTTTGAAAATTCCATTATAGTTAAAGTAGCTCATAGTTTTAAAAAATGTATGTGTATGTAAAATTATATAACTAAAAGTATAGCAGAAGAGGTAAAATAGTGTTTCCTTTGCAGAACAGTATGAAAATAGATGATGTTTTACTTCAAGTGTAGTATTATTTTACAATTTTTTAAATTGAGAAGTTTTATTTTTTTCCCCATAACATTTAGACATTCTGATTCCGTAATTAATGCGTCAGCATGTTATGCAATTAATTGTTTAGTGCTTTGTGTTAATAGTATTATAAGTCATGTAATGAAACGTTTGTGTTTTTTTCTTTTTTCTGTTTACTCAGGTACTTTGGTCTGGGAAGCCATATGGTTCATCTCGGAGTATTGTACGGAAAATTGGTACTAATTTATCTCTGATCCAGTGTCCCAGAGTTCAGTTTCAGGTACTATATATTTAAAAATTTTTGTATTAGTGTTTGTATTAGGAATATAAATAGGCAAAATAGCTTTACTAGTATTTGTTAAACTTTTCCTCCTATTAATGCTACTATCAGTAAAATAAAAGAGAATTTTTATCAATCATAGTAAAGTCTTTCTAATCTTAGTTCCTCTTAGAAGTGATAATTCAAGATCTTTAAGACATTTACCCTTCTTAAGAATACATATGTGAGGATTTAGAAACACATAAGAAGCCAAGCAGTTGTTACTTCCCAGGTGGCCTCGAAGGTAGGCTTTATATTACTTCAGGAGATTCAGGTACCACCATTATTTTCTTTAGTTATTACACCTTCCTCTTTGGGTAGCCACTCTGTTTCTCTTGTTTATTTTTAGATGTCTCTGTGCATGCCTTATAAGTTGATTTCCCCATCCTTTGTTTAAAGCTTAGCATTAATTTTGGGAACTATTGCCTTGGCAACAACTGTGTTAAGACAGAGGTAATTGTAGTTCTCTGAATGAGGTGATAGTCAAACACTGAATTAGGATTACTTTTGAATGCTCAGGTCTTAGTCTCTTTAGCACCAAATCAGGGGCAACTCTACTCTTTGCTTGGAGGTAAATTGCTATTTTCTTGATTTGGGCTTTTGTTCCTTATTGCTGGTATATTGTTAGGCGTGCTTTGTTCTTGTTTTTCATTAATTTAGCACAAGAGTTATACACAAAACCTTTTAGTTCAACATTTAAGAATATCAAGTTCAGCAGATATCTATACCAATTTAAAATAGTAGATTGGCATATAAAATGCAGAAGATAAATTTAACTCATCGTTCAAAAGTTCAAAAGTGTCCCTATGAGCTTATTTGATATTTTGTCATACTCATAAATCACTCTTCCTGGTAGATAGAAGTAAAAAAAACCCAAACCTGTTCCTAAGTAAGTGGTAGCAATTAGTGTTTGTTCAGTTTGACTAACAGGTTGCTCATTGTTGTGCTATAGTCCTGCTTACAAATTGACTGGCAAAACTTTTGTGTATCAATCTAGAAACTGACAACTTAGAAATTTCTAATAAGTAATTTTGATCAAACAATAGGCTTTAAAAAATAATAATCAAAATGAAGAAATCTGTGGTAGTGAATCTCTCCAGCATAATTTCTGAGAATTCAGTTCACTTAACTTCCTTCAAATAACTATTGTTTTAACTAAGGCTTGTTAATTTTTTTTTCTGATTTGCTCAGTTCCATTCAGTTTTTCTTTTTACATATTTGTCTACTTAAACTAATGGCAGAAGACCTTGCTTCAACATTTGTGTTCATGTAGCTAGAGACATGTAACAGGACATGGGGATAATCTAGCATTTTCTGATAGCAAGCAACCCAAATCTGCCTTGACAGTCAGTGGGCTGAAGTACTAGAACCAAGTACATTTCCTGGGAAGGAAGTAACAGTTTCTCAGTCACTGAAAAGAGTATGAGTAGAATAAAACTGTTAGATTTAGTACAGGAGCTGCATTTGAAAAGAGATGAATTAACATAAGGAGAGGAGTAAAGTAAGAGAAATATTGGTCACTTACTTGAGAATGTAGTGGAAGACATTTGTTTATACTGAGACTTTTAATTCCAGGCAGTTTTGTTGTATACTAAGTCTTTTCAAATTAAACATCAATATTAAAGTGGGTATTTTATCTGCTACTTACTTATTATAAATAGGCTGTTTTTACTCTGTATTTTCTATTTTTTAAATACATCTATCAGAAATATTAAAAATGTAGAGTCTTCAAAAAACATAAAGGATGCAATTTAGAATAATACAATTGAAAATGCATTTTTGCTATTTTTCTGGCTCATTCGGGGGCTTGATTGATGTGGAATGTATTTGAACTGTCTAGGAGTCCAACATGAGTAAATACTACTATAGAAAGTGTGGAATTGGGGAGTCACAGTTGGACCCAGGCATACTGTTTCTTACTTCCTAGGTTATTTTGAGAGACACACACATGTTCCTCTCTCTTGTTGTTCTTCTCCCTTTCCCTGTTCACCCCAGACCCCCTCACTCCCATTCTTGGTGTGTCATCAATAGAAAGCATCAATATTCAAACATTAAGCTGAGTCTCGTCTAGAATATTTGAGTGCTACATACTTCAGATTAGTGCTCTTTATACAGGTACACCTCTTGGCCTAACTGGTGTCACTGTATGTCATCATTTTAAAATACAGAACTTCTGTTTTCAGTTTTTCTTACTATGGTAGGAATTGGTAAAAAAGAAAAGAAAAAGGAATAACTGTAAGAAAAAAGCTAGAGATTATTATTTTACTGTGTTCATTTTAAGAATACATATTTTGTATTTAGCTATAAACAAATGGTGGTAAAATAGAGTGAAGCTGTTTATTAGTACATTCTTTTTGGCAAGAAACTGAGAGCATCCTCATACCAGTGTGTTTTTTTATGAAGAGTCACATGCAGACAGAATGAATTTTTAAAATATTTCATTCTAAGTATTTCAGTTTTTGAACATGCTTTGGATATTTCTTTTTTTCATTTTAAATGAATCAATTTCCTTAGTGTAGTTTTACATTGTCAGAATATTTTAAATTATCTGAAGTTACTTCAGTAAAATATTTCAAATATAATTGGATGTTAGATTATTTAAATGGTATAAAATGTTCAATTGAATTGCTTAGAATAGTAAAAATAAAAATACAATACTATTGCTGAGTTTTTACTCTGAATGAAATGCTTTTCCACACTTCTTGAAAGGAATTTGGATACTTATAAATCAATAAGCACTAATTTTAATTTAAAATTTTATAATGCCCTCGATTTAAAAATAAATTCTATTCCTTTCACTGTTGTTTTTCTTCCCCTACTAACAATAGCCATGGTAGGACAGGACCTTGCTGGAGCCTTCAGTAAGTGGCCTTTTCTTTTTCAAACTTCCCATCAGTCATCCATGCATGTCAGTAGTGGCATCTAAATCATATTTCAAAAATTCCATATTGTCAGTCCCCTTGCCTGCACTGACTTCATCTTAACTGGTCTTTGACTAATTGAATTGTCCTTCCCATTCCATGCTTATGTTACTCAGTGCACATTTCAGCAACAACTGAAATGGGCTTTTTTTTTTTTTTTGTCTTTGCAAGTTATTAATCTGTTTGAAGAGAAGCCATAACCATATACTACAGGGACCAACCAGTGGATGATGGGGTTTATCAGCTCAGTAGGCTTATGAAGTATATATATGTTTAATGACATATTTTAACACAAACTCTAAAACTTGTGTGTGGCAGTATTTGTAATTATTGTTTTGGTCAGGTTATATCCATTACTAAATGTATTAAAGCCAGCCATCAGTCCTAGCTGATGTGGCTCAGTTGGTTGGAGTGTCGTCCCATACACCAAAAGGTCACAGGTTCGATTCCCGGTCAGGGCACTTAACCTAGGTTGTATGTTCGGTCCTCAGTTGGGGCACATGCGAGAGGCAACCAATTGATATTTCTCTGTCTCCCTCCCTCTCGCCTTTTTGCCCCCTTCCTCCCTCCCTCCCTTCCTCTCTCTAAAATTAATAAATATGCCCTAACCGGTTTGGCTCAGTGGATAGAGCATCGGCCGGTGGACTGAAAGGTCCCGGGTTCGATTCCGGTCAAGGGCATGTAGCTTGGTTGTGGGCACATCCCCAGTGGAGGGTGTGCAGGAGGCAGCTGATCGATGTTTCTCTCTCATCAATGTTTCTAACTCTCTATCCCTCTCCCTTCCTCTCTGTAAAAAAATCAATAAAATAAAAAAAAATAAAAATTAATAAACATATCCTCAGATCAGGATTAAAAAAACAAAAGAAACCCCAAAACCCAACCATCAGTGTATTTTAAAGTATAATTATATTTTACATTAGATCTCTAACGATTTCATGTTACTGCTATAATTTCATGTTACCACTCATAATAATATAACTATATGAGGAAATAACCATTTCCAACAATCTGTACACTCTCGTGTGATACCCTGATCATTTAATTAATGGAACAATGACATACTTTTCACAGTGTGAATGACCACAGAGATAGGTAATTTTGTATGATCACTTGCACTGTGACAAACATAACATTGTTCCATTCATGAAAAACTCACATCTAACAGAATATTATTTTAATAAAGTGGTTTAAAAGAAATACTTTGTTTATAAGCAATTACTTTATTATTGAGATATATCAGTAGAAAATCCTCTCAAATTGGAAAATCATACAACTGAGTGTTAGATTAACATTTAAAAAAAGCAAAAACTACTTTTATCATTTCCATGGTTCATTTTGTGAAATAGGTTTCATTATTTAAAAAAAATCAAAACCTGTTTCAATAACTATTTCAATTTAAAAAATTAAACTATTGTACATCCATATATAATTAAACTATTGGACTGAAATTATAATCTATATATATATAAAAGCCTAAGCGACCGTTATGACCGGAATGACAGGTTGACCAGTCGCTATGACACACACTGACTACCAGGGGGCAGACGCTCAATGCAGGAGCTGCCCCCTGGTGGTCAGTGCGCTCCCACAGCCAACCTCCCGTGGTCCCTCCCCTGGCTGGCCAACCTCCCGCGACCCCTACCCCTGGGCCCCAATTGGGGGGGGGGGGGGGCTGGCTAGCGAACCTCCTGTGGTCCCTCCCCCCGGTCAGCCGGGCCACTGATAGACCTCAATCACTGGCCAGGCTGAGGGTCCCCACCTGTACATGAATTTGTGCACCCGCCCTCTAGTTTGATAATAGAGAATTATTCTCTTCCTTTTTGTAATTTTTAAAAAGGTATGAAAAATCCTTTTATAAAAAGACTAGAGGCCCAGTGCACGAAAATTCATGCACGGGGGTGGGTGGGTGTGTGTGGCTGGATGGTCCCTCAGCCCGGCCTGCCCCCTCTCATAGTCCAGGAGCCCTCAGGGGATGTCCTAATGATGGCAGGGAGTGGGCCTAAGCTGCAGTCTGGCCTCCCTCTGTGGGAGGCGACTGGGCCGATTAGGGGAAGGCGCCGCCCCTATCTCCTTGCTGCCGCTGCCGGCACCACGTACCCTCAGCTCTCGCAGCTGCCGTGGCTTTGTCCAGAAGAACGTCCAGAAGGACTTTCGGCTGTCTGATCTAATTAGCATATTATGCTTTTATTATTATAGATTAGTATAATTACTTTTTAGTTTTATTTTTTCTTTTGAATGATTATGGTTTCCCCACACACTTCGTTAGGCTTCTCCTTTTTTTTAAAAAAATCTTTATTGAAAGTATTACATATGCTGCTTTTTTCCCCCCATTGATCCCTTTCAGCTGTCCTCACCCACCCCCCTTTTTTTTGGTGGCATAAATCACTTTTAGAAATAACATAGATTTTACCAGTTCTGGAATTGCTTTAAAAAAAAAAGTATCTTGACAGTATCATTAACTTTTTCATTTCATTGAGCACACAGTATAGACATGGTTTTATTTCAGTGATTAAATATAATCAGTGCTTAGTATGATTACAAACCAAGATCATGGAATAATTTGGCTTATTTTTTAAAGTTTGTGCAAAAACAACTTCTCATGTCTAATATATGAAGTATTACAGATATCAGTTTGGGAAACATTCAATCTTTATGCTATAAAAGACTGAAAAGCTGCCACAAAATGGGTTAACTTTTATATTTTTGAGTGCTTATTAATTTATTTTTAAATTTAAATTTCATTTTTCAATTAGGGCTTACATTTAATATTATTTTGCATTAGTTTCAGGTGTACAGCATAGTGGTTATTATTTTGTTTTATTGATTTTTTAAATATATTTTATTGATTTTTTTTTTTTAATATACTTTATTGATTTTTTACAGAGAGGAAGGGAGAGGGATAGAGAGTTAGAAACATCGATGAGAGAGAAACATTGATCAGCTGCCTCCTGCACAACCCCCACTGGGGACATGCCCACAACCAAGGTACATGCCCTTGACTGGAATCGAACCCGGGACCCTTCAGTCTGCAGGCCAACGTTCTATCCACTGAGCCAAACCAGTCAGGCTATTTTATTGATTTTTTATAGAGAGGAAGGGAGAGGGATAGTTAGAAACATCAATGAGAGAGAAACATCAATCAGCTGCCTCCTGCACACTTCCTGCAACCAAGGTACATGCCCTTGACCAGAATCGAATCCAGGACCCCTCGGTCCTCAGGCTGACGCCCCATCCACTGAGCCAAACCGGCCAGGGCATATTTTAAAAGTATCATTTTGCTTCCTTTTATAAACAAATACCTGGGAAGAAAACGGCAATTTTTGTAACTTATGGGAAAGTAAGAAATCTTGAGGTCAAACTACAAAATAGTAGCTATATCGGAACAAATTTTTATTTTCTAATCAAAGAATTATAATCAGATAGGTCTTCATGAATTAGCACCTTAGGAAAGCATCATCCAGATTTTAATTTCATGATCTCTTGTTTGTACAAAATAGCCCATTAATACTCTGTCTTCTAGGAACCTCTACAGGGCCTGGGGAAACTTTATGTTCAAAGATCTCCACATAACCCATGTAGAGTCTTCCTATTATAATATTACTAGAGGCCCAGTGCACAAAAATTTGTGCACTGCAGGGGCTGGGGGTGTCCCTCAGCCCAGCCTGTGCCCTCTCGCAGTCTGGGACCCCTCGGGGGATAACCACCTGCTGGCTTATCCATGGGAGGCCCTGATGGCAGCGGGGCGGGCAGCGGCTCGCGCTGTTCCACCCCGCCGCCCCGGGTCACACATGGGAGGCCTGGATGGCGGCTTGCGCTGTCCTGCCCCACCTGCAGTATGCAAATTTAACGGCCATCTTTGTTGGGTTAATTTGCATACTATTCTGATTGGCTGATTGGCGTAGCGAAGGTACGGTCAATTAGTGTAGATAGGAATATTATTATACCAGTAGAGGCCCGATGCACGAAATTCGTGCAAGGGGCTCAGCCCTTGCAGCCCCGGCTGCCTCGGCCCTCTCAGCCCTGGCTTCATCCAGAAGGTCTTCCGGAAGGATGTCCGAAAGGTTGTTTGGCTGTCTGGTCTAATTAGCATATTATGCTTTTATTATTATAGATTCTGCTTTCAGTAATGGTTAGGAACAGAATATTACCAGTTTTCTCAGACTATTGAGATCAGATGTGATGCTACTTTCAGTAAAGTTATTTCAGTTGTATAACATACCCATTTTATTGAATATATATTTCTTTACTGACACATGGATAAATTTCTGAAACGCATAAAGGAGAAGTACATTAATCTCATTTTTTATTTTTCTTTGATCATCTCCCTTGACAATGTACTTACTGATGCTGATACTGTTTTTCTCTTCTGACCACAATTATTCCACTGCATGCAAAACATTGGTAATTTGAAAGCCTTTTCATCTTAATTCCATTATTCCATTGTTTTTTGCTCAGGATTAAGTTCTTAAATGTCTACTCTTACTATATCTTGTTTTCTCTCTTGCCTGTACCTCTGTCCTCTCCAAAAGACAATTTAAGGCATTTTAAATACTTGATGTTCTTAGTATGTTATTGTTAAAATACCAGTTTTCTAATGCTACTTTATTAGGTTAATAATGTTAGGTAATTACGATACATAATGGATACACATACATACCAGCAGCTAATATGTTTAGTCAACATTTTATTCATAATATTAAAGATATTTTAAACTTAAAACTAATTAGTATTATGTATTTGTATGGTATGTTTTACATTTGAGAAAGAAGCATTATTTAAGTGTAGCTTCCAAAATCTTGATCTGGCAATAATAGCATTAAGGTTCAAACAAAGTACGGGATTATGGTACAACCTTTTCTTTTCTTTTTTTTAATATATTTTATTGATTTTTTACAGAGAGGAAGGGAGAGGGATAGAGAGTTAGAAACATTGATGAGAGAGAAACATCAACCAGCTGCCTCCTGCACACCTCCTACTGGGGATGTGCCCGCAACCAAGGTACATGCCCTTGACTGGAATCGAACCTGGGGCCTTTCAGTCCGCAGGGGGACGCTCTATCCACTGAGCCAAACTGGTTTGGGCATGGTACAACCTTTTTTATTTATTTTTTTAATATATTCTGATTCTTCACAGAGAGGAAGGGAGAGGGATAGAGAGTTAGAAACATTGATCAGCTGCCTCCTGCACACCCCCCACTGGGGATGTGCCCGCAACCAAGGTACATGCCCTTGACCAGAATCGAACCCGGGACCCTTCAGTCCCCAGGCCGACACTCCATCCACTGAGCCAAACCGATCAGGGCAACCTTTTTGATAAATACATTAATAAGTAAATTTCTCTGGCCTTTTAAATTATATTTTTTAATATTTTAAAAATTTATTTCAGAGAGGAAGGAAGAGGGAGAGAGAGGTAGAAACATCAATGATGAGAGAGAATCATTGATTGGCTGCTTTCTGGATGCAACCTGGTCATATGCCCTGGCCGGGAAACAAACCATGACCTCTTGGTTCATAGGTCGACTCTCAATCACTGAGTCACTTTTTAAATCACTTCATATTCTTTTTCACTTAAACCTCATCCAACTTGTTGGAAGTATTATATTAATCTGATAAGTTTATTTTTAAGTTATTATCCATTGACCATGTGGCTCTGAGGCATTATAACAAAACTTTAATTCAATTAAATTATATTTCCAATTTTTCAAGGTAAATCTCAGAACTTGCATGCTTTTTCTTTGTTGTATCTATTTAAAAATACTCAGTTCCTTCCTCTGTGTTTAAGATTAGCTAGAGAATTCTGTTCTGCTACTTGTATTTTTTGTTCCTTAATATAGTTAATACTTTTATTTAAAAATCATGAGCTTTAAGGATTTAAAAAAATCTATTTTTGACATTATAACAGTATATCCATAAATATCCATTTAAACAATTCCCAGATTTAGCACAAATTGATTACTTGTTCTTGTTCCTATACTTTTTTTAAGCCAGATCTCTTCAGAAAAAATATTTAATGCTTAAATTTGAAAAATGTTCTTAATGTTTTAGGATGACCAGAGTTTGTGTTTGTTTTTTTTTAAATCATTTGACCTATAAAATAAAAACTGATCCCGGCTGGCGTGGCTCAGTGTTTGAGTGTTACCTATGAACCAGGAGGTCATGGTTCGATTCCTACTTACACTCATGGGTCAGTAGGAGGTCATGCCAGGGCACATGCATGGGTTGCAGGCTCAATCCTCAGTGGAAGGTGTTCAGGAGGCAGCCGATCAATGATTCTCTCTTATATTGCTGTTTCTCTCTCTGTCTCCCTCTCTGAAGTCAATAAAAAATATATTTTTTTAAAAATGAAAAAGGTAAATTATAATTCAAAGATTATCATACATTATTAGGCAACATACGATGTAACTAATGGTCCCTTTCATGGGGACCTTTAATAGAAATGAAACTGCCCGTATGTTTGAAACACTAAAACTGATGATTTTCATTTAGGTCATTAAAAAGTTTTTTCTAATATTTTGGTGCCAGATGACAATCTTTCCCTATTTATAACTTACAGCTTACCAGCCCCACAACAGAATGGAGCCCCAGTCACCCAGGAGAGGATGCAGTGGCATCTTTAGCTGATGTTGGATGGGTAGCCGAAGAAGAAGGAGAGTGCTCAACAAGACGAAGGTCAGTCTGGAAACCTATGAGAACTGAGATAGGATATTTATCATTTTAAAAGATGTTATCTTTGCGGTATTTACTTTTAATAGCTGAATTTGGTCTCTAGTAATAACCCAGGTTTTCTTTTTAGCAGTCATCTGTTCTGTTTATTTTAAAGACTCAGTATTTATAAATTTCCTAAAGACATATAACTATTGTGTCCGTAAGAATTACAGAATTCCCTGCCTGTTAGAAGTTCTAATATGAGAGAACTGTCATAAATATGTTTATATAAGTGTAGTACTAAAATGGTATTATTGGTGTGGGTTGTATTAGAGAATTTGTGTAATCATTGGAGAATAAGTCCTAAAAATTCTGAATCTGAGTTATGATTCAAAGGAAACTATATGTAAGAGTTAGACAGGGACTTCCATTTATTTGAAAGAGCCGGAATAAAGTATTACTATGGCTCAATCTAATAAACAATTATTCCACATATTCAACTCTTCATTCTTAGGCATTGAGGATACAGAGATTAAAATAAGACATAGTCCTAGTTTTCTAGGAATACTTGGTGTGCTAGAGGAGATTAAAGAAGAAATCAATAATATTAATACTGTAAAGTCGACTAAATACAGAAGGCTGCTGTGGGATGAGAGAGGTTTGGCCAGGCTTCTCAAAGAAGGGGATGTTAGAGCTGAGGGTCAGTAGGAGCCAAAAAGATTGAGTTCCTGGGTCTGTTGCTTCTTGCTATGGTCTGGGAGTGGTAGCTCTTTAAGAATTCTTTTTCCCTTGCTTATACTCCTTTGCGACCCATGAGTGTAGGTAGTATCACTGGCCACCAGAGTTCGGTGATCTAGAAGTGTCCCCTGGTGCAGCTTAAAAATCAAGGTGCCTTACAAGGGTGTACGCATCTTTTGGGAGAGATACTAAGTAACTGGAGCGAGACAGAGGAAGAGTGCAAAGATTGCATCTACTGGCCTCTGTTCCCTGAGAGACTCTGTAGGCCTCCAGAGCTCCTGAAGGAGCATATAGGCCTTCTCAGAAAGACTGGGGATGTTTCAGTCTGCTGTCTGTGCAGTGCCCTGAGGATGGTAGTTGGCCAAGACCTGTCTCTGATTTTTACAGTCCTATGGGAACCAGGAATGCAAGACTTCCTTGCCTTCAGAGCCAGGTGATCAAGGGTTGTCCCCTGGTGGCAGCCACAAAATATGGGGCATTAGACATAAAAAATATGGGCATAGACTCTATGAAAGAGCCTCTCTGGAAGATACTGGTTCTCTGGAGCAGGCCAGAAGGGAAGGTTAAAGATGGTACCTATGGGGTACCCTCTGAAGCTATGAGCAGAAGGCCTAGGGTATTTTTTTGGGGGGAGAGGAGGGATGACACTTACAGTTGGTGCAGCTCGTGCCTGCCAGCTTCCATCCCCAGATATATCCTAGCAGACCCCTAGGTGTGTAGGGTAGATCAGCGGTCGCCAACTGGTGGTCCATGAGGTCTGAAAGGTTGGCGACCGCTGGGTTAGATGACTGCCCCGCAGGCCCATACTTTAAGATTAGCAAATGAGCCCTCACCAGTTTGGCTCAGTGGATAGAGCGTCGACCTGCGGACTGAAAGGTCCCAGGTTTGATTTCAGTCAAGGGCATGTACCTTGGTTGCGGGCATATCCCCAGTAGGAGGTGTGTAGGAGGCGGCTGATCGATGTTTCTCTCTCATCGATGTTTCTAACTCTCTATTCCTCTCCCTTCCTCTCTGTAAAAAATCAATAAAATATATTTTTTTAAAAAGAAAATGGAAAAAAAAGATTAGCAAATGAGACTTTTACATAAAGTCCAGGCAGGATCAGCAGCTTCTGTGTTATACCCTGGGGGGAGTCCCAGCATGAGAGCAAATTTAAGGGCCATTTCTCAGATCACTATAGCCTTGTGGGTCTCTTGAACACTGTTGGGTAGACGTTTTGGGTGCTCATCTCTGAGATGCAGGTCTTAAAAGTTGGGGTACCCAGTGTGGTGTTCAGACTCTTTGCTCCACAGGAAGAAGCTGTGGGTTTTGAGTTCTCTTCCCAGTGTGGGTCACTGCTCCTGGGGTGGGGTTTATTAAGAGATTGTGTCTCAGCCTCTCCAGCTTTAGTGCTATTTTTGTTTAGTGCTGTTTTTGTTGTTCAGCTAGATTTTACTTTTCAGAGGAAACTGTTCCATACATAGCTGTAGATTTGGTATATTCACTGGAGGAGGTGAGTTTAGGATTTTCCTATTCTTCCTGTGTTGCCATCTTGAACCAGAACTCAATATTCCTGAGTATGGAAGGACCAGTTTATTTCACCATGCATCAGTTGATGGACATTTGGCTTGCAGGATTTTTGAATTAGCATAAATTTTCATTTCTCTAGATTAAATGCAATTTCTGGGTCATATAAGTCATAAGGTGGTTGCATGTTTATTTATTTAATAATTCTTTATTGTTGAAAGTATTACATATGTTCCCCCCCCCTCCCCCC
>NW_005359634.1:543198-553697 GCF_000412655.1 Myotis brandtii
CCCCCGCCCCGGGCCTTCAGCACCCTATTGCCTGTGTCCATGGGTTATGCATATATGCATACAAGGTCTTTGGTTGAATACTTCCCACCTACCTCCCCTCCCCTGTCTTCCCTTTGAGATTCCACACTCTGTTCCATGCTTCCATGTCTCTGGATCCACTCCGTTCATCAGTTTATTTTGTTACTTAGATTCCACATATGAGTGTGATCATGTGATATTTGTCTTTCTCTGACTGACTTATTTCACTTAGCATGATATTCTCCAGGTTCCTCCATGCTGTCTCAAAGGGTAAGAGATTCTTCTTTTTTACTGCTACATAGTATTCTATGGTATCAATGTACCACAGTTTTTTTATCCACTCATCTACTGATGGGCACTTAGGCTGTTTCCAGATCTTAGCTATTGTACATTGCTATGAACATAGGGGTGCATACATTCTTTCTGATTGGTATTTCAGGTTTCTTAGGATATATTCCTAAAAGTGGGATCACTGAGTCAAATGGCAGTTCCATATTTAATTTTTTGAGGAAACTCCATACTGTTTTCCATAATGGCTGCACCATCTGCATTCCCACCAGCAGTGCACGAGGGTTCCCTTTTCTCCACATCCTCGCCAGCACTTGTCATTTGTTGATTTGTTGATAGTAGCCGTTCTTACAGGTGTGAGGTGATAACTCGTTGTTTGAATTTGCATCTCTCTGTTGATCGGTGACTTTGAGCATTTTTTCATATGTCTCTTGGCCATCTGTATGTCCTCTTTGGAAAAGTGTTTATTTAGGTCCATTGCTCATTTTTAAAATTAGATTGTTTGTCTTCCTTTTGTTAAGTTGTATGAGTTCCTTATATATTTTGGATATTAACCCTTTATTAAATGTACCATTGCCAAATATGTTCTCCCATGCAGTGGGCTCCCTTTTTGTTTTGTTGATAGTTTCTTTTGCTGTGCAGAAGCTTTTTATTTTGATGTAGTCCCATTTGTTTATTTTCTCCTTAGTTCTCCATTGTTGTAGGAGATGTATCTGTAAACATATTGCTGTGAGAGATGTCTGAGATTTTGCTGACTTTGGTTTCTTCTAGGATTTTTATGGCTTCACAACTTACATTTAAGTCTTTCATCCACTTTGACTTTATTCTTGTGTATGGTGCAAGTTGGTGGTCTAGTTTCATTTTTTGACATGTATCTGTCCAATTTTCCTAACACCATTTATTGAAGAGACTGTCTTGACTCCATTGTATGCTCTTGCCTCCTTTCTCAAATATTAATTGAACATAATGGCTTATATTGATTTCTGGGGTCGGTTATGGTGGCTTTGTAGTATAACTTGAAATCTGGTATTGTGATTCCTCCAACTTTGTTTTTCTTTCTCAAGATTGCTGCAGCTATTTGGAATCTTTTTTCATCCCATGTAAATGTTTCGAGTATTTGTTCTAGATCTGTGAAATATGCAGGTGGTATTTTAATAGGGATTTCATTGAGTCTGTAGATTGCCTTGGATAGTATGGACATTTTAATGATGTTGATTCTACCAATCCATGAACATGGTATATTCTTCCACTTGTTTATATCTTCTCTTTTTTTCAACATCCTGTAGTTTTCCAAGTACAGGTCTTTTGCCACCTTGGTTAAGTTTATTCCTAAGTATATTACTTTTTTGGTTAAAGTGCAATGGTAAATGGGATTGTTTGTTTAGTTTCTCTTTCTGATAATTCCTTATACTATATAATAAAAGGGTAATACGCAAATCGACCAAACGGCAGAATGACCGGTCGCTATGACACACTCTGACCACCATGGGGCAGATGCTCATTGCAGGAACTGTCCCCTGGTGGTCAGTGCTCTCCCACAGGGGGAGCGCCGCTCAGCTACAAACTTGGCTGACTAAGGATGTCTGATTGACAGCTTAGGCCCATTTCCCGGCCTAAGCTGTCAGTTAAATATCCCCCAAAGGCTCCCGGACTGCTAAAGGGCGCAGGCTGGGCTGAGGGGGACACCCCCTCCAGTACACAAATGTCGTGCACTGGGTCTTTAGTTGGTGTATAAAAAAGCCATAGATTTTTGGGTGTTGACTTTGTATCCTACTACATTGCCAAATTCATTTATTAAATTTAGTAGTTTTTTGGTGGAGTCTTTAGGGTTTTCTGTGTACAATATCATGCCATCTGTGAATAATGAGAGTTTTACTTCCTCCTTTCCAATTTGGATGCCTTTTATTTCTTGTCTGATCGCTATGGCCAGGACTTCCAGTACTAGCCTATACAATAAAAGGCTAATACGCAAATCGACCGAATGGCGGAATGACCGGTCGCTATGATGTGCACTGACCTCCAGGGGGCAGATGCTCAACATAGGAGCTGCCCTCTGGTGGTCAGTGTGCTCCCACAGGGGGAGCAGCACTCAGCCAGAAGCTGGGCTCATGTCTGGCGAGCGCAGCAGCGGGGTGGGAGCCTCTCCTGCCTCCGCAGCAGCGCTTAGGATGTCCAGCTGCCTGACTGTGAGAAGGCGCAGGCTGGGCTGAGGGGAGGCCCCCCCCGCGAAGTGCACGAATTTTGTGCACCAGGCCTCTAGTGTTGAATAAGAGTGAAAGGGGACATCCCTCGCTTGTTCCTATTCTTAGGCAAAATGGTTTTAGTTTTTGCCCATTGAGTATGATGTTCACTGTAGGTTTGTCATATATGGCCTTTATCATGTTGAGGTATGCTCTCTCTATTCCCACTTTGCTGAGAGTTTTTATCAAGAATGGGTGTTGGCCGAAACCGGTTTGGCTCGGTGGATAGAGCGTCGGCCTGCGGACTGAAAGGTCCCAGGTTCGATTCCGGTCAAGGGCATGTACCTGGGTTGCGGGCCCATCCCCAGTGGGAGATGTGCAGGAGGCAGCTGATCGATGTTTCTCTCTCATCGATGTTTCTAACTCTCTATCTCTCTCCCTTCCTCTCTGTAAAAAATCAATAAAATATATAAAAAAAAAAAAAAGAATGGGTGTTGGATCTTGTTGAATGCTTTTTCTGCATCTATTGATATGATCATGTGATTTTTGTCCTTCAGTTTGTTTATGTGATGTATCACGTTTATTGATTTGCAAATATTGTACCAGCATTTCGTCCCTGGGATAAATCCCACCTGGCCATGTTGTATGATCTTTTTAATATATTGCTGGTTCCGATTTGCTAATATTTTGTTGAGGATATTAGCATCTATGTTTATCAGGGATATTGGCCTGGAATTCTTTTTTTGTAGTGTCTTTATCAGATTTTGGAATTAGGGTAACACTGGCCTCATAAAAAGAGCTTGGAAGTGTTCCTTTCTCTTGGATTTTTTGGAATAGTTTAAAGAGTATAGGTGTTAGTTCTTCTTTGATGTTTGGTAAAACTCCCCCTGTGAAGCTGTCCGGACCTGTGCTTTTGTTTGTTGGGAGTTTTTTTTATCGCTGCTTCCATTTTATCAGTTGAATACTAGTACTCTTACCAGGCAATTTGAGTCTTTGTCACTGATTAATGTCATAGTATTGTGTCTCTGGGGAAATAGCACACGTAAGAGTCTTTC
Source organism: Myotis brandtii (assembly GCF_000412655.1). NCBI lineage: Eukaryota > Metazoa > Chordata > Mammalia > Chiroptera > Vespertilionidae > Myotis > Myotis brandtii. Next base: position 546,740 of record NW_005359634.1, read on the forward strand.
ATAATTGATTAATTGTACAAATGATTGTTTTCAAATGCACTGAAGTTCAGTTTTTTAAAAATTTCTAAATTGTATTAATCTCTACCTTCTATGAAGAATTGTTAAAGATAACATGAGAAAACCCTTAGCAAAGTGGCATGCACACAGTAAGGCCTCTTTTTTTTTTTTCCTTTTCTATGCACATTTTGATTTCCTTTTAAATTCATAGAATGGCCTCAGAATTAGAAATCTCATTTTTATAAGAAGCACAGAGATTCTTTGAAAGAATCTATAACTGATTATCTTGTCTAAGATAATTGATTTGTTCTCTTCCGTAATAAAACCCTAAGGGGAATGTGTAGTCTTTTGATAAATACACAGCATAATACTTGCACTATCATATAAACTCTTTAGCTTCTAGTAGACATCATAGCTATTGTCATGTATTGGAGTAACTTTTGGAGTAGAAGATCATTACTTAAGGAATATTGAAATATTTCAGGTTGAACTCTGGTTTGGTCATTCTATGTTAATACCTTAATTCCTAATTTTATCTAATTCTTGAATCTGAGTGCCTCATACATATCAAACTGAATATTTATTAAAAGTTTATAGGTTCACAGGATTGAAGTCATTACAGGTAAACCCTTTTCTTACACCAGAATGTTTGTAATCTAATTGCCAAGATGAATATATTTACAAAAATTGGTAATATAAGAGTAGTAACTAAAGTGAGACCGAGGGCTTTGATTAAAGACATCCAGCTTTTAATTTTTCAAATTTGAATATTAAGTGTAAAATGGAATATGCTATTTTTTAAGGAGTGTTGGAGAGCCCCAATCTCATAAAGCATGACTATGAGTAACTAGACTCCAAAGGAAATGACTCAGCAAGCAGCCAGGCCACAGTTCAGTAGGTGCGAGTGAGTGTAGACCGGGAGACTGACCCCTCCCCGCCCCCTCATGGGTTGGAGCAGGAGTTTTCCACTCACAACAAACAGCAGGTGTTATTCGTTCCCATGTTAATCTTAATTACTTGACACTAGACATTAACTGATAATGTACATCAGTAAAATACTAGATTCAAGGGAGAAACATTTCTATTAAATATCATTTTTAGTAAGATATGACTTATAAAATACAAGAGACTTGTGTTGAGCAGAACCTACAACAGCTAATGCCACGAATCCCAGTAGTGCTCTGGGTCTGTGGCCTTGCCAACTCCCCACTATAAATCCTTTCAGGGATTACCCCCTCAGTGAAAATAATTTCCCCAGTCCAGTTGTCTTTACTCAACTACTTGCTCATTTAAAAAAAATTGTTAGGCCCTAGCCGATTTGACTCAGTGGATAGAGCGTCAGCCTGTGGACTAAAGGGTCCTGGGTTCCATTCTGGTCAAGGGTACATGCCTGGGTTGCGGGCTCGATTCCCCAGGAGGGGGTGTGCAGAATATCACCTTTCCTAGGACACTGGACTAATTTAAAACAACCTCAGTTTTTGAGTTTTCATTAACTTTGAGTTAAGGGGAAAGAACCCCAGAGGTGCATTCCATTTAATTTAGATTTTTTAAAAAATGGTCTGTGGAGCTTAAAAAGCATTTTATATTTATGTAAGTTGTACTCCAAAAGAGGCTGTCCTTGATACTAACATTGAAAAGATAAGAGAGGTAGATAAGTTGTGTGTAATGTTACTCTGGATAGGAGCCAGTACTCTTCTGCCATAAGGCATGTTGGAGCCAAAAGCAAATAATATGGGGGGGGGGGGGGGGGGGGGGGGCAATACGAAGTTGGTGTGAAGAAATTGTGTTAATCCTCACCAGAGGATATTTTTCCCATTGATTTTTTAGAAAGAGTGGAAGGGTGGGGAGTAGGGAGGAGAGAGACATCGATTAGTTGCCTCCTGCATGCACCCTGACCGGGAATTGAACCCATGACCCTTTGGTGTGTGAGCCAAAACTCTAGCCACTTAACAACACTAGCTAGGGCAAGAAAATGGTTTTTAAAAACAATCTTATTTTGGCTGTTTGTCTTCTGATTTGGGGGCATCAGTACTTGATACCGCTTTTATATTTGTTTTTGTTTCTTTAAAATCCTCTGAATTGTACACACAAAAATCTGAACAGCATTTCTCTTAGTTTAGATTAATTGTGGCCTCTGTATTCTAGTTCTTAATAGCCCCCTATTCTGAAGGATGACAAAACAGATTAGTCCTGAGAATGATTTATTTGTTTACTCTTTACAGATTAGATGTCTGTGGGAAGGCTGTATTTTTAAAGCAAGGAGTCTGTAAATTTTTCATAAAATTTAAAGTTTTTCATATACAAGGAAGAATATTACAGAACAATTCTTATTTGTTTTTGGGCTCCAGTAGATGTCGATCTCTTGTGTCTTTTGAAGATATGATCGTTTCAGGATTACTTTAATTTTTGACTTCTAAAAATCCACATTTAAACTTATACATTTTCTATAATTGCTTTGTTTGAACTATATCCATCAACAGTAGCTCACATAGACAAATGCAGAATCTACACAATCAAAGTTAGAAAAATAGCATAGATATAAAGTATAGGTGATCTGACACTGTTGCTCAAATCATTTGCTAACGGCTTTTTCTTACTTGGGCATATTGATATTCCAGATTGATGAGTGCTTTGTCCTTAATTCCCAGTAGATTGAAAAGCAAAAGGATAAAATTCACCTGTAAGAGGGGAGATGTAGAAGATTCTTTTTTTTTTTAATCTTTAATTTCTTTATTGGTTAAGGTATTACAAATGTGTCCTCATCCCCCCACTCATGCTCTCATCCCCCTGTTGTCCATGTCCATTGGTTTGGCTTATATGCATGCATACAAGTCCTTTAGTTGATCTCTTCCCCTTACCCCCACCCTCCCCTATTTTCCCTCTGGGGATTGATGTTTTTTTAACATTGCAGTTGTTGTTCAATACTCAGTAATTTTCTCTTGCAATTAATTTTGGGTAGAAGATAGTTTGAAGAGAATAAGATGGTCAAACATGCCTTATAATTGATCTTAATTCATACTGTCTTGTTACCTTGTCCCAGTTTTTAGTATTTTAGAGTAAATATTCATGGGATTTGAAGATTACCTTACTTGAATGTTAACAGTTAAAAATATACACTTCTAAGCATTTAATACTTTTGGCCCCTCTGATGTCTAGAATTTTAGGTGGGGAAATGTTCTCTACTAAAGTAACCACTAGTTCTTGAGTAAACAATATTAAAACTTTTGTTTAGTAGCACGAAAGATTCTAGTATCCAAAATTTTATTTTCTGTTTAAAACAAACCATCACCCTCACAGGTGAATATGTTATCTTAGGTATGTGACTAAGACAGGGGGCAGAGACGAGTCTTTCTGCACAGGTTCTGTGTTTCTCTCCTCTCTGTTCCACTTCCATCCAGCTGTCATCCTCCAGGAGCCCTCACCTCTGGTGCCCATGGTGGCGTGTCCATCCTCTGTCCTGAAAACACTGCTTCTGACTGGTTCCTTCCTCTGAATTCAGTCTCAGTTACCACTAGTCTTCCATCTTTCTCGACACTGTTTTGAACAAGAATATTTTAATTCTACATTTGATATTTCTGTATTGTACCCAAGACTAGAGTTCCGTTACTACCACTATCTGCAGTTTCCTTAGTTTTTTTCAAGAAGTTGTTTTTAAGAAATTATTGTGTTGTTTATTAAAAACAAAAAGTTATTAAGAATATAGTTGAGGAAGCATATTAAATAAATATTTGACATACTGATTATTACTCTGTAAATATTTCCCAAAACTTCAATAGATGGATTAATTTCTATCTACTTATAATTTAATCTGTTGTATAGAGCTGTTCAACAGAATTTCTTGACCTACCCTATGAAAAATAGGTAGAAATCAGAATTAAATTAGCCTATTGCATCAACAAAGAGCCACAGTGATTTTTTTTTCAAAATTTAATCTTATTTCTTTATTGTAGGTTGATGAGAGCAAATGCATGTAACCGCTAACTTATTTATATAATCTTTCAAAGAACATATATTTAATCAGAGCATTGATACTATTCCTTATGGATGTTTTTACCTTTGTTTAATCTCATGTACTTTTTAGAAGTTTCATCACCCATTCCTCCCCTTGTAGGTATAAGAAAGTGGTAATTGAAGCGTTGCAAGCCAAACATATTTCCCTATTCACTCATATTCTAAATAAAATTAATAAAGCTTTATTTTATTTTCCCCTCTCTAAAATCAATATGCATAAACTTGGGCGAGGATTTTAAAAAATGCAAAAGGCTTAGAGGCCAGGAAGACCTAATTGTATAAAATGGGAAGAAATTGACAGTTCAAAAGAAATCTGAATTTTATTCTCAGCCCTAAAAGACTTCCATTTGGAGCTGCAGAGCAGTGCACATTAAATTTTTTATACCCAAGTGATTACTTAGTTACCATGTAGTTACTGAATAGGTTCAATTATATTGACTTTTTTTTCTTTTCAGTTTCTTTTGCTGCATTTTGCCCATATTGTTACAATATGTCTAGTAACTTGGTGTATTCTATCATACACAGAAATACTGACATTGAATTGCAGAAGCCAAGATCCTGGGGAAGGGCTAATGTATTACTGATTTGATTTTGTTGTCAAATACAACTAGTAATTAATTTATCATTTTTAAGAGTATTAAAATGTTTCCTAGTTTAAATAAAACCAAACATGAATTAGCGAAAGCATTGTTGGAATATGTGATGCTTGTGCATATTATCTAGCGCAGTGGTTCTCAACCTTCTGGCCCTTTAAATACAGTTCCTCATGTTGTGACCCAACCATAAAATTATTTTCGTTGCTACTTCATAACTGTAATGTTGCTACTGTTATGAATCGTAATGTAAATATCTGATATGCAGGATGGTCTTAGGCGACCCCTGTGAAAGGGTCATTCAACCACCAAAGGCGTCTCGACCCACAGGTTGAGAACGGCTTATCTAGAGATTCAGAAGAATGAATGGCAACAAGAAACACCTGAGAACCACTTTTCAGGCTGACCTTACATAAATCTCCTATATGGATATTTTGTGATTAATTGGCAATTACTTTATTTTCTTACAAAGCCTGTGACAGCCACCCTTTTCTCCTCCTTGCAGGACAGAGGTCAGGTCAAGGCAGCCCCTTCAGGATGACCTTCCTTTCTTTGAGAAACCCCCAAGCAGGCAGCTTTCCTTACCAAACCTGTCTCCAGAAGAACCTCCACTGAAGACGCCCCTGGCGAATGAGGAAGCGCTGCAGAAGATCAGTGCTCTTGAAAATGAACTTGCTGCTCTCCGAGCGCAGATTGCCAAAATTGTGACCCTGCAAGAACAGCAAAATCTCACTGCAGGTCTGTAAGTCCTTCTTTTGTTTTAACCAGCAAACTGGGAATCAGAAGCATGTCACTATAATTTTAGAATTTATTGGCAAATAACAGCTATAAATGGGAGTTACTCCTTTGCATAGTCCAGGCCCCAATCAGGCTTAAGTGGTTTTGTTTGTTTTGAACAATCTTGATGCTATCAGAGAGGATAAGTGGGTATATTTGGAAAACACTGAAATTCCTGCACTTGAATTACTACCTAGGTGAATGCTATGGGGAACTTAATGGCACTAATCCTCTCAGACATGAGGCCATCTCAGCCCCGACAGGGTTGAGTGCTATTTACTTACCTAGAAGTCCCGAGGCAAGTACTTTGCCTTTCTACTTCCCTTTCCTGCTCTACAATGGGACCAACAGTAGCTATGTTAGAGTTATCATGGGAGAAAACATGGAAATGATTATAAAATGCCTTTAGCACATAGTAGCTACTTAATAGTCATTTTCTCTTGCCCAGAGTAGAAACTGAATTCAGGTCCCGTGACTCCTAGTCTAATACTGTTGCTTTTATTTGTGTGGCATTATCACTTTGAATAAGAAACCATAAACTTGAAATCCTAGTCCATTAACCTGTTGGCAAGTAGTGGTTGTTTTCCCCAGTGTTGTCCCGAGTCCTGGCTAGATTTAGGATTAAGCAACTCTGTCTAAAGGATAAAGACAGTACAGTTACTCTACCTCTGAGCCACTTGGCTTGTGCTCCTGGAGTTTAATGTAATCCAACCTTGTAAGGCCAAGGTGGACAGAGGGCAAATGCACTCAGAGGAGTAATCGTGTTAAATGGAAAACCAAACATCCTGCCCCTTTCTTCCAGCTTTAAGTTGCAGTTCTCTTTTGCTTTACCTCCCTCTCCTGGCAGACTAGGTAAAGTGCCATAAGTAGTGAAATAATTTGGGGATTTATGTTTGGTGGTCTGTTTATAATAAAAATCCTTGAGTGAAACTTTTTCACATCCCCTAATCAATGTAGTTCACCCAAAAGAAAACTCTCTAACCTCTAATTGTGCAGAAAGATGAGTTTTTAGGTCATTGTTATATAACCACTTTAACTCTTACCTTAGTTAACTTTTGGTTTTGGTAATTAAGTGTAACACTTTCTTTTTCTTCCAGTTAATCTAAATCCTTTCAAACACATTCTAGTCAATGGAGGTGTATAATGCTGAGAATACTGTATATGTGAATAGTATATTTAAAATGAACCACAAATTTATCCAATAGTTTTTTAAAAGTTGTTATAGTCCTAAATTATCTAACTGAATATAATGAAGATAATTATTTATGCTGCACAGACTACTTTATATTTCATCTCAAAGGAGTTACAAACTGTGCCAGTCAGGCTTGACCATTTGATATCACAAAAACACTCCTGTTAAATTAAATGGAACTTTTCCATCTGGAGAGTTTGGGATTAAATGATACAGTGACTGATTTAGATTTTAACCAAGTAACTGAAACTTTCTTTTTAAGGATATTGTTTTCAGGCATATAAAAGTCCTTAACATGATTTAAAAATTTTATTTGCCTGTTACCATTAGGATTAAAATTAATATTTCCTTATTTCTGTGGGTGATTTAGATTCTAGCACATCTGTTA
>NW_005359634.1:553731-560617 GCF_000412655.1 Myotis brandtii
CTCAGCCACCCCTCCCTCCGCCAGCGCCCCAGCAGAACACATCTGCTGTCGATCTGATCAGAGAGCGGAGAGAGAAAAAAGCCGGTGCTGGAAAGACGTTGGATAAGCACAGCCCACAGAAACCTGCTATGCCAAACATGCTAGAGATCCTTAAAGATATGAACAGTGTGAAACTTCGGTCAGTAAAAAGGTGAGGACACATTTACCTTCTTTCTCGCTTCCTTCACTTTAATGTCTTGTTCAGGTACTGGGCTTCTTGAGAATTTTGCTTTATGACTACTATGAATAGTTCAAATTTTTAATTTACAAAAGATGGGCCCTTGTGGCTCCTATGCACAGTTAACTAAGAAATTAGCAAAATGAACATTTCCAGGTTACTTTTTCATTTTTCCCCCATTGCATTTAAAACCCTTTCATTTAGTAAAGTCTTCATTGTCAGCCATTCACTCAGTAAAGCCATGTTGTGTACCCACTATGGTAGTCGCTAGGCTTCTGGAATAGGATGGAACCATACCTTGCCCTAAAGAACATAATCAGTGCTCTTGAGATGAACTGAGTGGCTATTAATTGGGCCTGAAATCTCAGGTTACACCTCACTGCTAGCAGTGTCTTCACTGAGTGCCTGTGGTGCTAGAGAAGTGCTGTCAGCATACTGACATGTCCCCTTGGTTTCTGCTCACTTCTCCAAGGTCAGAACAAGATACAAAGCCCAAACCTGTGGATGCTACTGACCCTGCTGCCCTTATAGCAGAGGCTCTGAAAAAGAAATTTGCTTACCGGTACCGAAGTGATAGCCAAGATGAGGCTGAAAAAGGAGTTCCAAAGTCTGCGTCAGAGGCCACTTCAGAAACAGTGTTGGTGAGTATCAGGTCAGGCTTCTCACCTGGTACAACATAGGTAGTCGTTCGAGCCATTGCTGAGCACCTACATTTTACAAGCTAGTGAGCCGTGTCCTCTGCAAGATTCAGATGGACTTAGTCTTTACATACAAGCAGATTACTTACAGAGAGCATAAAGGAGGAATAAAAGTTACCCCCTGGTTTCACCGCTTAACATCTCCAATGGTAAATTTCTCATGCTGCGTTTATTTCTACTTAAGCATAATGAAGTCAAATTTATTAAATAAAATTGATATCTTTGGACTACAGTGGGGCCTTGACTTACGAGTGTCCCGACTAATGAGTTTTTTGAGATACCAGCTGTCTCTTGGCCGATTTTTTGCATTGAGTTGATAGAGTAATTTGAGTTAACGAGCTCCTTAACGAGCTTGGTCTCGGAACGAATTAAACTCGTAAGTCAAGACCCCACTGTATGTGTTGTGATATATAGAAATTCAAAGTAAAGAAAGATCATTTTTTCTTAGGGCGGGTGCCCTGTGAAAGTCTGCTGAAGAGGCGGAGTTGACCTGGGCCTTGCAGGATGTGTCATAGGTGGAGAAAAGCTCCCATAAAATCTGCTCAATTCTTACTCTGTACATTCCTTTTATTCAAGTTACTGTCCTGGGGGACACCTGCTTATCTGGTCCAGAGAGACAGGTATCTTAGAAATTCTAGCATCTTTGAAAGTCTTCATAGACATTGAAAAGAAAACATTGTAGTACTTAATTCTTTTACTCACAGAAGTAGAATTGGACTGAGCTAGAGCTTGCTAAGATGATTGTACTTTTCTAGGAAGCAATTTGGTCAGCTCTTTGCCTTTCATTCTGTTGATATGTTTTTAACGACCTGTCAATTCATAAAAGTTTTAATATTATCTGACTGCTTGGTGTTTTTTTTTAATTTAGAACATACCAGCCCTTTGATTTATGTTTGGGAAGGGGTATATCATTATTGTTATATGAACCAATATATTTATTTATACTTTTTGTTTCTTTTCCAGTTTGGGCCACACATGTTGAAGTCTACAGGAAAAATGAAGGCTTTAATTGAAAATGTTTCAAATTCCTGAGAAACCTGTTCAGCTGTTGGTTTGTTAGGCCCATTTGGCTAATAGAAATCAACACTGCTTAGTAAATACCTGAATTTAACATTCAGTAGTCTCCTTTTAACTCTACCTAGAGGATTAAGCACTAGCAAAGGCACTCTATCAGGCCAGTTCTGAAGTTTTCCAGAACATACTTATATTCTGATGTAATATGTTTTTAGTGTATAGTCAGGATGTTTAGGTTTCCAGTTTTGAAAACATCATATGGATTTCAGAATGAAGAAAGGACATTTGTAGATGGACGTTTTCAACTCTTAACACTAATTTATCTGTACAAATGTTCCATATGCATATATGTGGATATAGGCAGTCTATGTACAATTATATAATGAGGGTGCTGCTATTTGTTTTCATTGACGGAAGAGCTGGCATGACAGTTTGTTGGAATGAAATATTGTTAGAATGAGATTGGAATCTTCTTACCTCAAACAGAACTTTTATCTTAGATTTCCTCTCACATTTTCTTGGAGATGGGGTTCGAGTAGGAACTCTAGATAATGCTCACTGCCATCCATTCTGAGGAAGAAAAGGTAGTTTGCAAATAGGGAGGAATCAAAGCATTGAATTAAATTAAATCTCTTTTCAAATAAAACCCAGAATATTCCATCTTTTTCTTTCAGTTTAATAAATGGCATCATAAAAATGACTTGTTACTAAGTTAGTACTTCTGGAAATTGTTGGCATAATGGAATTTAAAACTTTTAACATTGGTAAAATAAGTAGCTTTAAAATGGAACACTGAATAGGCAAAAACATGTCTTATAAGGTGTTCATCATCAGTCAGAATGCTGTTCTGTTGAATTACATTATGTGTCGTAAAACTTAGCTATTATTAGAAAGTGGAGAACTGTCTTTCTTACCTAGTGCTTCTAATGGATTGCTACAAGTGATCATTTTTAAATACTTGATAAATCTTCATGATTATTTCTGTTAAACTCAGCTATAGTTAATGCCAGAATCTCCTACCATGAGTAAATAGTATTTAAAATTGTATTTCCTCTATGGGGTGGGAGATGAAAAGAGCAGATAAGACCCTAACTTTTAAGTTATTGAAAATATGTGCAATGTTTTAGATGTTAGCAAATATTAGTTGAGATAATTTACATGGTTTGGTTATTCAGCTTAAATTTGAACTGCTGTTGATGTACATTGTTTCTAATTGTTTCATATGCTTTAAAAATTCTGCCCTTAAACGAAATTCATAAAGTTCACCTGACACACATATTTTGACCTAAGAAATTTACATTTGTATCAGTATTGAATTTTTGCCAGTGCTCCAATAGAAGGAAGTTACTGTTTTGAAATAAAGAAAACTTTTTCCATGGACTATATATATATTTTTTTCTTTTTTATGATAGGTAAGATTCTTTTATATTACACATGGAGCTTATGAGTCATTTGCTTTCTACGTTTTTCAAGTGGTAATGTATTTCTTAGAATAAATTATGTTGTCCCTCATTCACTTTTCTCTCAAAGGGATTTCAGCATTAAAACAGGGCAGTCACTTGGGTGACTTTCCTCAGCATCCCACCCATCACCTCTGGGCGGCTGTAATCTTTTTTTGCCTGCGCCCACCGCCTTCAGTTTCTGGTTCTCTCTTCCAACACAATACAGATGTGAATGATCTTAAAAATAGTTTAATTCTGCATCTTATAGCTGAGGCTTTAAAGTTAAGTAACTGATATAATAATGTTTTGTCTATTATAATTCTGACTAGTCCAGGGCTCACTACACACACACACACACACACAGTCTGAGTCAGAGAAGACTGGACTTGGATTATACATGATCCGTAGTATGTGATCCCAGCCAAGCCACACCTCTGTTTTTAAAATGGGAATAATGCTCAGTTCAAAAAATTGAGATTAAATGAAATAATGATTTTGAACACACTCTAGTAGAATGCTAAATAAGTTGTAACTTACATCATTTTATACGAGGTCACTGGTTTCCAGTAGACTGAATTCTGGCACCTGCACAGGCTTAGGGTGGAGGACTTAGTCTTTAGTTCTAGTTGTCTCCCAGGTCACAGGCTCTTCTGTAGAGAGAGCCTGTCCTCTTGTGAATTCCTGTGAGTGATAAGTAAAACATCAAAAGGTAACAAATACCAAGAACAAGTACTTTGGAAAAACCATTCTCCTGGTAACTTACCTAAAAATAGACAGTCTCTGGGTTAGAATCTGGCTGATGGAAGTTTAAACTTTCAGGCTTTAACCCAATAAAGTCAGCTCTGGCATGGCCAGGCAGAGCGAGATGCTTGGTTTAATGACTGTTGTCACAATTATTTCTCATGGGCTTTCAGCCATTCATGTGTCCTTTCCCCTTCTCGTCTTAGAGATTCAACATTCTGAGCTACTCCACTAAACCTCTTTCTTAAAATTCTTTTTAGTTCTTCCTTGTCAATCTTGTAAGCAGGCTAGTTCTTTATTGGTACCAGTGCAATCACTTGAGAACAGATAATAAAAATAGCATCACTAAAGAAGGATCCAGAAATGGTGTGTTTCCCTGTGAGACTGTCGTCCTTAACCCACTTCCTGAATGTTCCCACAGTGGGAACTTCTCAGACTTCTCCTCTGGCAGGTGCTCCGGCCCCTTCTGAAGTCACCGAAGGTTGGAGGAGAACATGAGTGTCATGTAGACATTCTCAGGAAGGTAAATAACAAGGAAACCAAATGGTGCCTCCCATTCCATACCAAGCAGCTACCACAGGACAGTCCCTCATAACTGCTCTCTTCCTAACGGGAGAAGCCTTAATTTGGGGAGCAAGGCCAAACTCTTCCTAACAGGATTTTTACTGGAGCTATGAAAAGTCTGCTGTTATTGTTGCCTAATGGCCAGGTTTGCTTTTTATTAAAGGGTGAGAACTACCCTGGTTGGGAAGTCATCTGAAATGTTGGTGTTAGCAACATGGGTAGGGGAACACATGAGACTGATCTTGGGGGTCAGGTTATCTGAATACTCCTTAACCCACTCGAAGGCAAACTGCCCAGCATCTGAACCTCTGCCTTCCCTTCCCTTCTGGAAAGGAATACCTGGTAACCTTCAGACTGGTCGGTGACCAAGAACACAGCTTTGATAAGCTGGTCTAATCAGAGTCTCCTTAGGCATTTGAACAGGAAACTTGGACAGAGGGTTGTTGGTACCTGGAGCTCAAATTAGGATGTCATGTAGGACAGCTATGTCCCTGAACCATTTTTACAAAATATTACAAGTAAATGAATTAGGCCATTCGTTTGGCACTTAACTATGTATCAATACATTACTCTTAAGAAACAAATTTTACAGGTTAGGAAGCCACTTAAAAGATTAGGTAACTTGCCTAAGGAGCTCCAGCTAATAAATGACAAAAACCCAAACCCAGGTCTGTCTAGCTATAAAAACTTTTCAAAACTACTTTATGCTGCCTTTTTAAGCAGAAATGCAAGGTGAAGAGACAAGAAAAGCCAGATGAGTGGGAGGAATGAGCAGCTGCACCTTAGAATGGCCAGACCGTAGGGCTGGCTCCCAGCAGCCCTCACAGGTTTGTCTCCATTCCCACGAACACGGATCCTTAGGACAAAGCCCCGGGAAGCCTGAAGAAATCTGAGTGTGTCTCTGTTCCCCACAATGGAAAACTAACCCCCTATCTTGTGATGATTCTTAGGTGAAAATTCAAATGTTTGACTAGGAACTTTAAACATTCCTTTAAGGGCACTTCCTTCGGAAAGTCAGATATATAAATTTCAGCTAAAATAAAGAACTTGGGATATCATGCAGCCTCCTGATTCTTTATAGGATATGGCTCAATAACACACACTTAGCCCGACCAGTGTCGCTCAGTGGTTGAGCACTGACCTATGAACCAGGAAGTCAGAGTTTGAACCGAGGTCAGGGCACATGCCCGGGTTGTGGGCTCAATCTCCAGCAGGAGGCAGCCGATCAATAATTCTCATCATCAATATTTCTCTCGCACTCCCTCTCTGAAATCAATAAAAATATATTTTAAATAATAAACATAAAATTTATGCTCAAGAATCTCAGACGTGGCCAGGTGGCTAGGTTGGTAGGAATGTTGTCCTGTGCACCAAAGGTTGTGGGTTCAATTCCCAGTCAATGCACATACCTAGATTGAAGGTTCAATCTCCAGTTGGGGCTGGAAGCAACCGATTGGTGTTTCTCACACTGGTGTTTCTCTTTAAAAAAAAAAAAAAAAAATCAATAAAAACATATCCTCATCCTCAGATAGATTTTTAAAAAATCATAGTGCCCTAGCCGGTTTGGCTTAGTGGCTCGAGTGACAGCCTGCGGACTGAAGGGTCCCGGGTTTGATTCCAGTCAGAGGCACATACCTCGGTTGCAGGCTCCTCCCTCCCTGGCTCAGGCCCTGGTTGGGTCCCTTGCAGGAGGCAACCAATCGATGTGCTTCTCTCATGGATATTTCTGTCTTTCCCTCTCTCTTACACTCTAAAAATTAATGGGAAAATATCCTCGGGTGAGGATTAAAAAAAAATACAGCCAGCACCACAGTGGAGAAGACCCCTTTGTATTTCCTCTGAAATCTACACCTGTTTGGACATCTGTAACCCAACAAAGGTTTCTCTGCTCCACACACTAGCACACCCACGAGACCCACACATCAGTTTACTGGGGAGGCAGGATGGGGAGAAGGGCAGGGACAGTGCCTGTAGACTCGGTCCCCTGCCATTGGGGCTAAGCCAGCAGCTCCAGCTAATGTAGAGGTGGAGGAGTTGGGGTCCAGCCTCCAGGGAGGATAAGAGGCAGAAGCAGCATTGGTGCCCGAAAACCTGGCTCCCTCCCTTGATTGTGGCGGAGCCCAGTAGCAGCAGCAGAGATGCATCCATGGCTTCTGACCATAGGGAACCAGAGAACAGTGCCACGGTTCTCAAATCTGCCCCCCCCCCCC
>NW_005359634.1:560639-570244 GCF_000412655.1 Myotis brandtii
ATATCATCCTCCACAGGTGACCCAGACACAGCAGGGACACCCCATCACCACCACCACCACTGCAGGGGTATAAGCACAGGTAAGAGACAAAGTTGCCCTACAAACAGCCATCTCCTGAAACGAAAGAAAGACCTCTTAAGTATCATCCTGAAATAAGAAAGGTGCTCAGTACTTCAGATGCACCACACATTAATCACATGAACAACCAGGTAACACAGTAACATAAAGAAAATGACAATTCTTCAGCAATCAAACTCAAAGTCATGGAAGACTGTGATCTAAATGCCAGAGGATTCAAAATCGCAGTCATGACAAAAACCAAGAAGATCCAAGAAACCTCAGAAAGGCAGTTTAAGGAACTCAGGAATAAAATTAGTGAACAGAAGTACTTTACCAAAGTGATTGAGACAATAACCAAATTCTGGAGCTGAAGAATTCAATAAATGAGATGTAAAATGATTAGAAAGCATTGGAAACAAAGCAGACAATATGGAAGAAAATTAATGAACTAAACCATTCATTCTAAACACTCTGACACCTTGCATTCATTTGTACAATGTGGAAACCTGCCATATTGAATAACAAACACTTCACACACCAGTTTGTCACCCAAAACACTTTGATAACAGAGACCATGTTCTGGAACTTTTAATACCTTTATTTCATCCAGCGCAGTGCTCTGCACACAACAGGAACTTGGGTATTGCTTACCACATAACTTCAGCATAAACAGACTAGTTTTCAGTATAATTTCTCTTGATAGCTAAAAAGTTAACATAATTAAACCACTAAGTTATTTATCCAACAACCACTTACTGATGGCCCAATTTACGCGAGCCCTATGCTGAGCACCAGACAAGATGGAGAAGAACTTGTTTCCCGCCCCCTGCCCCAGACACTCCAGTCAGCTCACCCCTGTCATTCCACCGGGGACCTCTGGGGCCTTCCAGAAGACAGGCTGTCTGCAGATCCACAGCAAGCAAGGAGTGGCTCAGACTCCATCTTGCACATATCTGTACAAACTTTTGCTTCCAATGTCTGCTGATCCAATGGTGTTTAATATGCACATTTATTTAAAAACATTACTAAATGCACAGTAGCTATCAGTCATTATATATTTTCCCAAGCAAAGAGGTACTGATTAGGAGGGGATTTAAACAAAATATTCATACATTTAAAAAAGTGCACATGAAAACATTGTAAATCTCTGATGTGAAAGTTTTAAAGTTTTAAGAAAAGTGAAAGGTTTGAGACAAGAAAGCATTTTGGAAAAAGAGACTGTTACAGGAATCTTCAAAGAACTATTAGCACCTCTAAACCTGTATGTTAGGTACAAATATATTTTCCCAGGTTTGCAAAGGACATAAAATAGTTATTTTATACAGAGAATCGTTATGAACCATCACATTTACAGAGTATAAATACCGACAGGAACCAGATCTTTGCTCATTCAGCTGAGGCTCACCAAAATTCTCTCTCCAAGGGCCTTTACCCCCAAGCATAGCAGATGCCCCCACAAATGGAGAATTGGGCCTGGAACCCCAATGGGCGGCTACATTATGCTCAACAATTCTTTGAAGTCTCCTGTTTTATCTTTAACATTTTGCATTCCATCCCATAATATAGCTAATTATTTCAAATGTGATCTTCTAAATTATTGAACTGTTTTCTCAAATTTTTCTAGAAAATTAATGCTCAAGGAACATAGGTCATATGTTAAAAAGCAGTATAGACAGTGATTCCCACATATATATAATGTAACAAAAAAAGTTTATTATGTGTTAGGCAGGAAATGAGAGCAATACTGAGAAGTCTCCCCCTGAGAGTAGAAATAAGACAATCCTTTGAACATCAGTAAGAAACAGTGGATCAGAGCAAAAGCAATTGACCAGACACAGGCAGATGGAGCCCAGGCCAGTTCAAAGGAGACAAGGCTGAAGGTACTGACATATCTACTGAAAGTGCCAATCAGAAGCTGATGTGAAGCAGCGAATGGCAGAGAACCTCTAGCATCGTCCATAGGAAGAGGGAACCCTGTTCCATAAACACGGCATCAGCAGGGATGGCCCCACAGGGAGACGGATGCATGAGGCAACTTGCTTCCCTTGCTCAGAATCCATGCTCACCAAGTAACCGGCTGATCACAATCTGGCTTCCCACGAAGCTCTGCCTAAAGGGAGAGAATGATTGACAGTTACATATCCTATTGTAAATTTAAATATTAACACTTTTTAAACACATCAGTTACTGTGCGCTTTGTCCATGTGAGTTTGCTATGAGATAGTTCCACTCTCCATGTGCTGACACACCATGAATATGAAGCTTTAAAGATCTTGGATGCAGCCCTAGCCTGTTTGGCCCAACGGATAGAGCATTGGACTGCGAACAGAAGGGTCCTGGGCTCGATTCCGGTCAAGGGCACATGCCCGGGTTGTGGGCTCGATCCTCAGTTGGGGGTGTGCAGGAGGCAGCTAATCAGTGATTCTCATCATTGATGTTTCTCTCTCCCTCCCTTCTTTTCTGAAATCAATAATAAAAAAAAATCTTGGATGCATCCAATTTACCAAGGTGATACCATCTCATGACTGGCCAGTTGACATTTCTCAGAAACATCCAGCTTTGCCACCATCAGATTTCTGTGCCCACACTGTCCGATATGGTAGCCACTACCCCATGTGGATATTGGGCATTTGAAATGTGGCTAGTATGAACTGAGATGCACTGTAAGTGTAAAATACCACATTTCAAAGACTGTACCAAAAAAAAAAATTTAAACATCCAATTGCTTTTGATAATTACATATTGAAATAATTACATATATATATCATATTGGAATAAATCCTATTTTTTCTTTTTTAGATGTGGCTACTAGTAAGTTGAAAATTAGCCAAACTGGTTTGGCTCAGTAGATAGAGCGTTGGCCTGCGGACTGAAGGGTCCCAGGTTCGATTCCAGTCAAGGGCATGTACCTTGGTTGCGGGCACATCCCCAGTAGGGGGTGTGCAGGAGGCAGCTGATCGATCTCTCTCATCGATGTTTCTAACTCTCTATCCCTCTCCTTTCTTCTCTGTAAAAAATCAATATATTAAAAAAAAAAAAAAGAAAATCACTTATGTGGCTCGCATTATATTTCTATTGGGTGTCACTCTTCTATGCCAATAATGACAATGGGATTTTAGAGTCAGCACTGCATCCCTTCTACGGACTGGACTTGGGAAGATACAGAAGAGGCCCATTGGTACCCTTCTTACGTTGATATTAATCAAGTAGAATTAAGCGGCCATTTCTTATTACTATAAAAAGGCCAATACAAGTAGTACTGCAGTACTTGCAAGAGGTGCTGAGTCTTATGCAATTTCCAACTGTGGGAACAAAAGGCTGTGTGGGGTCGAGAGGTCTGGGCTCAAAAGCTGGCCTCTGAGCAGACGTGGTAACCAGGGCCTCCGCCTGCTCAGCGGTGAGGTGCAGATCACCCCAGAGGATTGTGCCTGCACCCAGCTCTGCCTGAATACACATCTGATGTGTGAATGCTACAGCCAAGAAGCTACAGCTTTGATTTCCTAGAAATTTAGCATTATGATTTCCAAAGGATTGATTATAAGGTAAATATCAAAGATAAAATGTGAAAAGGTAGCTTTTTATTTATCAAAAGTTAACAGCAACAGGCACATATTAAAATGAGTATGGCAAAGCCTTTTACAAATGGCTTCACACTCAAGCTTTCTCCCAAGAAAATGGCTGTTGCAACAAACTGTAAACATAATTGATAAACAGTCTTTTACAGTAACAAGGGAAATACAATTGAACTAAAAGAAAGCACTGGTTTTTCTTAAAACTAGATTACAGTTGTGCTTACTATACATAAAACAATTTAAAACAAATTACAAAAGTGGAATGTTTTAAGTTTAAAATTAGTCCTTAGGTTTTTGTCCTAGAAAACATCTGTTCACATCAAAAGGCCCATCAAAGGGTCACGTTTCATCAAAAAGGGAAGAGGGGGGAGACAAGAAAACAATGCACTTTTTTCAAATCACAACAAGAAGTTTGGTCACTTAGCTTTGTGCATAGTTTAAGGCAACTGGAGCAATCTGTTACAGCTCCCTCCCCCCGCCCCCAGGTGTGGCTGCTCACGTCACATTCTAAAATAAATAAAAGCGTCCATGTCCAATCCTCTCCCACAAGGATAAATAGAACACATGCACAGTCACACATGCACAACATGCACACAGACACACATCCGCCCATCCACACACAACATACCTCTCACTGCAGCGAAAGGGGCTTTAGGACCCTTGCTCTGAAGGACACACTTCCCCATCCCACTTTATTTCAGATTGGCAATACCCTGAGCTGATTATGGTGTTTTACACATTCCACCTTTTCTTGCATGTGCAGGTCAAGTGTACAGGAGTGAAAACAACATGCAATGTCTCCACTGCGGAATCATAATACAGCTAGGACACTGGTGCTCTTCCCCTCCCGCCCCAAATTAAAACTAAGCGTTAAAAAGAGTGCACTGCCAAACAGCACTGGCAGGAAAGCGTGGCGCACGCTATGGTAGTGCACAGTTTTCAGTGCACAAATAAAACCAGGGCAAACGGGAGGCTTGGTGGCATCCAAAGGAGAAGAAAGGCAAACCAGGGGGAAGGAGCTGCAGTTGAAAGTTTGATCTTTAAAATTCTTAGTGGTTCCTTAGCAATTATGCTCCAAGGCAAATGTAGAACCAGTATTTCAGAGTGGATTTGTAAACATCAAGTCTGGCCAGAGGCAGCAGAGCTGGGCACTTCACATTTCCATTTTTCAGAGACCTTAGTGGGAGGTACAGACACACGAGGCTGCATGAGACTGGTTAGATTCCAAGAGATTTCTGCTGAAAGGTTCAGTTCAAGTTTCATGTTCGCAGAGTAGATGCTTTGGGCACACCTGGCACTCCGCAGAACTTCCTCTGCGTCTCCTTTGGAGTCACTCCTGCAGGCTTTGCAGATCAGGTTTCACACGAGGGCCACATCCATATTGCTGTGTTCAGGCCTCATAATTAAAAAGTGGGTTCAAGTGGCCGGCAGAGGAAATCCTGGCATCGTCCACCCGGAAACCTGCAGCTGAGTCGGTTCCCGCAACTCCAGCCCCCATGCCACCTTCTAACCTCCAGGAGGCAGCCTGTCCCGGTTCTGGGTTATGACAACCGGTTTCCTGAGGTAATACTATGAGTTCAGCTCCTCGAGTGCAGCTTCGCTGTCCTCACTGCTGGGCTGTTCTCTCTGCAGTCCCTTCCAACTGGCTTTGTTCAGCCCCACGTGTCCGAGCATCGTCTGGGACAGCCTGGTATTGGAAAACCTGGCCCATTCCGTGAATAAAGGTTCCACTAGGTATGTCATAAAACCTTAAGAAAAAAAGAGAAAAAGGTATCAACGCATGTTCTGAAACTTTATTTTTTAAAAATATACTCTTATTGATTTCAGAGAGGAAAGGAGGGAGAGATAGGAACGTCAATGATGAGAGAGAATCACTGATGAGCTGTCTCCTGCACGCCCCACAATGGGGATGGAGCCGGCCAACCTGGGCAAGTGCCCTGACTGGGAATCGAACTGTGACCTCCTGAGTCATAGGTCGACGCTCAATCACTGAGCTACGCTGGCTGGGCTGAAACTTTATCTTTAAAACGTCTCTACAGTGTTTACTCTCAAGTCCTATTCCAATGTTACCTAAACCTTATTTTTCAAAAGGTTTTTTGTGCATAAATTTACAAGTCTTTTCTGAAGAATCTTTTTCTTAAGCTAACTAAGGGTGAACTGACAAATATATCAAATCGTTCTGATGACTCCTCTCAGCTGCACAACCGCGTCCTTTTATTGAAGCAAACACAGAGGCCATGCTGGCTGAGGACGGGGAAGCACCATGCAGGGACATCCCCAGGAGGCAGCTGGAGGCCAAGAGGGGGCTACTCTAGCACTGCAGGGACGAGGCTAGAACTGCAGGGGAGCTGGGGTGACCCCTCTTTATACCCTCAGGGATGGTAATCTTCACACCTAGTCATGATTAAAATAAGCCATTTTATTTTTTATTTATTTTTATTTTTTTAATCCTCACCCGAGGATATTTTCCCATTGATTTTTTATTTTTTATTTATTTATTTTTTTAATATATTTTATTGATTTTTTACAGAGAGGAAGGGAGAGAGATAGAGAGTTAGAAACATCGATGAGAGAGAAACATCGATCAGCTGCCTGCTGCACATCTCCTACTGGGGATGTGCCTGCAACCAAGGTACATGCCCTTGACCGGAATCGAACCTGGGACCTTTCAGTCCACAGGCCGACGCTCTATCCACCGAGCCAAACCGGTTTCGGCCCCATTGATTTTTTAGAGAGAGTGCAAGAGAGAGGGAAAGATAGAGAGAAACATCGATGTGAGAGAAACACATCGATTGGTTGCCTCCTGCATGCACCCCGACCAGGGCCCATTCTGGGGAGGAACCTGAAACCAAGGTATGTGTCCTTGACTGGAATCAAACCTGGGACCCATCAGTCCCCAGGCCGATGCTCTATCGACTGTGCCAAACCGGTTAGGACTATAAGCCCTTTTATTTAACTTAGAATTCACATAAGCCCAAATTTCTGACAAAAATTATGAGTCTAAAAAGAACAGAGGAGATTAAAGCAATTATTAAAGTGGACATCAAAAGTGTACCAGGGTCCTACTTTATAAATAACTCCTATACTGATCTCCTTAATTCATAGTCAGAGGAGTGATTTCAGGACTGTCTGCATCTCCAGTGTGCTTTATGTCTGATTTAATGCTACAGAGTATCTTACACCGGGGGGAGGGGAAGCCTCCCAGAAAATGCCTCATCAATGAAATAATATATATTAGGAGAAACAAATAACATTATCTTCCTAACATTTTTAAAAATATATATTTTATTGACTTTTTGCAGAGAGGAAGGGAAAGGGATAGAGAGTTAGAAACATCGATGAGAGAGAAACATCGATCAGCTGCCTGCTGCACATCTCCTACTGGGGATGTGCCTGCAACCAAGGTACATGCCCTTGACCGGAATCGAACCTGGGACCTTTCAGTCCACAGGCCGACGCTCTATCCACCGAGCCAAACCGGTTTCGGCCCCATTGATTTTTTAGAGAGAGTGCAAGAGAGAGGGAAAGATAGAGAGAAACATCGATGTGAGAGAAACACATCGATTGGTTGCCTCCTGCATGCACCCCGACCAGGGCCCATTCTGGGGAGGAACCTGAAACCAAGGTATGTGTCCTTGACTGGAATCAAACCTGGGACCCATCAGTCCCCAGGCCGATGCTCTATCGACTGTGCCAAACCGGTTAGGACTATAAGCCCTTTTATTTAACTTAGAATTCACATAAGCCCAAATTTCTGACAAAAATTATGAGTCTAAAAAGAACAGAGGAGATTAAAGCAATTATTAAAGTGGACATCAAAAGTGTACCAGGGTCCTACTTTATAAATAACTCCTATACTGATCTCCTTAATTCATAGTCAGAGAAGGAGTGATTTCAGGACTGTCTGCATCTCCAGTGTGCTTTATGTCTGATTTAATGCTACAGAGTATCTTACACCGGGGGGAGGGGAAGCCTCCCAGAAAATGCCTCATCAATGAAATAATATATATTAGGAGAAACAAATAACATTATCTTCCTAACATTTTTAAAAATATATATTTTATTGACTTTTTGCAGAGAGGAAGGGAAAGGGATAGAGAGTTAGAAACATCGATGAGAGAGAAACATCGATCAGCTGCCTCCTGCACACTCCCCACTGGGGATGTGCATGCAACCAAGGTACATGCCCTTGACTGGAATCGAACCCGGACCCGTTCAGTCCGCAGGCCGATGCTCTATCCACTGAGCCAAACCGGTTAGGGCTATCTTCCTAACTTTTGATCTGTTAAGGACAGGGAAAATGTACATCCAAATTCTATCACTGCTTGTGTAAGCCAGCTTTTAATTTTTCTTCTCTAAAACCTTGTCTTTGCAGCAAAAGACCATAGAAAATACAGGTTCC
Organism: Myotis brandtii; assembly: GCF_000412655.1. Taxonomy (NCBI): domain Eukaryota; kingdom Metazoa; phylum Chordata; class Mammalia; order Chiroptera; family Vespertilionidae; genus Myotis; species Myotis brandtii. Next base: position 568,674 of record NW_005359634.1, read on the forward strand.
ATTCAGCCAACAAATCTCACTACAGCAGGCAGCACCCACTAGTGTTAATTAGAAAAGTCAGGTATGGTCTGATGGTTGACTTTCCTTAAGTGTACAAGTGCTGGAATCTAAAATAACAGCCGGGTCAGAAATAAGGCTTTCTTCCATTTCTTCTGTTTCCCTCACACACAGCAGCTGAGAACCTACTATGTGCCGGCACTGTCTTGGGTGGCCGGGGTAGAGCAGTGAATAAGGCCACAGATCTGCCCTCAAGGAGCTGCGTTCTGTGAGAAGGAGACAAACACAAAAAGATGCCCCCACAGCACCGAATGGCAGCTTTGGGTGCCGTCCTCACTCCAGGGCCAGGCAGGGCCAGCCACCCAGCGTCGTCTCTTCCAGGGGCCACGCTCAGGCACGAGCAGCTGGAGTTTTGCACCAAACGCAGAGCCTCATGATCACGGGCTTCCCGTGACTCCTCCTTCCAAATGGTTGCCTCTAATATCAAACACATTAACTACCACTTCTGGCTCTGTGTTAACCTAAAATGTATTTTAGGTCTTAAGTAGCTGATAAAAATGAATAGGCTGGGGCCATGGACACAGCCATGCAGCACCTGCTCGAGGGCAGGACTCTGCCAGCTGCTCAGCCGCCTGTGAATCCGCTGACCTGCACTAGCCACGCGCTTGAGCATCCGCACAGACCCTATGGACGCCTGGCCAAATGCCTTGCTCTTACCAGTACGTGATATTCTCGGTCAAGGAAACTAGTATTCCCATCACAGAAGGAAACGCTATTAATGAAACATGACTTCTATGTACTGACTGTGCTGGCTCCCAGTAATCACTGCTTAGCACAGAATCTGTTCTAACAGTCACATGACTTACCGTAGAAATAGAATCTTCCTAAGCCCCCTTTACCTGGGGATTGACATCAGAAAGCCCAACCCCCGTTAACTGTATAAACTGGGCAAACAAACTATCTGAACAAGAGAATACCAGCATCACTTGTCCTGTGGTGGTTGTGGAGTCAGGAGATGTGAACTATTACTATCACTTACCTATCCCTGCCCCTCTGATAATCCATTCCAGAATTTTCCAACACTGACAAGACCTACAGAACAGTTTAAGGCAGTGGTTCTCAACCTGTGGGTCGCGACCCCTTTGGGGGGTCGAACGACCCAGTCACAGGGGTCGCCTAAGACCATCGGGAAACACATATATAATTACATATTGTTTTTGTGATTAATCACTATGCTTTAATTATGTTCAATTTGTAACAATGAAATTGGGGGTCACCACAACATGAGGAACTGTATTAAAGGGTCTCGGCATTAGGAAGGTTGAGAACCACTGGTTTAAGGCATCTGGCTCCTTTTCCCTTTTAAATACTGCAGCTTTTAGAAACCTCATTTGCAAGTTCTCCCATTAGGCAAAGCCATTCAAAGTAGCTAGAGCGAGCTGGCGACCCGTTCCCCTGGCCTCCGTTCCCTCTGCCTGCATGCCACCTATTCTTTCACATGTGAAGACAAGTCCCCTTGAGAGCCAGAGCAGATCTACGTCCTGTCTTACCCTCTGAAAACCTCAGCTTTCCTG
>NW_005359634.1:570300-578314 GCF_000412655.1 Myotis brandtii
GTGCCACACCCCCTTCCCACAGACTCATCTCCACCACCCTCCGCAGGCAAGTCAGGTACTGCCCACTGTCTTCCACACGGGACCCTTTGCCATGACACAGGAATGACATTTCTGAATCTGAGCCTAACGCAGTCCTCTTTTCAGTCTTATGCCACAGTATTATGCTATCTTCTGACTTTCTAGAAACTTTATCTTTCTAAAATCTGTGTACACATTTCACTATGTTCAGTCTAATTCTCAAAGGCCCTACTGCATACCAGCGACCAAAATTAGTCACTCCTCCAAACCTTGCTGGGTTACCCCACACGCCCGGCCCACGCCCGTCTTTCCTGCCACCACTGCACAGCGTCCATCACAGCAGCCTCCTCATGCTTCTTCCTCCAGCTACGGTCCCTCATGGCTCTCAGTGCCTCAGCCCCGCTGCAGCGCTGGCTCAGGGGCACATCACCAAGGCCAGGAGGGCCCTGAGAGCCCGGGAGAGGACGCTGCCTGCCCGGAGGACAGGACAAGGAAAAGGAGCCCATGAGGCTGAAGGCACAGCGTGGACTTGGGGGCCCTGGAGGGTCCTCGGCTGCTCTGGGTAAATGAGGGCAAGTTGTTGGGGCGAAGACTGGAGGGACAAATCGAGACAAGATCTCAAGAGGCCTGTGCGAGAGGTGGAGGAGGTACTGTGACCACCCGGCCGTGATAACCAAGAGGAGGAAGCAGTGCCAACTGCTCTCACATCACACTCAGCTCAGGGGTCCCCTTTTCATGCCCCAGAATTATGCAAAAAGCTTCCACGAGGCAAAAGCGTATTTCCACTTTAGAACACACAAAAAAGGAGCTGTTACATGTTCTGCAAAAATTATGTTTTACAACCTATAGTCAAATGAGAGTAATTATAAGAGCAAAATAAGACAAGAGTAAAATTTTAGATTGTTTAAATGAGCATAATTGTAATATCCTATATTTCAAGTGTATCTCTTTTTCTTGACAAAGTTACAATCAGTGGCACTTTTCTAACTGGCCCGTATCTACGTATAGTTACCAATCTGGATGTTGGCAATAGATTCAGTCTGACGATCACAAAATGGACTCACACCCAGCTGATACTTCTTCTCTATGTCTCCTAGAAATTAACGAGACAGAACTGTTAATGTGGAGCACACCTACCGCATGTCATTGAAGTCTACAGCTTACCTGTCCACTCCTTAGAAAAAAGGCAACGTATTTAATCACCGAGAGGACAGCCTCTCAGGTGGTTCTCTACGTTATTCACACATAGCAAAGCCTATCTCAAATGGAGGAGGAAGACTTCTACCAGGTGTTTTACCCCAACACTGTAGTTCTGCCAGCATTTTAATTTAAATCCTAGATTTCTAAAAGGAAGGTGCATGAAATGAAGATCCTTGGTTCCTGGGTTTAAATCACAAAAACGTCTTATATGTTCATATGGCCACGCCCTCCACACAGGACAGGAGGGGTAAGGTCAGCAAAATCTTCCCATTCAGCAAAATTTCCAACCTGATTGATGCCGATTCATAAATGCATGCACACACATCTGACCATTTGAAGAGAACTGCTAATTTTCAAAACATGCTCAGTCTGTTCATTATTGGTTATATGTGCATCTACTGTAAATTGTCACTAAAAATATCAAGTATCTACCACTAGCCTCCTATAAATGTCCGAGTTATTTTATTCATATGATCTAAGAAAATGAGCTGAGTAGATTAATTAGCATTCAATACTGTAACTTGCCTTGATGGAAGAATTCCTCTGTTACTTTTTCACTCCACTGCTTGCTTAATTCCCAGGTCCGACACGGGTTACAAATATCAGCACATTTCAAAGCCATCTAGCAAGCAAAACAGTAATGTCGTTTTAAGAAAAAAGTAAAATTCCAAATGTAATAAGTTTAAATCTACTCTAATAGTGGCAAAACAACACCTTTAAAAAAGGAGAAAATACTGCAACAGAAAATTCGTTTTTTATGTTACTTTTATGACCCTGTTAGGTCTACCAACCATTTCTCCAGAAATGCTGCAAACCTAACTGTACAGCTGAGCACATGGCCTGGAGTAACCAGAAAGTTACAAATAATTACCCAATTCCTGTCAATTTTTTTTCTTAAACTTTAATAAGTGAGAACTTATTAAAACAAAATGCTCTTGCAAAACCTATTTTTGTTAGGAATCCCGAGTGTGAACAATGCCAATCGACGGTGTTCTCCGGGGAGGGGGCTCTCCCTGGGGAAGGAAACCCCACAGCTCTCTCTCAGACGTAACCACTCTGAACACGACACTAGAATATTTCCTCTTTAGTCTAACAGTCACATGATTTACCCCAGAAACAGAATCTTTCCAAGCCCCATTTTACCTGTAAAACCAAATGCCTATGTCTGGCATCTTCCAGGCATAAGTCACCTCTATCCAAATGGGACCTAAACAACGACAGATACTCGTTTTGGCGACTGATGTCTGTGGCTAGTATCAAAGCACCTATCTGAGTCTCCATTTGTTTCCTGGAATTAGAAAAATATAAAAAGAAAATACAAGACTTTCAATTAAATAGTTACTTATTAATTTTTTCCTTAAACTTAATATTCAGAAAACTTTATAGAGCCCTAATATATTCTAATTGCCACACAACTTTTAACCTATCACAAAAAATGAATTTTAAATAATGCATAAAAAAACTACTAAAATAATCAAAACTAAAACCAAGAGTTTGTAGAAAATACTAATATGCAAAAATCCTCAAAAGAGTGCCTTTTATTTTTCCAGCCAAGGTGGAATTATTTGCCTATAAAAAACAATAAGATTGGTATATTTTCTGTGAAAATTCTTTGCTGGGATGTGCTGAGGGTAAACAACTCTGGGTTTCTTTCCTGGTGCCTGAGATCTGGAAAGCAGAAGGAAGTTTCAAAAGGAGGGAAAGGAGTCCATTCAACAACCGACTCCTATAGATATTTTGACTAAAATGTCCAATTAAATCCTGATGAAATCCCACCAAAATGTTTGAGAAAGTTTAGATTCAATTATATGTATAGTTCTGCAGTTGTATATAGCCGTATATGTATACTCAAGAGTCAATCATCTAAATGACTACCCAAATTTTCTGGAAGGGAAAAGGTAACATGTTAATATAAATTAAAAATATATGATATTTTAGCCCTGGCAGGTGTGGGTCAGTGGTTAGAGCACTGGCCCGAGTACTGAAGGGTCCCAGGTTTGATTACCTGGTAAAGGGCTCGTTGGGTTGCAGGTTCGATCCCTGGCCCTGGTTGGGGCTCACATGGGAGGCAACCAATCGATGTGCCTTTCTCACATCGATGTCAGTCTGTCTGTCTCTCTCCCCCTCCCTTCCACTGTCTAAAAATCAATGGAAAAAAATATCTTTCATGAGGAATAACAACAACAAAACAAACAAAAAAACCATGATATTAAAAAAAAAACTGTCTCAAATCAAATAACAGGAGAAATAAACTTAAAAAAAAAATTCCTGCTTTTTGACTGGCTGGGTGGCTCAGTTGGTTGGAGCGTCATCTTGTAAACCAAAAAGATTATGGGTCCATCCCCAGTTGGGGCATGTGCCAGAGCAACCTATCAGTGTTTCACATAGATGTTTCTTTCTTTCTTTCTCTATCTCTTCCTTTCTTTCTTTCCCTTCCTCCTTCCTTCCCTCCCTCCCTCTCTCCTCTTTCTCTCTCTCTCTCCCTCCCCCCCCCTTCCTTCCGCTCTCTCTAAAATCAATAAACATATCCTTGGGTGAGGATTAAAATAAAATAAAATAAAATAAAAACCTGCCTTTTATTTCAATGGGCCATAGCAAACATTATCTTTGTATAATGATCAGAGCTGTCAATAAATTAAAAGGCTCACAATATTGAAATACAGAAAAAAAACAACATCCAAAGAATGCTGTTGTATAGAGTTCCTCAGTTTCAGTTTTTACTTGTATTAAATCTGAGAATTTAACAGGGGGTTCATTATCAAATGCAAAACATGATTAAAAGGCAAAACAAAGCACACATTTTAATCTACCTTAGTCAAGGAAAAGATACTTTCTATATACAAAGACTGTATGGTTAAGCAACTTTTATATTTGTACTCAGCAAGAAACAATTTTACTTACCGGAAGTACTGTCATAACTCCAAATGGTATCCATGAATAAAGAGTTTAAAAAAATAAAAAATAAAGTCCAGCTTTTTTCTTATGGTCATTACACAAAACACTCAAGTTTTTAAATCATGAAAGGGAAAAAGGAAAGGACTGTGATAGTAACTTAAATTTTAATACCCAGTTTAATGCCTCACCTTTTTGCTAGAATCACTTGGTTTACATAACCATTGACGTGGTTTTCCTAAGGCACCTTCTCTGTGAGGCAGTCACTATTAAACCTTTGCTTATGGACAATGACACGAGAGTTTGTTAGCAACCTCCGTCATGTTGGGCTCATTCACATTAATGCTCTTTATCAGGCTTTCAAATGGCCTGCTTAACATTAAATGATCTATTCTAAAAAATTAGTATTTTCTGTTCTTTCCAGTCATTATTTTATCCTATAGCTCCAGAAGTGACCTATAGCTGCAGGATTTTTACTTCTTATCAATTTTGAAGCTTTATTTTTAATAAATCTATTTATTATACAGAATGTTTACTTTCTATTTATTTCTAGAACTTAAGGTTTTGTTTAAATTAGCACAAAATGGAAATATGTTATACTATTTATATAAATAAGCAGTAAACTGTGATTGAGCCATTGTGCGTTTGGAGTGAGTTTTATTTAGTACTCAAATCCATGGGATGATCTTTCATAATAATTCACTAAAAATATCCTATTAACTGTACTGTAGAACAGGTTTAAATTACTAAAATTTTTATATAAATTTGTAAAATAAAATAATTTACCCATTAAATTAAACAACCCCCCCAAACCTGAAAATTATGGAACACTTGAACATAATAATGTAATTTTAAACCTTATAAAATTGTTTTGCCAGGTTAATTTTCATAGTTCACAGCAAATTAAATTTGTCTGAATCCAGCCTACCTGCTCTCTAACGGCATATGTGAGAATAAACCGGATTCTCTCAATAACCCCACGGCAGATCTCCAGTGGTGGTTTTCCAGGACTGAGGTATTCTACAGGAAAAAAAAAAAAGCATATCTGAGTTATTTAATGGTAATAAATCTCTTTCTGAACATAAAGAATTATTTGGGAGTAATATTAATCTGGTTAAAATCCTAACATTTGTTAACCACTTTCACTTCTTGAAAACATGAAACATTTTCAGGAATGCAGGAATATTAAATGTTGATGATAAAACGGCACTAACCTTGTATAAAGTTGCCAAGTAATGGTTAGTTTTAATAAGGAAAGGTTGATTAACACCTGGATGATCCAGATCATGCGTGGCAGCTGCAATTAAGCTCAGCAAGACATCCCAAGGAGTTACGGAGTTGGCAAGCTGAAGTTGACAAAAGAAGATTAATTACAGTCATATTTGAAATCAACTCTGTCCCACTGCAACGGGTTTCAATTGGCCCCAAATGGCAGTGTTGCCAGCGCCCTCCCGTCCTGGTTTTCAGACTGTTCGCTAAGGCCGCCGGCGCCTGCTGGGCTGGCCTCCTCAGACACTGAGAGGGCAGATCGGACAGCTCGGCCTTCCACAGCTTCGTTTTAAACAAGCTTAATCACAATGGCAAAGTACAAGCCATCTCAAAAAAGATGGCTTTTTCAAATATTTGAAAAAAAGAATAGTTCTGAAGCAATAAACACAGGTTTGTATATTTTTATTACCACAGCCATTACAGCAAACAGAAAAGACCTATGAGGTTAAATATTTTTTATTATAAGAACACTTAACATGAGATCTACCCTGTTAACAGATTTTTATCAACAAACTAGAGGCCCCATGCACCATTCGTGCAAGAGTAGGCCTTCCTCCCCCGGCTGCCCGCTCAGGCTTCCATCTGGCACCCGGGACCCGGGCTTCTCTCGCAGTCCCAGCTTCATCTGGAAGGTTGTCCGGAAGGATGTCTGGTCTAATTAGCATATTATGCTTTTATTATTATAGAAGACTGTTTGTGGGGAAACACAAGACTTGGTTGGAATGTCTGTAAGGAGGATTCTCCGAAAGGTCGGGGGCCTCTGAGGGGAGCCTAACTTTTCCAAACAAGTCCCATCCCTGGGGTGTTTTGCTAGAATCTCTGTTTAGTCTTTTACACCCGACCGTGTAGAAGCATATACTTTCTCAAGGATACTTACCCTGCTGATTGTAGCTAGAGGTTAATTTTAGATCAAGCTGTTCTGACAATAAAAGCCAAAGGAGGCAGGAGAACAGGGCTACTTGGCAGTGATAGCCAAGCAGTACCTTAGCCCCCTCTTTCACAGAAACGTGTTAGAGTAATCATTCATCCATCATTCAGGGCCTGCCGGTCCGCCCCGGCGAAGTGGTGCCCCGTGTGAGGCTGACCAGCAATTGTTTACTGGATCTCAATTAAGAATCTAAAAATGAGGTTATTTCTGAGGCCCCACTGTCTAAGGAGGCTACTGGGTCATCAGAGAGCAGAGTCCTCGTCCAGTCTGAACTCAAGCCTCTCCCAGGGGATGGCACTCAGAACAGCGAACACAATGTGCACATATCAGAAAAGGCAATCTTGTAAGCTAACGATTACACTGCTGCTCTCAATCATCATTATTAATCTTACTCGATACAATAAAATAATCACAGAAAAAAGTTTGTTACCTGACTGAAAATTTCAGTGCTAAAAAACAACCACCTTGCTACATGTATCGTCTGCTTTTCATGAATCCCTTCTCATTACTGGGCCACTGCTCCTCATCTCAGGCCCAACTCCCCTGACCACCCCGTCACCCCTCTTCTTTGCCTGCAGCCCCTCCCTGGCAATGGCTGATTTGTGTTCCTACAGCACTTCACATGTCCAGCCATGATAGCACTCAGCAGGACATGCTTTTCCTTAGGTAACGTTAGGTCAATGCTCTCTAAACTTGTATGACCCTGTGCCCTGGCAGTAAAACAATGTGATCATATACCACCAATATCGGTACACTTACTTATAGATTATGATACTGAACTAACATATATTACACATGATAAAGATGAAAATAGAAAAATTTTAATTTAGATAAATTTTGATTCCAATTTTAATATTCTCTCTCTATGCCAGAAAGAATCTTTTTCCATCCCTTGTGTCAAGTTCATCTCAGTCTGAAAAAGAAAACTAAAACTCAACATCTAAGGGCTTGAATCCCCTGGAAAACTGTAAGCTGTCAGAAGGCCAAGAATATTTATTATTTATTTTTGTATTGCTTATCATTGGTATGTGGAGAAGTTCAAAGAATGGGGAGAAGTTGTTGAAGAAAATTATTTCCTCTTCAGGATTTGTGACAGCATTTAAAAAATATAGATTTTTAAAGCATGGCACACTCTCCGAGCACCCTGCACACAGAGCAACCTCCCCTCCCAACCCAGAACATGTGGGCAAGGCTGTGGATATCTTATCAACAAATAATTAAGCAATATGCAAATGCTATATTCTTATGGTAACTACAACAGAGGGAAGTGGCAGAAGAATAGATATGTACTATCCTGGGAGAATCCAGTAATCCAGAATTAAACTAAAAAAAAATTCATGTATGATTACACATGACATCAAACAATCTCAGGTAGATTAAAGAGTGAATCATTAACACGAGAAACATGAAAAGAAAAAAACAATCTTTAAAAGTTCTGTTTGACTTCTCTCCTATATGTCAGACTCTTACCCACCCGTCTATCAGGCACCCATTTGGATATCGCACAAATACATTTGTCTCCAGATTCAAACCGGAAGTCCCCATCTCTACCCTCCCCACCCCAAACAAGCTCCTTCTCCTGCCTTCTTCTCCCGAGCCTCCAGCTCTACCGCCTGCCCAGCCTGCACACGCAGCCTCCATTGCTCCCCTCCCTGCGCGGCTTCCCAAACGCACTGGACACCAGACCCCAGTCCTTCTAATTCTAAG
>NW_005359634.1:578367-590269 GCF_000412655.1 Myotis brandtii
CCACCCCTCCAAATCCCAACCCCCCCCCCCCCCCCGTCACACCCAGGCCTGTGTGCCCGCCCCCTCGAGGAGCCCTGAAGCAGCTCCTGAGCGGCCAGGCGTTCAAGTTCACACAGCAGCCTGCTCCCTACTCCTCAGGGACACGGCGTCAATGCGGGTGTCGGACAGCCCCGGGGATCTGGCCCTCGCTGGGCCTCCTGCAGCTGCTCCCTCACCCGCGCCCCCCCAAATTCTCCAGTAGCTGCGCCTACAGATACAGCCGTTTTTGGAAACTTGATCCCGCTAGATCTCAGTCCTGTGAAGGAAACTTCTGATTCTGAGTCAAGTCACTAACTTAGGGAAAAGTATTTGAAATAATGCAAAGAGATGCTCTGAGGATTTTCACCTGCTGTCATGTCAGCGCCTCACCTTGGGTTCTCGTAGGTAACAGTGCATGGCCTGAGTGACGTCCGCAGCGTGGACGGCGTTGTGGTACGGGTTCTGACTGTGGTAATCTTCTTGAATCATAACTGCAACGAAGGAAAGCCCCCCCCCCCCCCCCCTTAATTGTAAATGGGCGGCATGGACAAGTAAAAAACTGTGATAATCACAAGTTCCCACCGACACTGTCCATGTGGCTATCAGTTAACTGTTCAGGTTCAGAGAGATGATAATCACCAACACTCACATGGATACCTAAAGAATCAATACCATTTTCACTCATAACTTGTTTGAAACTTTTAAAAAATGTATGTTTTTATTGATTTTTAGAGAGAGAAAGGGAGAGGGAGATAGAAACATCAATGATGAGAGACAATCATCCATCAACCGGCTGCCTCCTGCATGCCGCCTACTGGGAATCGAGCCCTGACCTGGGATCAAACTGGTGACCTCTTGGTTCATGGGCTGATGCTCAACCACTGAGCCACACTGGCCAGGCTTGTTTGAAACTTAAATGAGAAAGTATTCATGTCAAAATTATAAAATACTTTCTCTTTGAAAATGTGAATGAGAGACCAAAAGAATCTCAGTTTAGTAAAAAAGTACCAGACAAGTGTTTGAAGGGTAAATGTACCCCATCTTCAAACATTCAACAAATGTTTATTGTGCCAGATACTGTTCTAAGTGGTACTAGAAATTCATCAGTGAACAAAAATCTTTATGACACTGAAACAGTGCAAGTACTGGGTCTATGAAAGTGACCCTGTGGGCGCTTCATCACGCGGTGGGTTTTGGACCTGGAATTTGTTTTTCAGTTTGTAGGGATGGACCTGATGCTAATCTTTTCTTTCTCCCTCTGTGTCTGTTATGCTATCACGAAAAGGTGGGCCAGGATTAGCGGGAGAGCTACCCGTGGTGCCAGCAAACCTGCACGGGGGTGGGGGGTGGGGGGCCAACAGCAAGACATGCTAAAACCTAGAGGTCTCTGAGGAACACGCCAGCCCCAAGGTGGTGACTGCAATCCATCCGTGAGCGGGAAAAAGACTTGGAATTCTGTATTTACTTTGACTCCATCATTTAAAATAGCCTTTTAAGTACTTTTGTACCATCTATTTTTGTATGTGTTTTATAATTTATATACTAGTACAGTATTACAGGCATACCATTTATAAATAAATGTGCATTAAAAGTTTCTCAAGCCCTGGCTGGTTCAGCCTGCAGACCGAAGGGTCCCGGGTTCGATTCCAGTCAAGGGCACATTGCCCGTGTTTCCAGCTCAATCCCCAGTAAAGGGCGTGCAGGAGGCAGCCGATCAATGATTCTCTCTCATCATTGATGTTTCTCTCGCTCTCCCTTCTTCTCTGAAATCAGTAAAAATGTATTTTTAAAAAGTTTCCAGGTAATAAATTTATCTTAGTTTAGAACTTAAGAGGAAAGAAAACATTGTCTTCTTCCTTTAAAAAAAAAAAATCCGCATGCTATGCTACCAATTTTTTCCTAACATGTTTTTTTATTTGGTGAAAAGCTTCAACTTTCCCCCAAGCAGAGCAGTCTTAGGTAAATGCCACCCTGCACGTTTAAACATATTCCAAATAATCTTTCAAGTTTACTGTCAAATTAAGAGACCTAAGTGCAATGTACCCCATCTTTAAAGTTTTACCCTTCAAACACTTAGAAAAGGGCAGAGACGTGGCATCTTTGTCAGGAAATCGTGGCTGATGTAGACCTGACTGCAAAGTCATCCCAATTCCTCCCCAGGCCCCCACCCTGGGCCCCGAGGCTCCGCAGCTCTCACCCCCAGGTGCAGTCCATTTCCACCTGCCCTGCCCGGCTGCTGGCACAGGTGGGAAGTGAAGGGGGCCAGGGTCACCAGCTCTCTCTTGGAAACTGAACACCACTTTGAACAAGCTCAGCTTATCCTATCCTATATAATAAAACCCTAAGATGTAAATCGACTGAATGGCAGAACGACCAGTCGCTATGACACACACTGACCACCAGGGGAAGACGCTCAACACAGGAGCTGCCCCCTGGTGGTCAGTGCACTCCCACAGGGGAAGTGCCGTTCAGCCAGGAGCCGGGCTCACGGCTGGCAAGCACAGTGGCGGTGGTGGGAGCCTCTCCTGCCTCTGTGGGGAGTGGGCCTAAGACGGCAGTCAGTCCTCCCCAGAGGGGTCCTGCACTGTGAGAGGGAGCAGGCCAGTCTGAGGGACTCCCCCCACCTAATTTTAAAATAAAGATTACTTTCTTTTTTGTTCTTAATGTGAATCTATTATGGTGCCAAAGTCCTCTGCATTCTTTTAACTTAATAGGAGACCACTCAGAGCTGTGCCAGGTCAGTCCCAGTTCTTGGGCTGCTAGCTGCAGACACACAGAGAGCAGCAGGACCGGAAGCAGCATGCACAGCCCACAGACCCAGGAGCTCAATAATGCATGTTGTTTTAAGCCACTAAATTTGGAGTGGTTTGTTTTAGATCAATAGTTACTTAATACCAAAATTTTAAAAGTTCTTGTATACATCTTATTACCACTGCTAAATGAATTAGAATCACTTACCTAAAAATCTACGAAGTTTCACCATATCTAAATGGAAGTACTCAATTAATCCATGAAGACTAAATAAATGACAGGTTAAACTTACTAGACTATTTCCTAAAAAAAAAAAAAAGACAGAGAAAGGAGATATTAGTAGCTAACATAATTGCATATAGGTTTTGAATACACAACATGAAGTACTAATTCCTTTTTGTCTGTCTAAAATTTACAAATTCTTAGACCAGTTATGAACTTCAAATATCACATCTTTTTTTCCATTCTAAGAAAAAACTTTTTTGTTGTTTCATTTTGCACAACCAGGTAAACTGGAAGATAAACTTTTAATAGACTGATTTTAAAAAAAATACACCAAAACAATTAGAATCAATAGAAACTTTGAAAATTGTCCCACGCTAAGTTTAAGTTAACTTCCCAAAGCACCTAAACATGGCTGCACTTAACCACTTCCTACACGTCCCCTCAACCACCTGCTTTAGCTGAACAGGGATGTCCCAGAGCAAGCAGCCTTGGCTGCACCTGGTTAGGTGGAGGCTGTGTTTATTCTAACAAAACGGGACAGAATTCTATACCTATTCATTCATAGACAATATGATATCTAGCAATCTTATGTTTTTCTAGTGAAATGGTTCTTTGACTTTTCAAAATGCCTATTTGCAAGCTTTCTCTACTTTTCTCAAACTACTGACATAACCACATCCTATTCACCCCCTCATCCTCAAAGGCCTCATACTTCACAGAAAAAAAACACAAGCCCTCAAATTTCCCTTTCTTTCAAAAGCCAATAATACCTCTACCTCTCCATAGCTTCTCAGGAACCTTCCTTGGTCCATCACATACATCTACCATGTCCCCGCTCCCCCATCCCCAGTTCCACTGAATCAAAACATCCCTCCCTCCTCCCCCTTCTCATATTGCTCAGTATGATGGGCACTCAGACATGCTCTAGATTCTCTTATCTTTGAAACAATGAAGAATCCCCGGCTCTCTTGGCCCCTCCAGTTGTCACCCTCTCTGCTCCTCCACAGTTTTCTGGGAGTGTTGTCACATGCAACGGGGTTATCTTCATCCTCAGCTCACTCCTTTGTCACTGACAACTGGAGCCACACCACGTGTACAAATTAAATTTGGAAAAACTACCGTTTTTTATAATGTTTAGTTTTTCCTTCCAAGATTCAACTCTCTCTCCATTTCTTATACCTTCCATTATATTTCTCAATGTTTTGAAGATTTCCTCTATAGGACTGATATGCTGTATTAACAATTAAATAGACTGTGTTTTAAAAGGAGTATAAGCTCATAATTATTGTCAACATTTGGACAAGAACAATAACATAGACACTATTCTAGTATTCTCTAAAAAAAAATATCGATGATTCTTACAAAAAATGAATAAAAGACACAACTAGCCCTGTATTGAAAATTTCTAGTAATATTTATGAAGGATTATAAAAAACTACTGGGCTAAATTCATTATCTAAAACTGCCTAAACAATTGTCAACAGAAGCTCATGGCTGAGGAAAAAAGTTAATTAATTGGAATAATATTTGCATGGGCAACATTGCAAATAATGTGGCAGCCCAAAAGAGATTCTTTTTCAAAACTACCTGGCATATCGTCTTCAAAAGGGGGAAAAAACCATTTCAAATCTTTTATTGAAATTAAAATCTTTTTATGAAATTAAAAGTTAAAATGCATTCAAATCCTGATAACACTCTACTGGTACAAACATGAGCCTATGTGGTTTGGAAGTATTTGAGAAAAAGTGAGCTATATTTCTGCTACTGCTGTTGTAACAACCAATTTTCTTGGGGGGGTATATTCATAGATATTTTAGAATGTATGTTCAAACATACTATCCAATTAAAAAATGACCAGAGGATTTGAACATTTTTCCACCTAACATACAGTTGGTCAACAGACACATGAAAAGATGCTTGACATCACTAATCATCAACTAAATGCAAATCAAAACAATAATGTCACCTCACACCAGTAAAAATGGGGATTATAAAAAAGGCTAGAAGTGTTGATGAGAATGTGGAAAAAGGTGAACCCTTGGGCACTCTTTGTGGGAATGTAAATTGGTGCAGACACCATGAAAAACTGTACAGAGGTGTCCCAAAATAATTAAAAATAGAACTACCATATGATTCAGCAACCCCACTTCTGATTATTTATATGAAGAAATCCAAAATACTAAATTCCAAAAGATATAGGCACCTCAGTGTTCACTGTGGCATTATTTGCAATGGCCAATACTTAGGAAGCAACCTAAGTACCTATAGCTAGAAGAATGGATAAAGAAAATGTGATATATGTGTGAGTAGAATTTTATTGAAGTAATATAAAAGAAGGAATGTTATTTAGCCATAAAAAAAGAAGGAAATCTTGATTTAATGTTGATAGCCATGTGACAGGTGTGAGGTGGTATTTCATTGGATTTTCATTTGCATTTCTCTGATGATTAGTGACATTGAGCATCTTTCCATGTCTGTTGGCCATCTATATGTTCTCTTTGGAGAAGTGTCTATTCAGGCCCTTTGCCCATTTTTTAAAATTAGATTTTTTGTGTAATTAGTTTTATAAGTACTTAATAAATTTTGGATATTAAGCCGTTTTCAGGTGTATCATTGGTGAATATGTTCTCCCATTCAGTGGATTGTCTTTTCATTTTGTTGATGAGCTCCTTTGCTGTGCAAAAACTTTTTAGTTTGATGTAGTCCCTTTTATTTATTTTTCTTTTGTTTCCCTTACCCAAGGAGATAGAAAAAGATACTGCTAAGAGAAATGTCCGAGATTTTACTGTTTTCTTCTACGATTTTTTTTTTTGGTTTAGAGTCTAACATTTAAGTCTTTAATCCATTTATTCTCGTGCATTGTGTAAGAAGGTGGCCTGGTTTCATTTTTTTGCACATTATCTATCCAATTTTCCCAACACTATTTATTGAATAGACCAGTGATGGCGAACCTATGACATGTGTGTCAGAGGTGACACGTGAACTCATTTTTTTGGTTGATTTTTCTTTGTTAAATGGCATTTAAATATATAAAATAAATATCAAAAATATAAATCTTTGTTTTACTATGGCTGCAAATATAAAAAAATTTCTATATGTGACACGGCACCAGAGTTAAGTTAGGGTTTTTCAAAATGCTGACACGCCGAGCTCAAAAGGTTCGCCATCACTGGAATAGACTGTCTTTACCCCACTGTATGTTCTTGCTTCCTTTGTCAAATATTAATTGACCATAAGGTATGGGTTTATTTCTGGGTCTCTATTCTGTTCCAATGATTTATATGCCAACAACAACAAGTGTTGAAGAGGATGTGGAGAAAAGGGAACCCTCCTGCACTGTTGGTGGGAATGCAGACTCTGCAGCTACTGTGGAAAGTAGTATAGAGAAAAAAAATTAAAAATGGAACTGCCTTATGACCCAGCAATTCTACTTTCTGACAATATATCTGAAGAAACCCAAAATATGGATTCAAAAAGATATATGTACCCTATATTCACTGCTGTGTACTTACAATAGCCAAGATTTGGAAGCAGCCTTACTACCCATCAGTAGATGAGTAGATAAAAGAGCTGTGGTACATTAATAAAATGAAATACTACTTGGTTGTTAAAAAAAAGGAAATCTTACCTTCTGTGATAGCATGGATGGACCTGGAGAGTATTATGCTAAGTGAAATAAGCCAGTCAAAGACAAGTACCATATGATTTCACTCATATGTGGAATCTAATGAACAAAATAAACTAAACAAAATAGAAACGCTCACAGAAACAGAGGACAGGCAGATAGCTGTCAGAGGGGAGAGGGGTTGGGTGAAAAAGGTGAAGGAATTAAGCAAAAACAAAACAAAACACCCCCAAAACAACCTCACAGACACAGAGAACATTATATGGTGATTACCAGAGGGCAAGGGGGGTGGAGGGAAGTAGAAGAGGATAAAAGGTAGATAAATGTGATAGAAGGAGACTTGACTTGGGGTGGTGAACACACAATAAAATATACAGATGCTGTATTATAAAATTGTACACCTGAAACCTATATAATTAACCAATGCCCCCCCCCAATAAATTCAATCAATCAATATATATAAAAGCCTAATATGCTAATTGTCCCTCCGACTGTTCGACCAGTTGCTATGACACACACTGACCACTGGGGGCAGATGCTCCGACTGGTAGGTTAGCTTGCTGCTGGGGTCCAGCCGATTGGGACTGGGGGAGATGGGCTGGACACACCCTGGAGCCCTCCCTGGCCCTGATTATGCACCGGTGGGGTCCCTTGGCCTGGCTTGCGCCCTCTTACAATCCGGGACCTCTCAGGGGATGTCAGAGAGCCAGTTTCGGCCTGATCCCCGTAGGCCAGGCTGAGGGACCCTACCAGTGCACCGGGCCTCAAGTAAATAAACAAAATCTTGCCATTTGCAACAACAGGGATGGACTTTGAGAGCATGCTAAGTGAAATAAGTCAGAGAAATACATGGAATCTCAAACCAAAACCAAAAGCTGAGTGCACAGATAGAACAGATTGTGCATGTCAGAGGCAGGGCTGGGGGAAAGGGTCAAAAGGTAAAAATTTCCAATTGTAAAATAAAATATAAGTAAGTCTTGGGATGTAATACACAGCGTGGTAACTATAGTTAATGATTCTGTACTGCAAATTTGAAAGTTGCTAAGAGAAAAGATCTTAAAAGTTCTTGTCACAAGAAAAAAATTGTAACAATGTGGTGACAGATGTTAACTAGATTTACTGTGATTATTTTGAGACATTACACTGTGCACCTAAAGCTAACATGTTATATGTCAATTATAACCTCAATATAAAAAATGTATATACAGTCTGTATATTTAGGTTTTGATAGGGTTCTCCCAAAATCGTTTTCCTAACCAATGAAACAAATGACCAATTTCTAGGGTCTAGAGCAGTGATGGCGAACCTATGACACGCGAACTCATTTTTTTGGTTGATTTTTCTTTGTTAAATGGCATTTAAATATATAAAATAAATATCAAAAATGTAAGTCTTTGTTTTACTATGGTTGCAAATATCAAAAAATTTCTATATGTGACACGGCACCAGAGTTAAGTTAGGGTTTTTCAAAATGCTGACACGCTGAGCTCAAAAGGTTCGCCATCACTGGTCTAGAGTAAGTTTCAGGAAAGCTGAAATCTATTGGTAAAATACCCTCATCTGCAATCTGAACACACTGCAGAGAGCAGCACATGTAACGTCTTGCACCAAGAACTTCCCAGGAATCTGACAAGAATCAGTCAGATCAGAGCATGCCGCCCACATTGAATGGAAAAGCTGCATGTAGCATTTTTCCCCCATTTTCAGTTTATAAGACACTAATGGACTATTTAATACCAGTGGATAAGAACACAAGTCAATGAAACATTTCAAAACAAGCGATGTGTTAAACAAGAAACAGGCACAAAAGGACTTATATGAAAATGGAAACAAAAAAGGTTGTTGGAAAAAATTGTACTGCTAAAAAAGCTACCCTCATAAAAATATATCAAAGGACAGAACTGCCAAAGGTACAGTGGCCCTGACAGCTTTCAGAATGTGACTCAGATGGGAGCCAACAGGGTTAGGCTACCTCCAGGACACAGGCCTGGTGACCAGGGTCCTCACGCGCCAGGTAGCCTTCAGGGGTGACAGGCATATCTTGTCATCTCCTATCACCTCACACTCATTCCTGTGGAAGGAACGTCAGATGTATCCGACCAGCAATAACTGCTTTCCTCCTGCTTTGGACAGGCCGGGGCCATGTGTCTTGGCGAATCACTGAGCTTGCCTTCTCCCTGCCTTCCTTACAACAGCATTTGGAAATTACCAGAGTAAGAAATACAAGCATGGGATCAAACGCAGGAAGGGAAAACTATACACTTGGAAACCATGTACATATATCATCCAGAATTCATGTCAGGATAAGCAGTTTTGAAAGGAAAGCAGTGCTAATTAAGTAATGCAAGTAAAGGAATTTCCTCTGATTTGTTTCCCAAGTATCTCTTCACGTATAGAATTCCTGTAACATTTGGGTAGCTGTAGTTTATGGAATGAATGAATATATATATACATATATATCACCACCTGTAAAATCATAGGTGGGTAGCTAACTATGGGCGGCTTCTACTAAACCCTAACAATCAACCCTAAGAAGAAACCATTCAGCCCTCTTCTCCACAAAAGGATTGAGGAGATTACACAGGGAGCACAGTGCTAACTGGCTAATGTGGCCCCGTGGGCTTTCACTTCTGCCACCCTACACTTGTTCATCACCAAGCCCCGACTAGCACTGTGAAAAAATGCAATTTAGAGACATTTCAATGAGTGACAAATGTCCAGCAGACTAATCATAGGCTCTCAACTGTTAGACATACAGAGTTTTATAAGGCTAAACCGTAAAGGTCTTAAGTGTGCACTGTTTTCCATATTATCCTGAGATAAGTAAGACTCGTGCTGAGTTAGGAAAGGGTGTTCTCCGGACCTAGAAGCTGACACCTGTTACCTCACTATCTGTATTTTCACAGAGGCTGGAAGGGAGGGCTGCTGTGCAAAGGATGTGAGCCTTTCCTGTGTGGGCAGCCCACCGCGGGGCCAGGGAGAGGGGCACCACACTTGGTCACCAAAGGGCCAAGGAGAGGTGGGAGAGAAACAGAAAGGAGGCAAAACAAAAGGGCAGCGGAGGGAGGTTTTGCAGACGAGGCAAACTTCACTGTTTACCATTTTGCCTATTTCCTATCATTAGTCACTAGACAAACAGTGAACACAAAGGTATTTTCACTCAGAGGGAACGATGTAGCGTCCTAAAAAGCTAGACCACTGCCCCTCAAGATGAAAAAAGCTGTATTTGCTTGTCCTTTTCCCATATTTGGCTTCCTTACGAAAGGAGCTTCATTCCAAAGGGAAACAACAAAGGAGGGTGCTTTCAGAGCACATCATTTCCTTCTGAGCAGCCAGGACTGGCCTCCTCAGTGTGCTCTCCACACTGATGTATGTATGTATGTATGTATTAAAGACAGACATAAGGGACAAAGTCTAGTTGAACTACATGTAGCACCCATTTTTTTATGCCAAAAATTTTCCCTAAGTAAAACTGATCCCCAAAGAGAATAAGGAAACGTGAACCCCCCACCGCCCAACAACAAAATTGGGGGGGAGGAGGTGAACAGAGCAGAATCACCTGTTTTTTTTAAACCACACACACTGCAGATTCTGACACGCCCCCTAGGAAGCTGCAGCTCTTCCCCAGCCGGCCAAGGAGGGGAGCGCAGCACCGGTCTTTCCAGTGTGAAAAGCCAAGGGACACAGACCTAGAGGGAAGGATGTCTCTCGGAAGGCCGGCATCTACCCACAGCTGCACTATCCAAGCTGGAACACAGGTCATAAGGTGTCCTTGTAAATGGCCACAACCCAAAAGAAACCAAAAGAGAAAATTCAAGAACACGAGATAACATTCATGGGGGTTATTAGTAACAGCAGCCTAAGGAGGGATGGCCAGGTGATGGTGGCTGGCTTTTTGATTACTGCTAAGAGTAATAATCAAAAACTCAATGTACGAGACTGGCTCTAGGCTTATCAATCAGTCACACAGAAGAGACAAAATGACGCCCCCCCCTGCCAGCAGAGGCTCCTAAGTCAGAGGAAGCAACGACCCGCCAGAGGCTGTACCAGCAACGCAGCAGCCAGAGAACACAGTGATTCGAGTAAGTCGAATTCTTCACTTACCATTTGTTAGTCTATCAAATAGAAAGATATCAAAATTCCAATTTCCAACTTTTCCCAGCATACACTGAAATGAAAACCAAACATTCCTACTGTAATTTAATTTCAATAACACTATCTTTAGTAGATGGTTCATAGAAAAGTTAATGAAAATGGAAAGTGATTGATTTACTCTAAGAAATGCTATATATCATTATCCTTTTAATCATTACCTTTCCAACTGGTTCCAAAAAATGTATAAAGAGATAAACTCAATTTGAAAAACCAAATATTATTGTTTTCCAATGAATAAATGTATAAGTAAGGTTAGTGTTTTTAAAAACTTATTCTATTCTGCAACAAACTTTTAAGAATTCTACCATAATTTGCATCACAGAAGTATGGTTCATATGTTGCATGGTCTAGAAACTAGATTGTAAAAGTTTAGTAAAACTAAATTATAGTAACTGAGCAATTACTCTATTCCAGGTACTGTTAAAGTACTTTATACTCTTACTATTCACACCAACACTATCGAGTAGGCACTGTTCTCAATCCTCATTTATAGATGGGCAAACAAGCAAAAAGTAACTAACTTGCTCAGCTAAAAATCATAGAGCTGGGGTCTTAAATCAGGTGGCCTGATTCTGGAACCTGGGCACCTGACATCTATACTATGCTATGCTTAAATTTTTATTCATTTTTTTTAGAAAACACTCCCAATTATGGGTATTTATTTATATTCTTTAAATATCCTTATAAAACAATAGCATTTACTACATTAGTTTTCAGCCAAACAAATAAATACCACAATGACTTTAAAAACCAAGTAGATTCTATTTTTACACGATATATTTGTAACATGAAAGTTCTGCAAACTTTATTTTTAAGAAAAAAATTGATTTTGTTTCCAAAAGTTCATTGTTGTATACATTTATAAATAGATCAACATAAGCAACACTAAGACACCACTAGTAGAGATTATAATAGTACCAACAACTAATCATACACAAATCAACATTCTCATTCCAAAAAGACGACCTTGTGAACTTTTTAAAGTTTAAAGAAAGCATGAACACTTTCCACTGATTTCTTTTATCAAAGAGAGAAGCAAGTTTTTTCATTTTAATGTTATCATAAAGGTACTCCAGCCCTATCTACACAAACTTACAAAATCTTGTGTGTGTGTATGTGTATATATAT
>NW_005359634.1:590362-602257 GCF_000412655.1 Myotis brandtii
ATATATAAAATAATTCTAAAAATATAGAAACATAAGATTAAAAATCCTCATTTGTTAAAAAAAAGTTCATCTAACTTCCACCTTCATTAAGACATTTCTTTTAAAACATGTAAAGAAAATAATGCTCAAAATCACTGGGTTTAATTAAGAAACATCTAAGTCCTCAAAATAATCCACTGATTCAAGAGACTGTATGAAAATCATTTGACTGAAAGTCACGAGACTAACTTTCTGTGCTGATTTACCTCTAATCAGAGCTCAAATAAGTCCCTTTTGCTCCTTAGGCCATAGTTCACTTATCTATTGAATACAGGAATTAGGTCAGATAATGCATAATATTCTTCCCAGCGATAAGAATATTGTGATCTTATAGTTTAATGTTCTACTGCTCTACTTGTTAATGTTATAATAAATAAAAAGCATTTTCACTTATTTAGTTCAGAAATTTCCCTTGCTCTGTAATACCTAATCATAAAATGAACGAACAACTGCTCTAAAGGAAAAACCTGAAAAATGGGCTCAACTGATTTTCACATACAAAAAAAGGCTCTATAAATCAGTATCAGATGAGAAAAGAAGGCTTCATTAAACTTATCAAAAGGGTAATGTTTCTTGAAAAAGCTATACACACCTTGGCTTGTCCATTATAATCATCATCTAAAATGTTTAGAGAGTTTGAAACAGTAGTACCACGAAAAAAACGTGATGATCTAAGATACCGCTGGAAACTTAGTAACCTTCTGATATTCCTTGCAGACACTGAAACTTCAATTTCAGATTGAGCTGAAATAAAAGAAGTAAAAGGTGAGTACAGCAAGTCAAAACTGTGCATGTACTATCTTGTAATACCTCTTTTCTAGCTATATACAAATAAAGATTTAAAATGTTAGCCATTATACCACACTTCTAGGAGAGAAGAGGTACTTTACTTGTATTCCTATTAAAGAACTAAAAATGAAGGGGTAAATGGCCAATTTTGACAGCATTTAGAAAGTTAATAATGAGGAGTGAGGCTCCATTAATAATCAGCTTTTTTTTTTAACTTCCAAGAATTATCATTTCTCACTCTATTGCCTCAATATACTAAATACACATGGAACAGAAACACAAAACCTAGTTTGAAACTATGCTTCATACTAAGAAGCCGGGTCCCAAGTTATATCAGAGACTTTAGCAATTAAAACATCTCAAATCCCAAGGAGGTATCATTTTAAATATTTCCTTGAGGTAATTTTATTCAGAGGAAAAGGAAATGGAATGGAGAATAAAGCAGTTTACATCCTGTGAGAGAGTTCTAAAACATAGGGATAAAAATTCTGTATGATGAAAACCCAGAAAAGACGTGGCTCCACGCTGGAGACTGACATGTTCTCTGTTAGTGAGTCTAGCAGCCATTTTAGAATAAACCAAACTTTGAGTAATAGATTAAATAACAGACTTGTGTTAAAACCTCTATTTTTTTTTACATTAAAAAAAACTTTACTGATGAGAGAAAGGGGGGGGGGGGGGAGGGAGAGAAGAGAGAGAGGAGAGAGAGGAGAGAGATGGATTTGTTGTCCCACTTATTGATGCATTCATCGGTTGATTCTTGTATGTGCCCTGACCAGCGATCAGATTCACAACCTTGGCTTATCGGGACAACACTCGAACCAACTGAGCTACCCAGTCAAGGCCTAAAAGCGATCTTGTAGGGAATATATATTATTTTTAAATTCTAAATTGAGTGAAATGTTCACAATATAAAACACATGAAAATGAAGAGTAAGGATAAGCAAATCATAATCTCTCATGTTAACTTCCATGAACTTAAAATCACCAGGTGGAAAGTCAGGTAATCAAATATATCCTCTTCTTGTGGGTCCAGTCACTAACTCCTCTATTACCCTGCGTTTTCTTTTCTACAAAATATGGCGATAATATCGAACTCAAAGGGTGCTGGATTAAATGAGATAACGTGTACACAAGTCACCTACAGGAAGTACTAAATAAATAGTGGCAATGTAGATGATGATAAAATCGACGCTGATGTCACTACTTACAGTTATGCTTCTAGGCTCCCTCCAAATCTGTTCATGTTGCTCTAAATAAAAGTATTCACTGGCTCCCAATTATCTTAAAATGAACTCCATCTCTCAGCCTGGAAGAAAAGGGCCCAGGGCCCAGGTCTGGCTTGCTCCAGATGTGACTCGGGTGTCACCTTCCCTGGGAAGCACACCTGAACTCCCACCTCCACACGCACTCCCTCCTGAGAGCGAGGGGAAGCACCTCCTCTGGGCTCTCCAAGGTTCCTGTGCGCACACACCTGTCAGACACTCCTGATCTCGTATTGTAACTGCTTACTGACCTGTCTCCTTTGACAAACCACGACCTCCAATACAGGCACAAACTATTTTTTTCAACTCTGTATTCCAAAGCTACATAATAGTGCCAAATAAGTATAGGTGAAATATATTGAATAAATGTGGAATAAATGCATACTGTGTTTGAAACATTCCGTCCACTCACATAAGCCAGAAATAAAATCATGCACACTGTTCTGTGGTTCATTTCCCTTATTTTTTATTCCAGTGAGTCTAAAATCCAAAGAATCTAGAACAGTAGTAGAGTTAAATTTTGATCTTTAACAATGTAACATATTAAAAGGACTGGAACCAAAATGTAAAACTATTACTATCAAGTGATTATATCTGAACTAGAAGTAGCACCTTTGAGGAAATGAGGGCAGACCAAGTTCAGTGAAAGCAATGATCCAAGGGCTTTACAACCAGTATCTCATTTAGCTCTCAATAATCTCAAAATATTACTATCTTCCACTTTACACATGAGAACACTAACTCTGAGAGAGATTGAGTAATCTGCCCAAGGTCACACAGCCAATTCAGGATGACAACTGGGTTTGTTTTTTTGGACAACTGGATTTTAAAATACAGATCTGTCTGTTTAAAAAGACTGTGTCCACAGTAGTACTCATATGTTTTTTAAATCTTGAAAAGTATTGTTTGTTAACTGTTTATTATAAAAATCCTATGTACACCATCGTTCAAAATTGTCCTTATTTAGATGACAGTATGTGCAAAAAAAGAAGCAGGGAGGAAAAAGATGATGTATGAAATGCACATCTTTAATGTGACCCTACCTGGAAGGGTCAGAGAGGAAGGAAATGAGTATGTGGGGAGCAGACTAGATCTAATTCATACAATACCAGCACCATCATCCCTGAATTATAAGGTACTTCACAGTTTTACAAAATGTTGCAGAAGACACATATTCTATTCATTATGGAAAAGTAACCTAAAAGAGTTCAAGGTCATGAGCATCCCTTCAATTTATCTTACACACAAAAGATAACAATTTTATCATTAGCAATTTATCACATCATGTGCACACGCAGATATACACTAACAGTAGAATCACTGCTTTCAAATGATTGGTCCAAACTAATACATCTTCAAGTAAATTTGAGAATCTCTTTGAGAGGACAATTGCATAAGATCCAAAACAATGAATGAGCCTCATTTGAGGGGAAAACCCCAACCACTCAACTCAAGTCCCCGTAGCAACATGGCAGGATTCACACATCCGAGGTGAAGACAGCTGGCATTGTCTGGAAGTTGGGACTCTTCCCAC
This sequence comes from Myotis brandtii, assembly GCF_000412655.1. NCBI lineage: Eukaryota > Metazoa > Chordata > Mammalia > Chiroptera > Vespertilionidae > Myotis > Myotis brandtii. The sequence goes on from NW_005359634.1 coordinate 593,990, forward strand.
AAGATCATAGTTGTATCCTCCCCCTGCCTTACTCCTATTTTCGGGGTGACTTCTGACAAGTCACAACTTCCAGATGTTTCATTTTCCTTAACTGAAAAAAACTAACCATAACTCATGTCCTTTTCCTATTTCACAGAACCCTGAGGTTGGCACTAATTATCAAGAGTTCTGTTTTGACCATATTAAGTTGAGAATGACTATTAGACATTAACTTAAGGGAAGTGCTCTCTCATCACAGGAGCCCAATGCCTTTCAGCAAGAATAACTCAAAAAACAGCCTACACAACAGGATAAACAGATGTTCACTTAATGATAGAAGCACCCGAACAATTAGTGGCTACTTCAGAGACAATCTAAGGAAGGGCAGAGAACTGTCCAGGTGAAACGGCAAATCATCCAGGGAAGTGTTTTCTTCACCTGAGGCCTGTCCCTGAAAATATCACATTCTGCAAAGAACCGAAAATCCCATGGGACCTGGCAATTAAAACTACCACAAAGCACCACCTAAGGCTTAACACAGGACCGGAACCCAGGGGGGAGAGAGGCATATTTGATTTTTTTGCACCAATCTAATTTTTGAACATATAATTCACATGTTTCAAAAAATAAGCAAGAAAGGAAGAGGGAGGAAGAAAAGAACACAGTAAAAAACCTCACTCCTATCAGGTCCCCCATCCAACTGACTGTAAGCCCTCCTGTAAAATGATAATCTTTTTTTTCCCCCAAAGCTTCTTGTGTATCCTGAGTTTTTGATCAAATATATGGAAACATCATTATATAATACTAGTGGCCCGGTGCATGAAATTCATGCACATTAAAAGGGAGTTAATTAGAGGAAATGTTTTAATATTGCTATTTGTCCTTTCTCTATAATAGAAGTGTCAGAGATGAAAGAAAATTAGTAAAATGTATATGAAAATCTCCCTCCTGTCAGAGTCTGAGGCGCACCCGTGGGACCCAGAGTTAAGCCCCTGCCCATCCGCAAGCACCTCGAAATCGCTCAAGACACAGACCCGGCCGGCCCCACCCCTGTCAAGCCCCGCCAGGTGTGGGGGTGTGTGGCCTCAGGTCCCCCGGCACCAGGGCACGAGGGCGTGATGACCATTTGCATATTAGCTCTTTATTATATAGGATTTTTCTACTACTTTTACATAAATGATAGCATAGTATACAACCTATTCTGCGCCTTGCTTTTTAATTTATGTTGAAGCTATTTCCCGGAATGCCTTCTTCTTTTTTTTAAGACTATAAAGTATTCCATCAAATGAATGAACCATAATCTAATCAACCAGTCCTCTACTGAAGGGCACTGGTACAACATTACAATTTGCAAAAATACCTTCATTTTGTTAAATAAGCGTACAGTTCTACTACTTGTTTAACAGCTTTAGATATCATTCTTTAATGTGAGGAAATTACCTTATCATCTTCTTTCCTTCTTCCTCTTCCAATGTTTGTTAGTTATCAGAGCACTTTTGTTTTCTTCCACTCTAAAGCCCACTTTAATTTTAGGTTCAGCTCTAGAACTAAATACATTCAATATTCAAATCCTTTTGCTGTGGCTTCCCCAGTTATCTTTTGCTTGGTTAAGTTCATCCTTTAGTAGTTTCTTCAAGAAGGGCTCATGAAAACAACATATCTCATAAACAATATATTCTTGAATGCTCAAAGCTTTTCTTGGTAGCCTTTGTACTGGAAGAACAGACTGAATATAAATATTCAATATAAAATTCATGGTTCTCATTTTTCTCCTTTGAGTTTATTTGAAGGTATTGGTTCATTGTCTTCTTGTATTGAGATGCAAAATCGGAGGCAGGCCCATTACATTCCCCTCATAAGTGACTTGGTCTTTTTGCATGACGACCCACAGCATCTCTCTGTATCTTTCAAGTCCAATGACTTTGCTAGGCTAGACCTCACGTTAACTATTCTTGGTCATTATCCCACGGTACACAGTGTGCTTTTTCAACGTGCAAATTTAAGTGTTATTTCTAAAAAGTTTTCTTGAATTATATCTCTAAATATTTATTTAGTTCCACTATTTTAGCTTATTATTCAGAGACTCTAAACTGTTATCTTGAACCACCTTTGCCTGTCTGCTGTCTCATGGGTGTTCTCTCCAAATCTTTTAAAACGATTTGTTCCTTTTGTTTTCCCGCTTCTATCTGCTCTGCTCATTATCTTATTTAGTGCTTATTTCACCTGGTATTCCTACCAAATACCCTCATATCTGAGCTTTATTGAAACAATTGCTCCTTTTATTTCCCGATTCTGAATGTACATGTTTCAATTATTTTTGTTGTCTTATTATCTTTTTCTCTGAATTCTTGAAGTTGTTCATTACAACGAAGTTATTGCTTCCTTTAGTTTTTTAAGTGATCGGTAGAAAATTTGGTCACAATGGTCATCAGTTTGATGGCAACCTTTTTCTGTGAAGTGCTTTTTAATCACTGTTAAGTTTTGCTGCTCTCTTGCACCGTTTTGCTTAATTATCTATCTGCTGTGCCAGTTTCTTCATTTTAAAGAGTCATTATTGAATGGGCTGAATTTTCCCGAACTCACCCTTTACACCAAGTTCTAAACGCAAATGAAAGTGAAGTCTTAGGAGAGCAGAGATGTCCTCCAAGCTTCACTACCCGAAGGGCTGTCTTCTCTGCCAAAGGGACAGACTGCTTCTTACAAACATGCCTCTGATATTTCTCTAAATGGGGCCCAGGGGGACTGCACCTGCCTTTCCCCTCAGCCCAGATCATAGGCCAAGTGTGGCACATAAAATAGTTAACTTTGTACTTTAGGGTGGGTCCCCGTTACATAATACTTGTTTTTGTTTTTTTTTTTAATACTTTATTGATTTTTTACAGAGAGGAAGGGAGAGAGAGAGGGATAGAGAGTTAGAAACATCGATGTGAGAGAAACATCGATTCAGCTGCCTCCTGCACACTCCCTACTGGGGATGTGCTTGCAACCAAGGTACATGCGCCTGACCGGAATCGAACCTGGGATCCTTCAGTCTGCAGTCCGACGCTCTATCCACTGAGCCAAACCAGTTAGGGCTACATAATTCTTGCTGTTAGGCTGTTTCTAACCTTCATTCTTCTTACAAACAATTCTGAAATAGACATTCTAATAACTAAATCTTTGAGCACATTCTGATTGATTCCCTTAAAATAAACCCTCAGCAGAACAAGCACATAGGAGCATTGTGTTTTAGCATATTGCTAAAACACAATGCCAAACTGGAGACTAAGTTTTGTAAAAGAAACTTAGAACTGTTCTAGATGAGCTTCCAAAATATGATCTAAGGAAAGAATCAACTATAAATCAAGGATGAAGTGTGATAAGTTCATTTAAGATGGAAATTTTGTTTCTTCAGGTTTGGTCTTTCCTGCCCCAAATTCTTCCCCTCTATACACACTCACACATACACACACACTCCTTATGATGATTAAAAATAAAATTCTTATATTGAAACAAGCAAGTAGAGGCCACTACAGAGAAAGTATCAAGTTGAGTAATTAGGAATATATAAAAGAGGGAACTGGGAACAGAAAATGGTAACTATACCATTAACTAGTGCTTTCATTTAATTACTAAAAACCTCACCCTCTGACCATAATACACAAAATCTGACCCTATTACCAATATTCTCATGAGCTCATGCTGTAACATGCGATGCGCCATTATTTATTTCATAGCATAATACACCAGTAGATAAACGTTGCCTAAAGTCCAGCTTTTGCCAGGCTAGGACTATTTAAGTCCCAGGCTTGTTCTAGTTTGCATGGTTACCCACATTCCAATCCAGCTTAGAAACCCAACAGGCTCCGTGAATTAATCAAGTTACTTTTAAAGAGCTGTTGGCTCTGCTGGTTCTCGTCTAAAATATCACATTACCTCCCTATGTGACCGTGAACAAACTCATCAGCAGCAGCCTCTACCAATACTAAATGAGCGGTGTTACTTAATGATCATGGGAATTACTTCCAGCCACCCAGTCTTAGCTTCTCTAAGCCATAAATACATACATACATACATAAGAAAGAAATGAAATGTGGGATAGCAGACACAGTCAGAAGCAATACTTCTCTCTTGCTTTTCCCTCATGTTAGAGTGTGGACAAGATATACAGGTTAAGGAAACATAAGGGCTGGGGAATCAACACATCTTGGCAGTATTCCTCCCAACTCTCTCCCAGAGGCTCTTTTCTCTACCACCCAAATGGCATGGCAGGAAATGACACTGATATTTACTTATTAGACAAAAGAGGGTTTTAATAAGAAAAACCTTTGGTTCTTGAGACTCTACTACTACTTGCTTTAATGGTCCACAAGAGGGAGCCACGGAGTCACTGTATCTGCCACCTTAAAGCCATAAAAATCATTTAGATGCATATAATCATGAATTACCCTTGGAGATTGTTTAAAATGTTTTTAAAAAATTCAGTGCTGTTAAGGTTTTAACTCTAGTCTAGGGCAAGGTCATGCTGAATAATAATTGAATAAAAAAAAATTGAAGACCTTCTATATTCTAACTTTCCCTTTAATTTTCCTCAAAAAGAACAGGAGCCATATCTGAAAGCCTATTGTTAATACGGAGTAAGTACATTCACCTCTACCTATGAGATAAGTTTTCTTGGAAGAGTTTTCACATTTATTTATTTATTTATTTTAAAATATATTTTATTGATTTTTTACAGAGAGGAAGGGAGAGGGATAGAGAGTTAGAAACATCGATGAGAGAGAAACATTGATCAGCTGCCTCCTGCACACTCCCTACTGGGGATGTGCTCACAACCAAGGTACATGCCCCTGACCGGAATCGAACCTGGGACCCTTGAGTTCGCAGGCTGACGCTCTATCCACTGAGCCAAACGGGTTAGGGTGAGTTTTCACATTTAGCATATGCGAGTGGGTGGGGGTGGGGGTGAGGGAAGCTAGGTGCTTGGAGCAATGGCTTGCACTAGAGTAGCACATGCTGAAATGGACAGGCAGCCCAGCAGAGTGGATACAGACATGAGCTTTGGAGTCACACACCTGAGTTTGAATCCCAGCTCTGCCATTTTTACTTGTGATGTGACACTGGGAAACTTATTTAAAGTTTCTGATCCTCAGTGTCCTCACTATAAGCCTCACAGGACTGTTGTAAAAATTAAATGAGATAATATATGTAATATGTCTTTGGGGTCAAAAAATAAACACTTAACTTTAATGCTATAGTTATTATAGCCATCAAATATTTTTATTGAGGTATAACTGACATATTAATTTCAGGTTCAAATATTTTTAAACACATAACTTCACACTATTTAACAAAACCAGATTTATTCTTCATGACAGCATAATTCCAACCCAAAGACCACTGCATATTTTACATACTACAGAAATAAATGTACACATTTGAAGATTTCAAATATGTATACTCTTATTTCTTTAAAATGAATATATAGACAATCCAAGCTTTATTACAAATCAAAGAAATGACTTATTCACAATCTAAAATTAAATCAATGTTAACATGAGAATAAACCCTATAACCAATATTCGTTCCCTTAAGCAATTCTAATAACCTTAGTTTGCAGGATTCAATGTTCATTTTGACAGGATTTGATAAAACAGTCAATATAAAACATTTTTTTTTCTTTTTCAAAATATAAAATCCTTTAAAAAGATTAGTCTTGTTATGGTATGGATTGGGCATTTCCACTCTTCAGTTATGGGTTATGCGTTATGTTGGGTCCCTCTTATGCTTAAACTCAGGTATTGAACACAGCCCCTTATTAGTGAGCTGAGAAAGAAAGGAGAAAAAGCAAGTACACAAGGCCTTAATGGGTAACACACAAAATAAAGCTGAAAGTTAAATCTCCAATTTCCCCAATTCTCCAAAATAGGATTAAACTGCCATTAAATTGTATTACAATTAAGGTACAGTCCATATCCTTTTCTAATTTGTGCTAGGAAGTTAAAGAAGATATCCAGAGATAAAATAATCGGCGATTTTCGATACAGGCACCTCACAGTCACCTGGAAACTAGGTAAGTTTTTAAAACAACACACACGGGGCACAATGCTCTGTTTCTTAATTCCATTCGATACAGCAGTGCTCATCTCGTCTCTACAAGAACCGCTTGGTGAGGAAAGTGTTACAGGAAGGAGGTAGGAACACTTGTGGTGAAAAGGCAGAGGAAGAGGACGTAGATGATTGTTTCCTGTTATATCTCCACAAACTTTCTCAGAAATGTTGTTTTTGAAAACAACCAGATGTGATTTCAAGACAAATGAATGATTGGGAACAAACTAAAATTTTAAAATATGACCTTAGTCTACAATGCCACAGCTATAAGAAGAGGCTGGCATGCTCACATTTGAAGGGGAGACTAAATTACAAATGATAGACAAGCCACTTAATATACTTGGAAATAGGGAAGCAAGGACCAGGCAGTACAGCAGGAAAGATAAGAAAACACTGTAAGAAAGAAAGTCAAGGCAAAGGGAAATGCCAAGCAACAAGTTTTATGCTCAAAGTGAGAAGCTGTAAAAGTTTCTGACTAGAATAGGATGTACCCTTGTGTGAGAATTACTATATATTAAAGACTGAGATAATAATCTAAGACAATAAAATCAGCACGGCATAAGCTTTTAAGCCCAAAATACACATAGAAACAGAAGTTCTTTCTGATCATATAAATAAACATGAAATGAGTAGCACATCTAACACAGCTCTGTTAGGAAGACAGGAAACAACCCAAAAGCAAACACACATGAAGATCAAGAGAAAATTTAGGGAGAGTTCTATATGTTTTCATAGTGGGCAGCAACAGACAGGCAGCAACCAGAAAGGCAGCAACCAGAGTGAATTTGGTTAAGTTAATACAGATTACACTTAGAGAAATACAAATGGGGTCTTATAAAATCTGATAGATGATAAGCAGTTTTGGTCAATTTGATGCAGCAAGAATATTAAATCTCTATGAGCCAGAGAACAGGACAAAAAGATGAATAAGAAAAAAATTTAAAGTTTAGATTTTTTAGGCCACAATGTAAATATCCTGAAAAATTCTCTTGCTGCCCTAGTATGGGGTGGAATAAAGTGCTAAAATGAATAAAAAGCTCAAGATAATTAATGGGCAAAATACATTTACATGAAATGGAATATTACCATGTGCCAGGAGAAATAGAAAATGGAAAATAAATGCACTTGTGTGGAATGAAAAAAGAACTGTAAAGAAATATATTCCATGTATTGTTTGACATTGGCAGAGAGACCAGGCCTTCCAGTCTATGACGTCAATGAGCTTGGGTGAATTCCATGAACAGAAGTAACTGTCAGGCTAGTAGCTGCCATTACTATTTAATAAATCATGCCAGAATCTTTCAAAACAACACACCAGATTTTTTAGTGTACACATGGACTAGAATTATAATAATTCTTTTATATTTAACTAGAGGCCCGGTGCACAAAATTCATGCACTGTGTGTGTGTGTGTGTGTCCCTCAGCCCAGCCTGTGCCCTCTCTCAGTCCGGGACCCCTTGGGGGCTCTCCATCTACCAGCAGTTGGACATCTCTCTCACAGTCCAGGACCTCTCGCTCCTTACTGCCCGCCTATTTGCCCCTTATTGCTTGGCGTGCTGCTGTGGAGGCGGGAGAGGCTCCCGCCACCGCCGCTGCATTAGCCAGCCATGAGGCTGGCTTCTGGCTGAGCGGTGCTTCCCCTGTAGGAGTGCACTGACCACAAGGGGGCAGCTCCTACATTGAGTGTCTGCACCCTGGTGGTCAGTACGCATCATAGTGACTGGTCGCTCTGCTGTAACGGTCGCTTAGGCTTTTATTATATGGACTAGAGCAGGGGTCCTCAAACTTTTTAAACAGGGGGCCAGTTCACTGTCCCTCAGACCGTTGGAGGGCCGGACTATAGTTTAAAAAAAAACTATGAACAAATTCCTATGCACACTGCACATATCTTATTTTGAAGTAAAAAAAACAAAACGGGAACAAATACAATGTTTGTATTTGCATGTGGCCCGCGGGCCGTAGTTTGAGGACCCCTGGACTAGAGGCTCGATGCACGAAATTCGTGCAATAGTAGGCCTTCCTTCCCCCGGATGCCTGCACTGGCTTCCCTCTAGCACCTGGGACCTGGGCTTCCCTTGCAGCCCCGGCTTCGTCCAGAAGGATGTCCGGTCTAATTAGCATATTACGCTTTTATTATTATAGATGGAACTACCTGACAGTCAATGTGCCCCCCTGAGGGGTCCCAGATTGAGAGAGGG
>NW_005359634.1:603855-612744 GCF_000412655.1 Myotis brandtii
CATATCACCCTGATTAGCCAATGGGAAGGGTAGCGGAGGTACGGCTAATTACCATGTTTCTCTTTTATTATATAGGATATATATAAAAGCCTAAGAGACCAGAATGACCGGCTGGTAGCTATGATGCGCACTGACCCAGACCTTGCTGCTGGGGCCCTGACAGCCCCGAATCTGGTTCACCTGCACCCCGAACCCAGACAGGAGGGAGGAGGGAGCCCGATTCCTCACAGAATTGGCCATTACTAGCTTGCTGCTGGGGACCTGACAGCTCTGAATCTGGTTCACCCGCATTTTGGACCCAGACAGGAGGGAGGAGGGAGCCCGATTCCTCACGGAATTGGCTGTTGGTTAGCTTGTTGCTGGGGCCAACCTTCTGTTTGTCCCCCTCCCCGCTGCAGGGCGCTCCTCCCCCTCCCCCTCAACCCCCTGATCGAACCCAATCGCCGGACAGGCTGAGGGACCCCACCCATGCACAAATTTGTGCACCGGGCCTCTAGTTATTATATAAGTAAGCTCAAAATAATGTGTAACTAAAAGAATGACATAAATTTAGGGACCTATAAATTTAGAGCAAACAAGGTAAGTTTTGAGAAAAAGTCAATATGGAATTCATTTCATCAAGTCTAATAGATTTAAGACTCAAATATTATGTTTCAAGACACCAGGTATATGGCCAATTGAACATAGAAAAATATGTGCAGGAATTTTGGGAGCTCTTAATCCAATCCTGCCCACTTACTTAGCCAATTTATTCAAAAGGAGGAAAGGAAAATGAGGAAGTTGCCTGGTTACCTCTTATAGGGTTGAGTGAAAGCAGACATCTGAGAAAGGCTGTAGGTCCTGTAAAAAACCCTTTTCAGATTACATCAGTTTTTCTGCATTCCTAGTTTGCTCAAAACTTTGTCAAGAAGTGCCTGTTGAATTTTATCAAATGCTTTTGTGGTATATATAGTCTATCCATGACATTTCTCCTTTATTCTATTAATGTGATGAATTACAATGACTGATTTTTTAATGTTAAAACAATCTTACTTTTTTGGAAAAATATAAATTGAGTCAAAATATATTAGTCTTCCTATGAATTGCAGACTTAATTTAATAACATGTTATCTAGGATGTTTCATCTATATCTGTGAGTGACAATGGCTGTAATTTTATGTTCTTGTCTTATCCTTGTCAGGTTTTAGTATCAAGATTCTGTTACTCTTACATAAGTGGTGAAGTATACTCTTTTTCTCTTATCCTCAAGAGTTTGCGGATAAAATTTTAGTTTTATGGTTATTTGTTTTTTTTCCCATCACTTCGAAGTAATCTTCTCGTTTCTTGATTTCTGCTGAAAATGAAATAACCTGTTTCTGGCAATGTCATAGTTGCTTCTTTTAAGGTAATAATTTTTTTTCTCTCTTTTGAATATTTTCTGATTTTGGTTGTAAGTTATTCTTTGCTACATCTAGGTGTGGTTATCTTGTAATGTTTCTGTACTTGAGATTCATAATGCTTTTTTTTTTTTCCATAATGCTTCTTGAATCTGTACCTTAATGTCTTTTATCAAGCCATAGAGATTTCTCAGGCATTATCCTTCCAAAGACTGCTTCTGCTATCTTCTCCCCTTCCTTTCCTGGGACCCTAATCACCTTTCAATACATTTTGTATCAGATTGGAGATAGAAGACTGAAATTTTTTAAACCATACTCCATTGACAAGCAGGGTCTATGTCCTCTCTGCATGAATCTGAAAAGTGGTGTGATAAGCTGATAGAAAGAATATAAAAACATGATGTTGTACTAGTGTCCAGGCTCAGACCAGCAAAGACTAGAAACTCCCACACTTCCTCTCTCTTGGAATGCTTTCTCTGGGGGAAGGCAACTGTCAAGACTAACTACTCTGGACTGCCATTAACATAAAGAGAATTCCTGGCCAGCCCCAGAAATTCCAGCCATCCCAGCCCTGGTAGCAGATATGAATGTGCAGAAGCCATTGTGGATGTTCTAGCCCCAGGAGACAGCATGTAGAGAAGGACCAAGGCCCCAGACACATGGACCTAGTGGAGCCACCACAGCCATCTCTAGCTGTTTGAACCACCCCAGCTGAAGATGAAGACATTATGAAGCACAAACCTAACCCAGACTGAATTTTTAACCCTCGGATTCATGATCATAAAAAAAAGTTGTTTTATGCCAGTACATTTTGGGGTCATTTGTTACTACTGGGAGAGGTAATCCTCCACAAAGGCCCCAGGGTCAGTTCTCTTTCTTATTGCACGTGCCAAGAATGCCAAGCCCTGACCAATCATTGCCTGGGCCATTTCTCAGGGCTGTGTTTGCAGCTAGCATCCTTAAGGGATAAGTAAGATCTTTCCCTGGGACAAAGAGTATTCTTACTATAAAAGGTAAATTCCCCAAGCTCATTATTCCTTAGAGGTGATGCAGACTCATTGTTGGTAAAATATTCACATAACCCCCTCCATGTTGCCACTGTAGGATATAGGGGAGGCAGGGTACTGGAGGAACTGACACAATATGATATTCATGATGCTGGGTCATGAATAATAAAGTCCTTTGTCTCTGACCCAGAAGTTTTGTGCCTTCTGCCAACATCCATGAAGCAGTAATAGGCAAACTTGTTAGCTTAGAAGGTAAAATCCCAGATGCTTCACAAATTCTTGACAGGTATAGAGCAATATGTAACTGGAACATATTCCATATCTTTTCTGCCTTTCTACCCTTTGCCTCATTGTGTTTCATTTTAAATATTTTCTTCTGGCTTATATTCCAATTCACTAATTATCTCTTCATTTTGGTCATATTTGCTGTTAAAACCATCTCAAATTAGTTCATATTTAAGGTATGGTATTTTTCAGTCTCAGAATTTCCAGCTGGTTCTTCTATAATTTCCAGTTCTCCAATGAAGTTCTCAATCCTGTCTCTTTATTTTTATCAATGTAATTACATTTAGTTACTTTAAAAAATGTTTTTATTGATATTAGAGAGAGAGGAAGGAGAGGGATAGAGAGACAGAAACATCAGTGAGAGAGAGAAACATCAATTGGCTGCCTCCTGTGTGCCCCTTACTGGGGATCAAGCTGGCAACACAGGCATGTGTCTTGACAGGGAATTGATCTGCTGACCTCTTGTTCACGGGCCAATGCTCAGTGAACCCATGAACAATATGTACAATAATTAGTTATTTTAAAGCCCGTGTATAATTCCATATAGATATTTCTATTGTCTGTTGTTTCCTCTTCACTTTGGTCACACTGTCTTGTCTCATTATGCCTTTTTATTTTTAAGTCAGTGTTTGATATTGCATATGAAAAATGTATAGGTAAACTGAGACTAAGAGGATTAATATTTACTCCTAGCAGATGACTAGAGGCATTAAAGCCACAGATAATCTTAATCTAATCACTGGATATGTTTCAAAGCTGGGATTTATTTCTATGGTTTACTTCAGGGTTTCTAATTTAAACACCAAGGTTTTACCAGAACCAATCTCCAAGTGTTGGTGACCTCTAAACACCTGTTTTTGTTTTTCTACCCTTAAGTGTCCACCAAAATCTCTGCTCAGCTTACCCACCTTTTTCAGAATCAACAGATGCTACTAAGGGGAAAAGTAGCCTGAATAAGGAGCTCATGTCTCTGCCTTAGTAGCATTCTGATATACTCAAATACATTTTCTATGTTTTGCCAATCTTTCTAGTATTCTTAACTAGAGTATTAATCCAAATAATTTAACCAACGTTACCAAAAGTGGAACTTCTCCAAAAATAGGTTTAATGTGTTTAATACTTAAAGGTTTTAGAAGTTTTGTTTTTTCCCTTTTCTCCATTGTGGGCCAGACCCACACAATGTTTGTTTCAAAATATGCATTTTACCAAACATTTTAAAGGTGATGTGTATTTTCAAATAAACCAAAAGAACATACCTTGTTAATTATGCAATACCTTTACAAAATGTCATTTGCACAGAAACATCTGGAGTAGTGAAGACAAAACATGCGGAGCAAAAAATTTTTTAAAGAAAATATATTTTTAGAAATAGACTCATAAATATAGAGAACAGACAGATGGTTGCCAGAGGGGAGGGAAGTCAGGAGGTTGGATGAAAAAAGTGAGGGGTTTAAGAAGTACAAATTGATAGCCACAAAACAGTCACAGGAGTGTAAAGTACAGCATAGGAAATATAGTCAATAACACTGTAATAACTATGTACGGTGCCAGGTAGAGTAAATATTGAGAGTATCACTTTGTAAAGTATATGACTGTCTAACCACTATGCTATACACTTGAAACTAATACAAATAATATTAAATGTTAACTGTAATTGAAAAATAAAATTTAAAAATCAAGGAAAAACAATTTTTTCAAAGAAAAAATGTACCAAAATAATTTCACATTTCAATTAAAAAGAAGGAAAAGTACATCAGCTTTCATACTTCTAATTATCTCTAAACATTTTACTAACATCATCTAGGAATAAAGTGTCATTTACCATGACCCAGTGTTTTTAAAACATTCCAAACATAATACAGTTTTCTCTTATATTCCTTTTTCCCTTGGAAAATTATGTAATTTTATAAAGATCTGAAGTTTGCTCAATGTCTGAGATAAATATTGTGTTTGCCAACACTTACCGTGAAAAATACGAAAATCAATATACGGATGAGAACCTCTTCTTTCTGATTCAAATCCTGCTCGACTCCTTACGCGCACATCTCCTGGTGGGTCAAGGATGAAACACAGCTGAGAAGGCTGCCGTCTGGGAAGAAGCTCCCGTATGCAACAAAGGCCTATGTGCATGACAGTCATAAACAGTGCGTGGCCCACTAGTAATACATATGGAATAAGTAGTTAAGAGCTGCTTTATATCAATTTTCAGTACTGAGTTGTAAGGCTAAATGGACATGTTTTTTAAATTTACTCCAATAATTATTATAATAATCTATATTTTAAAGTTAGCTTTCTGAAAGATGACTCAAGTGTATGATAATTCAACCTAATACCTTATTACTCACAAGTAGTTAAAAAAAATCTTCAGCACAAAATGTTAAGCCACACGGAGAAATAAGTATTTATGAACTGTTTACTTGATACCTAGCACTAAACTAGAGGTTATAGGGGATATGAAGAAATAGAAAACACATTACCTATTCTCAAGCAGCCTACAATTTTTTTGAATGTACAGAAAAGTAAAATGTTAAAGATTCTGCCTTGTTTAATCTGATCAATCTCTCTATTCTCATTGACAGTGGGTATACCCAAGGCCTTTAGCTGGTTCTTACATTTTGTTCTTTACAAGCTCACACTGTTTCTACATGTATCCATATGATAATCAGATGTTCTTCTCCATATAGCACCATTGCAAACCATGGACCAGGCACTCTTTTTTGTGCTTTATAGGCATTATTTTATTTAAATCTCTAGCCAATTCTGACAGAGAGGACCTTTATCCTATTTTATAGATGTGGAAACTGAGATTTTGAGAAGTAGCATGCCCATGCCACAAAGCTAGTGTAAAGGGTGAGTGAGGATTTAAACCTCACTCCACAGGCTCCACTATACTTCCACAGTTCCCAGGTTCATAAACTTTAAGTCTCCAGTCCCTATCCCTGTGTTCTTGCTATTACTCTTTGTTTCTCTAAGTAAGGCCATCATTTCTACCATGAGTCCATCCCACAAAGACTAACCACTTCTCTCAAGTGCTGATTCCTTCACCCTGTAGTAAATGTTTACTGTGCACCCAACCACACTTCAGACTCAGGAAATACAGCAGCAAGCAAAATACAAGTTCCTGTCTTCATGAAGCTTATCCTTTCATGGAATGAGGCAAATAGTAAAATAAATAGTTTCGTTTTATAGATGATGGCAGCTGGTAACATGGAGAAAATGAAAGCAAGGTAGAGGAGGAGCGACTCATTAGTGTGGTCAGAGAAGGCCTCGCTGAAAAGGAGGCATCCGAGCAGAGACCTGAAGGAAGTGAGGCTGGGAGCCATATGGTATCTGGTGGAAGAGGTTTCCTGGCATAAGAAAGAGCAAGTATAATAAGTAAATACTCTTAGATGGGAGTATGCTTGGCATGTTCAAGGTCAAGCAAAGAGGGCAGCATGGCTGGAGTGAGGTGAGTGAAGAGAACTGGTGGGAGGTAGTAGGGCCATATCATATTGGACCTTTGTGGGACATTAGCTTTGGCTGTTACTCTATAACAGAAAACTATTAAAGAATTCTGAACATGCGAGTAAGAGCAATTTAACTTATGTCTGCAAAGACTGACTCTGGTTGGGCACACTAGAGTTGCATAGAGTCATATAGGTAAACTAGTTAAGAAGCGCAATAAACACAGAAATAACTATGGCTTATAGGGAGGGGACATGGGGAGATGTTGATCAAGGGGTACAACACTTCAGTTATGCAAGATGAGCTCTGGAGCTCTAATGTACAACAATGCGACTAAAGTTAAAAATCTGCTATGGCTGAGAACAGATGGTAACAGCATGGGGGGGCAGGGGGGGGCCAGAATTCTGGTTATATTTTGCAGGTACCAGCCAAGAAGATTTGCTGATAAAGTAGACATAGAGTACAGAAGAAATAAGAGTCAAGAATGACTCCAGAAGAATGGAGTTACATTTTCTGGGATGGCAAGACTGCAAAATGAACAACCTTGAGAACACAAATCTTTTGTCTAATAGACATTTTAAATGTGAAGTATCCATTATATGCCCATGTGGAGAAGTTCAACAGAGTTTTAAAAAATATGAGCCTAAAAAGCTGTTTCAAGGAGAGCAAAATCCTGAATAGGTTTGGAGAGAGATGGAGACAGTGAAGAGGAAAGGGCTGAACATTCGTGGGGAGACAATATGTACCAGAGTAGAATGAAACTGAGGCAGATAAGATACACAAGCTAAATTAAAGAGGGGAAAAAGTGAAAAAGAGCAAAAACAGGACACTGGAGAACATTTAGGCTTAAGAGTATCTAAAGGAATTAGTGAAAAAGGAAAAACAACAACAAAAAGTAGGTGAAGAGTAAGAAATGCTCATATCATAGAATTGAGAGAAGAATTCAGAGCATGAGGAGAGTTGTCATGGAAGATGCCTTTAAGAAAAGATGAGCAAATTTGCCTATTGGAATCTTAATAGTAAATTTTTAACAGTATGAATTAAAGTACAAGGAATGTAGAGTGTGGGGGTAAAGAGTGAAATCTGGTAAAGAGAGAGAGAGAAAGAAAATTATGGACATATATGTGAAAATTCATGTTACTTTGTGGACTTAAGCAATACATTAAAAACTTAAGAACTAAGATTAGAAGACACATGGTCCTCTCCTCGACAGCCAACTGAGAACAAAATAAACCCAGTGACAGGACTCTGGTCAGGAATTTCATGGCTGCATCTTTGTCTATGCTAGCATGGACATCTGTTTAGTACTTAGCAACTCTACAAATCTAAGATTCTTTTTATAAAGAACTAGAGGCCCGATGCATGAAATTCGTGCAAGAGTAGGCCTTCCTCCCCCCGGCTGCTGGCACCGGCTTCCCTCTGGCACCCAGGACCCAGGCTTCCCTCGCAGGAGGAGGCCCAGCCCACCCACAAGTGGCAGCCATGGCAGCTTGCCTCGGCCCTTGCAGCCCCGGCTTGTCCGAAGTCATCTGGAAGGACACCTGGTCTAATTAGCATATTATACTTTATTATTATAGATACTCAGGATGCAATTTAAAATTGGGCACGAGTGACAGAGTCCCAGTTATTACGCCAGATTTCTCAATTACCTAAAACTTAAATGCCACTTTATTCACATCACATTCAATATTGGTTTCTAGACTCAATTTCAAAGTAATAGATTATTTCTGTTGTAAACAGGGATGAAAAGCTACCTAATTAAATATATCTCAATTTCAAATAATAGTAGGTGATAATAAAATTAACTGATATTGGTACAAAATAAAAAATGCTTACCTAGCATACGAATGTACAATGCAGTCTGGTCAGAGCTGTCATAGGAAATAGCTCCACGCCTCTAAAAAAAAAAACAACCATACACACATTTTAAATGCCTGACAATTAAATATGATATACAATTCAATTCAACAAACATGTATTTATTATTTATGAAGCACAATGAAAGAAAAGTTGGATATACAAAATGAAATTAGTTACGTATGGCATCTGCTCTTGAAATCTAGAGTTATAAGGAAGACAAACAGTCATAACCCAATAAGGTTAAGCACTACCACAAACAAGGATTCAGAGTGAGGAGCATGCAGTTCGTGGAATTCAATGTTGGAGTATGTCAGACAAGCCCACTTGGGGAAGACCTTCTGCAGAGGTAAACAGAACTAAAAAAAGATATGGCTCAACTGCTTTATTATTCTCTTACTATAAACATGAACGAGGAAGCAGACAAACAAGAATCATCAGACACCTGAAGAAACCCATTAGCTAAAAATAAATGGAATGAAATAAAAAACCAAATGGCCCACAGGCTAGCAAGAAATAAGAGGGGAGGGAGAAACCAAGATGGCGGCATAGGTAAACACCGGAAATTGCTGCCTCCCACAACAACTTCAAAAATACAACGAAAAGACAAAACGGACATCATCCAGAACCACAGGAAGGCTGGCTGAGTGGAAATTCTACAACTAGAAGGAAAGAGAAAAGCACACTGAGACTCAGAGGAGCTGCGGAAGTAAAGTGCAGAGGTACGGAGGCTCGAGTGCGTGCGGAAAGGGGCTGGCACCGGAGGACGCGGCTGTCTTTTTGAATCGGGAGAGAGTCACAAGCCCCCGACTGCTCTGAACTCCAGTTCCGGGAAGTCTCTGGGGACTCAGACTCATACGGGGAGAAACTGGACTGTCTGGCAGCGGGCAGAACTCGGAACTTGAGGGCAGCTTTCCCTC
>NW_005359634.1:616464-618243 GCF_000412655.1 Myotis brandtii
GGGGGGGGAAGGGGAGTGGGAGATGCGGGAAGAGACTGGACAAAAATCGTGCACCTATGGATGAGGACAGTGGGTGGGGAGTGAGGGCGGAAGGTGGGGCAGGAACTGGGAGGAGGGGAATTATGGGGGGGGAAAAAAAGAGGAACAAATGTAATCTGAACAATAAAGATTTAATTTAAAAAAAAAGAAATAAGAGGGGAAAAAAAGGGAAGGAGTGTACTTCAAGAGATCTGAGAAGACACTGAATTTATGAAACAACAAACAAACAAAAACCCACAGGCTGCCACTGAAAGAGCGCGGATTTGAAAATATATTTTATGTTTAAAAATAAACAGATATAAAAATGTATCTTGCAACATTATTCACACTAGCCCCAAATTAGAAAAATGGATAAAATGTAGTATAGCCGTACAATGGAGTATTATTCAGACAATAAAAAGGAAGAAAGTACAGACACAGGATACAACATTGACGAACCTGAGAACAGTATGTTGAGTAAAAGGAGCCAGTCACAAAGTACCACATAGTATATGATCCCATTTACATGTAATGTCCAAAATAGGCAAATCCATAGAGACAGAAAGTAGACTGGTGGTTGTCTATAGTTAGGCGAGTTGGCAGGAAATGGGGAGTGAATGCTAATGGGTGCAGGTTTCTATCTCCAGTGATGAAAATGTCCTCAAATTAATTGTAGTCATGATGGCACAACTCTGAATATACTCAGAAACACTGAATTGAACACTTTAGATGGGTGAATTATATGGTATGTGAATTATATATATTAATGAAGCTATTATATAAAAGCAAATGTTGCAGCCTTTAAAATATAATTACTAAAACAAAAAAATTAAAAGAGTTGAAACACCCTCAGCAAGTTCTGCCCACTCTACCTTCACAGTCATCTCCTTTCCTCTAGCTTCACTTCTTCATTCTGTCTCAGGCAATAGCATCTCTCACCTGGACAACTGCAATGGGCTGGTTTTCCTGATGCATATCCTGGCCCCTAGTCCACTCTTCCCACAGAAGCAAGAGTGAACATTTCAACTTACTGCTCAAAACCCTCCAAATGGCTCCCACTACACTTTAAATAAAGTCCAAACACCAAGCTCTGATTTCCAAAGGCACCCAAAGTCTGCCTACCTCTTTCTGTCTCCTCACCACGATGACCAGCCAACGTAGCCTCCTTTCTCTTCCTCAATCTCACCAAACATACAGCCTGTATAATACTTATTTCCCTGTCAGGGTCACTGCATCACTGTTCCCTCCCATTTTTCAGGTTCAATATGAAATGTCATCTCTTCCGAGAGGCATTCCCAGACTCCCAAATCTGAAGTCACCTAAAATCACCCTCTTCCATAGCTCCCTGCCTTTGTGCTCTGAACAGCATTAGCAGATGTTACTTTGTTTGCTTGTTCTACAATAAAAGCTCCACAAGAGCAGGAACTGTACTCCTGGCTCCCAAAACAATAGCTATTATTTAGTAGATTCTAAATAAATATTTGGTAAATAAATTATTAAATGATCTATTGCAAATAAGCTAATGAATAGCACTGATATAAAGACAGCTTAAAAATCTAGAAGATAAAATTAATAGAATCTAAGCTCTGTGGAGGCAGAGACTGTTCACTGCTGTTATCTTCAGATCTAGAATAAACCCCAACATTTAGAATACTGTCTAGCACATCAAAAGTGATAAATAATATTGGTTGAATAAACAGGTAAGCAAATTGTTTTTATTTTTTAACTAGAGGCCCGATGCACGAAATTCGTGCAAGAATA
>NW_005359634.1:618316-631823 GCF_000412655.1 Myotis brandtii
GCTGCCAGCACCGGCTTCCCTTCGCGGGACCCGGGCTTCCCTCACAGCCCCAGCTTTGTCCGGAAGGTAATCTGGTCTAATTAGCATATTACGCTTTTATTATTATAGATCCTCACTCAAGGATATGTTTATTGATTTTAGAGAGAGGGAGAAACATTGATGTGAGAAACATGGATCCGTATATGGCCCCACCAGGGATTGAATCCACAACCTAGGTGTGTGCCCTGACCAGAAATCGAACCCTCAACCGTTTGGAGTATGGGACAACACTCCAAATTTTTAAAAAAGCATTAAAAAAGAAAATATGACCACATTAAAGTATTTTTAAATAGGAAAGGTCTTTCTACCTGTCCAATAAAATCCCAAAGTCATGAAAATGGATCATTTTGGGCACTAAAGTTATAGTTTATATGGTAAAATATATGATAAACAAAGGCAAAAGACAAATCTGAAATCAAGAAAAATGAGTTCAACAGATATAACAAAAGGCTAATTTCCCTAGTTCAGTATAGCCTAAAAATGAAAGAGGAAAAAAAAGTCTCACAAATCAATTAGAAAATGATGAATAATGTAGAAAACAGGTAGAACATAAGCATATGACTCACAAGAAAAGAAATAAACCAATAAACACAAGAAAAAATGTTCAATTTAATTAACAAAAGTTAATTAAGAGTGAGATTGCATTTTACCTATCAGATTAATGATGTTCTTTCCTCACAAAACTCTCAAGGAAAAATAATCTTTTTTTTTACTATGATTATAAAGAAAACTTATTTAAAGCTTTCATTTGAATTTAGTATGCAAAACAACTCCCAAATCATTGTTATCTCTTTAATGCTTATCAATTAAGAGAAAATTATCAATTAAATTCTTACATGATTTTATACATCCTTAAGAAACAACAAAAAATAGTTCATGAAATGTGAAAGAAACAAAGTTTCAAAAAAAAATTCTAATTTTCAACATTGGTTGTCTCCAAGGAGGCAGAGGGACACACAGGTAGAGAAGGACTTTTCAATGTATAGCTTTTGAATTTTGTAGCATGTATAGCTATATATTCACTAAATAAATGAAATTTAAAAGTATAATAAGAATCTACTATTAAAAAAAAAAAAACTACGAAGAAAAGCATACAGAACACACTCCTGGCAGCATCATGCTTAAAGAGTCTTCCCCAACACAATATGCTAAGGAAGCCACCTGCACTGTTTCATGGTGAACTATTTATTCTAGAGCAAACAGCCACTTTAATCATAGTGATGAGACTACAGATAACATTAAGTAATACCTTGTCATGGTCAACACCTATCAACTTGCTAGTGCCCAATAATAACTTGGATAATAGTTTGTTAAAACAAATTTTAACCTATCTCTAACAGTTCCTCCTTAAAAGTGGTTGGCTTTTTTTTTTTTTTTTTAATGTAGGAAGCGTATTTACTAAAACAGCCACTAATTACGAAGGTAAAATCTCATTTATCACTTCACATATTAAAGATTGAATAATCACTTTAGACTTACTTATAGAGGCACTTTAGATATTAAAATGACAGGGTTTGTAGTAATCATAATAAAAACTTGGCAAAAGGAGTAGAATTTAATTTTAAATATATATTAACAAGTTAATAGGGATGTGCAGTATGTTCAAATTATTCTACTCTATACTAATTTGAGTAATTCTGGTCCACAAACTTAGCCTAAATGCTATAGTAAACCAAGACATAACTCTTATAAAATAAATCCAAATGAGACAAAAATATTTTTAAGAATAGACTTTAGCCCTAACTGGTTTGGCTCAGTGGATAGAGCATCAGCCTGCGGACTGAAGGGTCCCAGGTTCGATTCCGGTCAAGGGCATATACCTTGGTTGTGGGCACATCCCCAGTAGGGGGTGTGCAGGAGGCAGCTGATTGAGGTTTCTCTCTCTTTGATGTTTCTAATTCTCTATCCCTCTTCCTTCCACTCTGTAAAAAAAATCAATATATATATAAAAAAAGGAATAGACTTTAAATGTATGTATCTGAACACATCAATGATATTCAATTCATTCATTCATCACCTCAAGATTAAAATGAGTATTAAATTCTCTCACTAAGCAATTTAGGTAGAATAAGGTAAAGTAACTCATTTTGGAAAAATACACTATCTATATATATAAAAGCCTAAGCGACCGTTATGACTGGACGACAGATGACCCTCCTGTAGCTATGACATACACTGACCACCATGGGGCAGACACTCAATGCTGTCCCCTGGTGGTTAGTGCGCTCCCACAGCCAACCTCCCGTGGCTGGCCAACCTCCCATAGTCCCTCCCCCTGGCCAGCCAGCCCCGATCGTCGGCCAGGCCGAGGTATTCCACCTGTGCACAAATTCGTGCACCGGGCCTCTAGTCCTATATAATAAAAGTCTAATATGCTAAGTGTCCGATCATCCGTTCAACCAATCAAAGTGTAATATGCTAATGATATGCTAATGCCACTCAACCGCTTGCTATGACATGCACTGACCACCAGGGGGTAGATGCTCTGACCAGTAGGTTAGCTTGCTGCTGGGGTCCGGCAGATCGGGACTGAGCGAGATGGGCCCTGGAGCCCTCCCATGGTCCCTCCCTGGCCCCAAATGTGCACCAGTGGGGTTCCTCGGCCTGGCCTGTGCCCTCTCACAATTCAGGACCCCTAGAGGAATGTTGGAGAACTGGTTTTGGCTTGATCCCACAGGCCAGGCCGAGGGACCCCACTGGTGCACGAATTCGTGCACCGGGCCTCTAGTTAGTTATAAATTATAACAATAAGTTTGACTTCCATATTAGAATCATGGTATTTTATTCTTTTATTTTTACTATTATAATTATTTTTAATCCTCATCCATGTGTTTATTGACTTTTAGAGAGAGAGGAAGGGGAGTGAGAGAAAGAGAAATATTGAAGTGACAAACATCAATTGGTTGTCTCCTGTATGCACCCTGACTGTGGATCCAACCTGCAACCTAGGTAGGTGCCCTGACTGGAAATAGAACCCACAGGATGATGCTCCAACAAACTAAGACACCAGGACAGATTGGAATCATGGTACTTAAAAAATTCTTTACATGTGCTTTATACACCAACACTGCAGCACAGACTTAACATATGTATTTTTAATGTTACCATTTTAAAAGCCATATACCAGTAAAACTCTATTTTTAATAAAAATAGTAAAACAAATTTAACCAAATTCCTGTGTTACACATCAGTCAGAAAACCCTCAGCTATCATTCACATTCCCACTTCACCTCACCAGTGAATGGAAACAGCACAGAAATTTCTACTCATGACTTTTCTAATTTAGCCATCCTGGGAACAACTTGTAAAGCACAGTATAGGTCAAAACATGGGTGAGGCTGAGCTAATCAGAAACTGACAGCCACAGCACAAACAAGTTAAATTGTAAGGTTCCAAAGGATCTGCTGCCACTAACAGGAGCTTGGAGTGGCCCTGGTAAGACACTCACTACCTTAAATCAGGGTTGATCACTCTTCCTCAAAACTTGACTTACAAGATAAATGACAAAAGTCATAAAAGTTGTTCCTGAGGTTAATACATAACTTTTAAAGACAAACATGTTTCAAAACTGACCAAAGATATTTTAAGTGCTATTGTTTTTTATCTTGTTCAAGTTTCCACTAAAATGACCTATTGTGAAAAAGCATGTGTATTTCTCTTACATGGTCAAAGTAATGACACATTAACTAACACTTGCTGAGCTCCTTCCTACTCCGTGCCAGAAAATATGCCAGGTACCTCCATACAAAATCTCACAACCCACACAGTAAACTGATGGTCAAAGGGCTTAGACACAGTAGCACTACGTTAATTTTTTGTAGTATTACCAAAAAAAACAATAACACAGTATAACAGATGAAGCCCAGGCAAAGTTCTGAAAGCAATTTTCTCTGATATAGTAAAATATATTCTTAAATATGCAAGAAAAACATGCTCGTGTTTGTGTGCCTAGTTAAAAACTGCATTGGTCCACTGAATAGTATCCTTCCTATTCTTACTTCCTAAACAAACAACATATTTTTAAAAATCACAAACAAAATATTAGCATTCTTTTTGCTTAAGAACTTAAATTTTTGGTGGATATATAAAAAGTAAAGTATCTGAAAAATCCACAATTCAACTAATGATTGATATTAACTTGACCTTCATTCAATAACTTGCACGCTAATCCTTTAAAAACAATGAGTAAATAGAGCTGTCAATGCAACAAAATTAATTCTTAACTTACAAAATATAAGGACTTAAAAAATTTGAGTACACTGTTCTTTGAGAGTTCTTCATATCACTAAGAAAACAACTGTTTCAAGTAAGAGAAAATTATGCTTAAAACATTATGCTGAAATGTGAGAAAATTACACATCAGGGATTAAAACCTTGCTTGAAAATGAAATGTAAGTATATAGGAAGACGCCTTGCAAATTTTAAGTGAATACTCTTTAATTTCTTAATACAGGAAGACAGAAGCTGCATGGTGGATGGAAGATATAATTATTTTTACATGAGTATAGAAAAGTAATTTCAAATACCATAATCTTAAATATATCCTACTTTAGACTCATCCAGATGGTATCTGGCTAGCGTTCTAACAAGCATTTCTCAAGCCTGATATTTAGAATTCAAATAAAACCATAATGGATATATAATAATTTTAAATATTTTCAATATACTATAAGTAAGTCATGCATTTTAGTAGCAGGAAGATCTTAAGAGAGACCATGATAGAGGGTGGTAGTTTTTAAAAAGTTTATACACTATGATTTTATTTGTGTACTATACTTTAAATTTACATTAGTAAATTCTTTATCTCCAGAAGAAAATGTTTATAATATGTACACCAAAAGTCTAAATTGTTTAATAATTTTATAATCTTAAAAGTTGAACTGCTTTCATCATAAAAACTTCTTTAAAGGAATGATACTGAGGAATGACACCATAAAAAGTCCTTGGCAAGGAATAAGGTGGGAGAAGGAGAAACACTACACACAGTACATTTAAGCTTTTCAGCTGACAGGTAAAACTCATAGCTCTCTTAATCAGAGAAATAAAAACAGAAGAAGAAACTTGTCTAGTAATTTCATTCCTATCAAGTATAAAAACGAATAATTAAGGTCACAATCCTAACAATAAAGATGGCCTACCTTAGAGGCAATCCACTTGATAACAACCAAGGCCAGACACCAGATCAATGTAATTCCCATTGGATCAATCAAAAGCTGGTGACATAATCTCCCTTCTCCCCCAGCGAGCAATGAGCAAGAAAGGCTGGTTAGGAGTTTGAGAGGAACCAGCTGTCCCTAGAGAAGGGACACTGACTGCCTTGAACCTTAAGCAGCTGCCTTCAAACAAGATCACCTGACTCCTCCGAGAATGTGCTGCCAGCCAGCCTTCTTACCAGTACGTGCTTAATGCCACCACCCAGGGTTGGGGTAGAACAGCGTCAGTAATGTTGGAAGAGGAAAGGGAAAAACCTTGGCGAGGACTGACCTAACAGTCTCACAAAACAGACCAGAGGGGTCTCAGGCTCGTCCCAAACCCTTCTACAATGTTCATAGTTACAGAGGGCTTTGAAATAACTTTCAAAAGAATGTGTGGCAGTACTAAAAACTCCCTCCTTTCTTACACATAGACCAGCTTCACAGGTATAATGTCCTGGCATTTAAAGATATTAATGCATTTTATTCTATCTTTTCAACTTTTAATACTGACTTTGTTCAACTTTTTATTTCCTTTCTTTTAGTTTAAAAGAAAAGGATTGATCAGAAGAAGAGGGAAAGAATCAGAATTAAGACATGGAGGGGAAAATAGTAAGAAAGGCCATTCAAAAAGTTCTCTTTTAAATGCATTTCTGTTGAGATTATTTCCCCAGTCAAGAGCCTGCGTTTATTTCCTAGCTTTACTGCCCAGAGCTGAGTGACCCTGGGCAAGTCACCACCTCTCTGGGCCTTATTGTCTTCCCCTTCACAGGAGTTAAATGACAATTATAAAAGAATCCTTTGCTCCTGGTAAGCTCTCAATAAACTGTAACTGATTCAGAATTAAATATTGAAGACCTACGGATAATGGCCTAATTCACTCTAGCTCAGTGGTTCTCAACCTTGGCTGCACATTAGAATCACCTGGGAATCTTTTTAAAATCCTGATTTCTGGGCCTCATCCTCCGGAAATTGTTTCTTATGGGGTGAGGGTGGGGCCACAACATTAGTAACAAAGAAACAGAATTTCCTGAGGATGAGGCCCAGAAATTAGGATTTTAAAAAGATTCCCAGGTGATTCTAATGTGCAGCCAAGGTTGAGAACCACTGCTCTAGCTCCACCCCAGCACAAGGCTTACTTATAACTTTGCTTGCCCAGGGCCCTGACAAACCTTTCCGCAGCCCTAGTAGGGCGAGGGTCTTGGTTTCCATTTTTCACACTGGGGAACAGGTTGGCTCCCTAAAAATGGTTCCCTCAGCATCCTCTTCATAAGTTTCTACTACATTTCTAACACTGAAATAGAGAGATAATCAAGACAAAATCCTCCCAGATCATAAAATTTCCTATTTGAATGGAAATAGATATTGAGTTTATACCTAAAATCAGAGATCCTTTGCTGCTAATGGCACATTTACATCACTCAAGTTTTATAAAAATTTCAGGCAATACAATATACTTAACTTTCTTAATGACAACCTAGTTGCTTTAAAATTTTTTCTTATTTTGAGATATGAAATACTACTAATTTATCTTGATAAGTTACAAGGCTTCTTTGAATAACAAAAAAATTTCATGAAGATGAAATAAAAACAAAAGCTTTTTAATTAGTATGAACACTCCTTTACAATATTATGTATATTAAAAAATTCTCCTAAAAATTAATCTTTCTAGATTGAATCATGTAATTTATTATTCCATAAAAAATAGTTGACTCTTTTATACCAATAACAAATGTATTCTTTTACATTAACTTTTCTCATCTCTCAAAAGCCTTACTGAAATATGACAGGGTAACAACAACAAAAAAGCACTTAACTATACCAAAAACGTTAATGTACAGGATACAGCTAAACTTTCCAAAAAAGAATCTGATACTGTAAGAAGAACATATAAAATGTTTACCTTTCTGGGGCTTATAAAACTAATACATAAAAAATTAAGGCATTAAAAGCAGACCTCACTATTTTAGGAGTGTGTGTGATCAATAAAAAGAAAAGATATGACTTTGATCATTGTGTCTTAGAGAAGTCATCCAAGTGCAAATTTTATCCCTGGGGCTTTCTGTTATCCACAGGACACCTGTCAATCTTGGCAATAGCCTTTAGCTGTCCATATAGAGACACGGCATGCCCCTCTCTTGACCAAATTAGGCCATGCTCATCTGCATTGACATCAGTGTCTATAATTTTGGAATCTTGTTGACGGAAATAGCCTATCCCAGAGTTCTTTATACAAAGTAGTGTCTGTAGAAAACTATAATCAAATTTATAATAGAAAAAAGTGAACACTATAGTCAACCCCCTCCAACTGAGCTTTTATCATTTTAAATTCCACTAATTTTAACAACAAATAATAAACCAGGGTGGCTTTGTTTCTTTTACTAAAAATCACATATAAGGGCTTTTTATTTTTCATATGGTATGAATTTCAAGATATATAAAACTGACAAAAAACTGTGGTAACTAACTTTGATAATAAACATTATTTTAAAACTAAAGTAACATGGGATTTTTACAAGTTAATTAAGACTTTTGTGTCATACTGATTTTGAGTCCTGAATTAAGTTTTCTGTTTTACAGTATCCCAGTATTTGATGGCAACAGATATGTGATTAGTCCTAGTATGAAGTAATTTAAAAAAAACAAAACACCCTTAACATTTTATAAACATTCAAGTCTTCTGGTCCAGAAAACTACATCTGATGATAATAAAAAGGACTTAGAGACTTGCTATCAAACCACTGCCACTGTTCATAATATTTTTTAAATTATCACACAGTGGAGATGGTCACAATTTTCAGAAGGAAAAAAAAGCAGTATAGATTCCACAACTGTAGAATTTGGAGTTAGAAAAGGGGCGTATAATGTATATAATGCAAGCGTAAGGCCTCTACTATATTAAGCCAGGAGAATGTCCAAGAAATGGGGTGCCTTAATTTCAGCAAGGCTGTACACAGTCTCTGGTGACATCCTTAAGATGTCACCAGAGCAAAGTGAGCCCCACACTACAGTTAGGCAGACTCCTAGCTGACTGAACAAACATATTCAGAAATTAAGTACTTGATATCAAACTAGTGGAAGAATTCTAGCAGTAAATCAGAGAATTTTGCATTTGACCTTGTCTTATTCCACAATTTACTGGGGTGTGGATGCTTATCAAGTCTGCACATCAAACACAAAGGGTAAACCAGCATGCTTAATTACAAAATGACTTAAACACACACACACACACACACACACACACACACACACACACACACACACACACACACACACGTAAAAGGCCAGAATGGTTATATTTTAAGTTAATAAGAGACAATGAGTAAAGGCAATCTTAGGAGGCACTGAGTCAGAGAAGTATCCAGATCACTATTTTCAATACAGGCAATATTTATAAAACTGGGTTCATTTCTGAATATTACACTGGAAGATTCATACAAACGTAACATTTTAAAATGCAGATAAAGACAATATATAAGAAATAGTTTTATGAACTGAGATGCTTTAGGCAAAGATATAAAAAGAGGGACAGAATAGATATTAAAATGCTGTAAGATTTAAAAAAAGAAAACCTAAGGAGTTTAGCTTTATTCTGTGAAATTACAGATTGAAAGTAGGACCAATGGGAAAAAGTCTGTGAAAAATAGGATTCTACACAATATTATTTTCTAAGAACTTTCTACAATCAAAACCATGTAAATTAAAAGGAGCTGCCCCAATCTAGTCTCTGTCTAGGACAGGGGTGGGCAAACTTTTTGACTTGAGGGCCACAATGGGTTCTTAAACTGGACCGGAGGGCCGGAACAAAAGCATGGATGGAGTGTTTGTGTGAACTAATATAAATTCAAAGTAAACATCATTACATAAAAGGGTACGGTCTTTTTTTTTTAGTTTTATTCATTTCAAACGGGCCGGATTCGGCCCGCGGGCCGTAGTTTGCCCACGGCTGGTCTAGGAGGTTGTGGGGCAAGCTAGAACAAATTACCTTTAAGGTCTCTACCAATTCTAATAACCAATACTATAACTTAATATTCAAAGAAGGCTTTCTAAGAAAGCTATTGTCATTAAAGGCTTTCAATGGGAAATGCTTCCACCACCACTCCCCACAGACCTAGCATATCGACTTCCTCAAATCTACTAGAACAACGAAGTGGTTACTGACATTTACCTTAAAAGGCACTTAAAATTTTTTTTTAAAATTAAATTTAGTGGGGGTGACATTGGTAAAGGGTACTTTTTAAATGAGAACTATTTATAGGTGAGGAAAACAAACTTCACCTCTAACATGAACAGACCACTACTTGTGGGTAAAATATGTAAAAATATTTATAACATAGATACTAAAGAGGAAAAATACTACTATCTACAGAGATTCAACAAACTTAGGAAGAAAATTATGAATAAGCATGGCAAGAGTCAATAACTGCTTCCTCCTCAAACCAATCAGAGTAGAAGCACAATATAATTCTGAAGTGTATTGGATGCACACTGATTGACCAGTACTATTTCATCTCCACATATAGTAAGAGAGACAGACAGATTTTGACATCTCCAGTGTGTTAGGCAAAAGGGATATAATGTAAATGAGACATAGTCCTTGCCCTCACATATCTCAAGTTTTTGTGAGGATTACAAAAAATTACAATTGCAAGCAAATGTAAGATGCTATGAGCACCAAGTATGACACCTAACCCAGGACTTGGTAGCATCAAGAAGACATAGATGGTCAATTGATGTTTGACAAAGGTACCAAAGTAATCCAAGGGGAAGTATAGTCTTTTCAACAAATGGCACCAGAAAAACTATATAAAAATATGGGGGAGAAAAGGAAACTCAACATGCAATCTGTTGCTATACAAAAAAAATGAACACAGATCATATTTCTAAACATAAAGGCTAAAATAATACGATTTCTAAGAAAGTATATGAGAATATACTCATGATCTTGGGTTAAAGATTTCTAGATACAAAAACACTAATCATAACAAAAAAATGTTAATTGAACTTCATTAAAATTCAAAACTTCTGCTTTTTCAAAGACAGCACTACAATGAAAAATAAAAATTACAGACTCAAAGAAAATATTTGCAATACATAAATCTGACAAAGGACTTGTATCCAGAATCTATTATACATATATTAAAAACATATAACTTAATAAGATAAATAATTCAATTAAAATACAGGCTAAAGAGTTGAATACACAAGTCACAATAGAAGATATATAAATAGCTAATATATATGAAAAGATGTTCATAACCACAAGATACCAGTACTCACCCACAAGAATGGCTAAAATTTAAAAGACTGGCAATATCTAGTGTTAACAAGGATGTGGAGCAATCAGAACTCTCTGTAAACGAAACAGTTCCAAAAAGTGGCCTGAACTTGAATGTACATAGCAACTTTATTCATAATAATCAAAACTGGTAAGAACACAAGTATCCATCAACTGATAAATTGTGCTATATCCATACAATGAAATACTACTCAGCAATAAAAACACACTACTGACAAATGCAACAACATGGATAATCTCAAGAAACACTGTGCTAAGTGAAAAAAATCAGGAAAAAAACCCCACAATACTTTCTGTATGATTCCATTTCTAGGAAGCTCTAAAAGAGACAAAACTAACAGTGGTTGTCTGGGCAGGCTGGGGGAAACGACCACAGAGGGGTACAAGAGAACTTTCTGGGGTAACTTCAGAGTGCAATATCTTGATTGTGGTATCAGTTACATGGTGTACACATTTGTTAAAAGTCATCAAACTGTGTATAAATTATAGCTCAATAAAATTGGATTATAGATTAACTCCATAAAAGAAACCATAGGCATCAGTCTCCAAGAGCTGAGCAGATCTGTTGAGGACAGGCTATGATGGACATCACTCATTCATAGGGCTGCCAGGAGCTGGAGCTGACTCAACAACACATAACACGCTCACAAAGTTGAATTTCAAAAAGAGGAGCAATATCTATCCTCTTCCATCCACAAAGGAACTTTAATATAGTTAGAGTGTAAAGTGAAGTTGGGAGTGGTGAGGGGGTTGAGACTTGAGATGTAATCAAGACTTTATCAATAGTTTTAAGGAGTGTGAATTGTACACAAAGAACAAAAGGAAACCACTGAAAAGTTTTATTTAGAAAAGTGATTCATAAATTATATTTGGGAAGAAATACTTTGAGCCCCTGTGTGTGAAATAGATAAATACAGTGGAGACTGAAACTTCAGTCTTCAGATCTGGCCTAGATTAGGGTAGTGGTCACAGATGGAATTCAAGAGATGATTTTCTTTAATATTTCAGGAGAGGGTTAAGTGCTTCAAGGATGGCTATACAGAAGTGTTTATTCAGTAGATGGGCTTGTGCTCTAAAGGCCTTGAAGGATAGGTGGGCTGGAGAGAGGGATTTGGGAGTAATCCTCTACTTATCAAGATTCTAAAATGAGTAAGATTACCCAAAGACAGAAGATGTTAAAACTAAAATCTTTAGGCTCACAAAGAGGAAAAGATTGGGAGGTCAAAAGGCCAAAACTCACAATTGTTAACTATTCAAATTAAATACACACCTTCCATACTATCTTTTTTTCTCTCACATACATATATACAAATAACATTCCTTTTCCTCTTAGACCAATAGTAATCTTAAAGCCAGTGGAAAACAGCTTTGAATACAATGCAAAAAGCAAGTGATTAAAAAAAAGGTCATTGCTCAACAACTCTCAAACTGACTCTCCCTTTAGGCCTAAAGTTCCTTCCAGACCTAGGCTAGAAAAGTTTTGGTTAAGCCTCTCCTCCCCATCCCTCCCTCTAATGCAGTGGTTCTCAACCTTCCTAAAGCCTCGACCCTTTAATACAGTTCCTCATGTTATGGTGACCCCCAACCATAAAATTATTTTCGTTGCTACTTCATAACTGTAATTTTGCTACTGTTATGAATCATAATGTAAATATCTGATATGCAGGATGTATTTTCATTGTTACAAATTGAACATAAAGCATAGTGATTAATCACAAAAACAATATGTAATTATATATGTGTTTTCCGATGGTCTTAGGCGACCCCTGTGAAGGGGTCGTTCGACCCCCAAAGGGGTTGCAACCCACAGGTTGAGAACCGCTGCTCTAATGTAAGCTCCTTTAGAAGATGAAAGCAAGATATAGCAGATAATATTAAAATTTCTTTCATCCAGTTCTGTAACAGACACTGACTTGGAAGGAGCTAAGAATAAATTGTAACTCACAAGACAAAACCCATGTTCCTATTTCTATTATTATTATTACTAGAGGCTCAGCACACACGAAATTGTGCGCAAGTAGCTCGCTTCTGCATGCCTCAGCTGGTCGCCCCGCCCTACGCCACTCCTAGCTCTCTGCTGCTAACTGCTAGTAGCTCGTGCCCCACCCCGCCCGCTGCTGCTCATTTGATTGTGATGGCGTGAGGAACACGGGCCTTTTATGATATAGACTAGTGGCCCGGTGCATGAAATTCGTGCATATTAAAAGGGAATTAGAAGAAATATTTTAATATTGCTATTTGCCCTTTCTCTATAATAGAAGTGTCAGAGACGAAAGAAAATTAGTAAAATGTATATGAAAGTCTCCCTCTTGTCAGAGTCTGGGGCACACCGCGGGATCCAGAGTCAAGTCCCGCGCCTGCACGTGCTTCAAAATCGCAGGAGACCCAGACCCGGCTGGCCCCACCCCCGTCAATCCCCGCAGGGTGGGGGGCAAGCCTCAGGTCCTCTGGCCTGGCGCTGGGCGGGGGATGCAGCCTCAGGTCCCCCGTCCGGCAGAGGGTGTGGTCTGAGGTCCCCTGCCCCAGCCAGGTACCACGCAGCCTCAGGTCCCTGCTGATTGGTCGTTACCCATCATGGCATGATGACCATTTGCATATTAGCCCTTTATTATGATTACTAGAGGCCCATCCTGTGCCCTCTCCCAGTCTGGGACCCCTCGGGGGATGTCCACCTGCTGGCTTAGACCCGCTCCCCGGGGGATTGGGCCTAAGCTGGCAGTCAGACATCCCTCTGGCAGCCTGGGATATCCACTTACCAGCAGGGAACAGGCCTAAGCTGCAGTCAGACATCCTTAGTGCTGCTGAGGAGGTGAGAGAAGCTCCTGCCACCACCACTGTGCTGGTAGCCGTCAGCCTGGCTTGTGGCTGAGCAGAGCTCCCCCTGTGGGAGCACACTGACCACCAGAGGGCAGCTCCTGCATTGAGCGTCTGCCCCCTGGTGGTCAGTGTGTGTCATAGTGACCAGTCATTCCCAGTC
>NW_005359634.1:632026-635978 GCF_000412655.1 Myotis brandtii
GCCTGGCCAGCCTGGGTGAGGGGCTGAGGGCCATTTTCAGGCTGGCCACACCCCCTGGCGACCCAAGCTACCAGACTCTCCTTTTTAAAATTTTTCTTTTTTTTCCTGGGATTTATTTATCTTCTGTAATTGAAACTTTGTAGCATTGATCAGAGCCCAGTGCTGGCCAGGGCAGGCGGGAAGCTTGGCTTCCTCCATCTCCGGGGCGACCCAAGCCTCCTGCTCACTCCAGCTCTGTGGCCGCAGCCATCTTTGTGACAGAGTGATGGTTAATTTGCATATCACTCTTTTATTAGATAGGATTATTTGCTAGGTTGTATGAAGGATTCTGTTTGGTTAAGACCACTTGCATTTCCAACAGTGGACTAGTGTAGGGAACTAACCCTACCAGAAAACAACCAAAATGCTGGACAGTCTCTACTGAAATGACTCCATGAGCTGGTAAGAAAATAAGGAACACCCAGGCAAAAACTAAGTCAAGGCAGGAATGCACAAAGAAGCAGAGTGCTGAAGCTGGCTTTCTCTTCAAGGTCAAAGTAAAGTGAGCTTTGAGCTTTTCACAACCTCATGGTTATACGGAATAAAAAAAGACCAAAGCCAGGGTCTGGCCAAAGTGTAGAGCACCTCCCAGTAATTATGACTAATGGAATACAATGAGCAATAATAATTATATTCCATGCTCATTTAAAAAAATAGCTTGAATCTGGCTGGCGTGGTTCAGTGGTTGAGCATCGATCTATGAACTTGGAGGACTGGGTTCGATTCCCAATCAGGGCACATGCCGGGGGTTTTGGGCTCGATCCCCAATAGGGGGCATGCAGGAGGCAGCCAATCAATGATTCTCTCTCATCACTGATGTTCCTATCTTTCTCTCCTTCTCCCTTCTGCTCTGAAATTGATAAAAATATATTTTAAAAAATACCTTGCATCATATTGTGTGCAATTTGACAACCATCAGCTAGAACAGCGGTTCTCAACCTGTGGGTCGCAACCCCTTTGGCGGTCGAACGACCCTTTCACAGGGGTCGCCTAAGACCATCCTGCATATCAGATATTTACATTATGATTCAAAACAGTAGCAACATTACAGTTATGAAGTAGCAACGAAAATAATTTTATGGTTGGGTCACAACATGAGGAACTGTATTTAAAGGACCAGAAGGTTGAGAGCCACTGAGCTAGAAGAACATGATACAAATTTATGCAGGCTGGCAAAAAGATGGTCATCTTTTGGGCTTGCTAGCATTTTGATTGACTGCAAAGGCAATTAAGACTAATGCTATTTTAAGGAGCTCTAACTAAGACAGTGTATAAAAATCAGTTTAGTACGGTTCAGGAAGAAAAGAACCATTTTCTTTTAAATCAACACCATTTGTTTATATTTAATAAAACGAAGAGAACACGAAGGATTCTGTACTTAGCATATATAATTATAATGCTTTGTTTAAAATATAATAGACAAAGAATTAAAAAGACAAAAATAACTTTTAATTTGCATTGAGGTACATGGTACTTCTTGTTCAAAAAAAATTCATTTATAATCAATACTCTACAAAGAAATGTAAAATTTATTTTATATCATCGTACATCAACAAAACTCTCTCACTAACCACTGGCCCGCCCCCCCCCCCAAAAAAAAAACAACAAAAACAAACACACAACATATATTTTCTTCATGGACACAGAAAGTAGAATAGAGGACTGGGGGAGGGGGGTGGCTGGGGAAAGATGGGTACACAGCTTCCTTGTGACACCGTAAAAAAGTTTGGGAAATGGTCAGTGGTGGTGATGGTTGCACAACAATGTAAATGCACTTAGTGCACTGAATTGTACATTTAACAATGGTAAAGCCCTGGCCGGTGTGGCTCAGTTGGCTGAGCATCATTCCATGCACCAGTTCACAGGTTCATTTCCTGATCAGGGCACCTGCCTGGGTTGCAGGCTCAATCCCTATTAGGGGGTGTGCAGGAGGCAGCTGATTAATGTTTCTCTCTCTAAAATCAATAAAAAAATTTTTTTAAATGGTAAATCTTATGTTAGATTTATTTTAGTACAATGAAAGGTTACATAGGAAAAAATATTTCATCTAATTTTTCTTAAAGTCTAAAATTCATACAAAACAGATATTCTCTTAAAACTGGATCATGGGAGCACAGGCTTTGGGTCATGTAATCTTGGAGTCAAATCTAAGGTCTACTCTTTCTAATTATGGAGTCGTTATACAATTACATTCTAAAAGCTTTCGTTTCCTCCACCTCAATGGTGAGAAAGTACTTGGACACAAAGACGTAGTAAGAATTAAAACACAGTTATGGTTCCCACAAAGATAATTCAGGATCTTCACCAAGGTGTCCTTACCAATTCTCCAACACAGTCCAAATGAAGAGTCATTAACTAAAAGTCACAAACTTTTAAAAATCATCTAACTCCCTTTAACCAGCACTTTGGTAATATATTCAGGCATATCAAAGACTTGATTCAAATTCCTTAAAATGGCTTTCTCCTCTCTACAGAGCAGACACTAATAATCAACCTAGCTCCTATTTAAATGGCCAGTTTCTATTACTTCCATGACTGTGCATGATACAGTCATGGAACTTAAAAACAAACTCATTAACTTATCATTAAGTTTGACCAGAATGCTCCCCTTCTCAAATTTTTGTCAGCTATTACACAATTTCTTGAACACAGCCTGAACATTACCACTGCCACAGTTGTACTAACTCATTTCCTCACCCTGAAATTAATTCCCTACCTACCACTTGAGAAAGTCATGCCAGTTTTAACACCTCCAGCATGTGGTTGTATAAAGAGAAAAATAAAGTTCAATCATTTTGGCCATCAGAATGGCTTACTTATTTCAACATCTACTAGGCAGCTTTAGAAAACCACACTAAAATAGAGGATTTGATGCAGCTATAAGTTTTAATTCATTCTCTGGACAAGAACAATTTAGATTACGTACAGGCCATTTTCAACTGATGAAGAAGATATTTAAAGTTTCTATTTAGAATCTGGAATACAAATTGTGGCCACAGTGGCTATGTTCCAAGTACAGTTGATTTTGAAATTATGACTCCTGTTCACTGAAAAGTTTTTGAAGTGTTGGACAGAAAACAATATTCAAAATTAGACAAGTAAACATTTAATTGGGAGGCAGATATCACTCTATATATTTTTAAAAATTGTTTTCATTGTACTATTATACTTTATAACTTATATGAATCTTCCTATGTTGCCAATAAAGATCTGAGGCTATAAAACACATTAAGAGTTTATTTGGGGTCTTAAAGGATTCTAATCCAGGAGACCCAGATTCAGGGTAAAACCTGAAATGTGCTCCAGGAAGATAAAAAAACCCTGGAGCTTATAAAGGCAAAAACCACAAACTGAGCCCTAACTGGTTTGGCTCAGTGGATAGAGCGTCGGCCTACGGACTCAAGGGTCCCAGCGTTGATTCCGGTAAAGGGCATGTACCTTGGTTGCGGGCACATCCCCAGTAGGGAGTGTGCAGGAGGCAGCTGATCAATGATTCTCTCTCATCATTGTTGTTTTTATCTCTTTCTCCCTCTCCATTCCTCTCTAAAAATCAATAAAAATACATTTAAAAACAAACAAACAAACAAACAACAAACTGGAACAAAGAAACTTTCCTACTGGCTATGTAAGATAGTGTGATGGCTAGTTCAGAAGGACTGGTCAGATCCAGGTGATGAAGCTCTGAGGTAAGTGTAGGCAGGCATGGGGGGATGGAGAGTACTTCCAGGATGTATTTCTAGAGTGAGCACAGAAGTCCAAAGAGCCAAACCTCACCTGGGTGCGGACTTGGGAAGTCTGACTTCCCTACGAGTTCCCAACTTCATTGTAGGGCCCCTGATAGTAGTACTTCATTTGATTTTATTTAGTAACTAGAGGCCCGGTGCACAAAAATTTGTGCACTTGGGGGGGGGGG
>NW_005359634.1:636105-646420 GCF_000412655.1 Myotis brandtii
GGTCATTCTGCCGTTCAGTCAATGTGCATATTAGCCTTTTATTATTATTATATAGGATGTCCCTATTTCCCCCCTTTTGCCCCCTCTACCCAGCTCTTGCCCCCCACTTCTCTCTGGCCATCACCATCCTGTTGTCTGTGTCCATGGGTTGTGCATATATTTTCTTTGGCTAATCCCTTCTTTAAATTCACTTCTTTAAATTTTTATTTTCAGATAAGTGCTTATAACTGCACTATTATATATTTTCTATTATATCATTTAGAATTAAGATATTTTTTAATTGAACCCTTGTAAATTTTAGCACAATTTAATAAATTATGCTAGAAGCAATTAGGAGATTTTTCATGTAATGCAGATACATTTCAATTAATATTTTATTAATTTTTAATTTTTTAATATTTTAATTTGAAATAATCTCATACATGTAAAAAAAACTATAAAATACTACAGCATATTATATGTACCCTTCACCCAATTTCTTAGGTGTTAATAATTTAAACATAACCATTATACAACTAACAAAATTTGGAATATATTTTTCTAATAATCTCTTTAATGTTATTTAATCCATTTACTTTGTTTTTGTTAATCTTCACCCAAGGATATTTTTCCATTGAATTTTAGAGAGAGTGAAGGGAAAGGGAGAGACACATTGATTGGTTGCCTCCTGCACATGCTCTGATAGGGACTGGGGATCAAGCCAGCAACTGAGGTACATGCCCTTGACTGGAATCGAACCTGGGACCCTTCAGTCCACGGGCTAATGCTCTATCCACTGAGCAAAACAGGCTGCAGCTTAATTCATTTACTTTTAATCTATATGTGTCTTTATATTTAAAGTGGGTTTTGTTTTTGATTCACCCTCATAATCTGTCTTTTAATTGGTGTATTTATGCCACTGACTTTCAGAGTGCTTACTGATAGAGTTACTGCCATATCAGGCAGCTTCTGGGGCTGGCCTGCAGCCCAGGACCGGATCCAATCATGGGCAGCAGGCAGGCAGCTTCTGGGGCTTCCGGGGCCGGCCTGCGGCCCAGGACCGGATCCGATCACGGGCGGCAGGCAGGCAGGCAGCTTCTGGGGTTTCTGGGGTCGCACACGGGGGCCTGGATGGCAGCTGGCGCTGGCGGCTTGCGCTGTCCCGCCCTGCCTGCAGTATGCAAATTAGCCATCTTTGTTGGCGGCTAATTTGCATATCACACTGATTAGCCAATGGGAGGCATAGCGAAGGTATGGTCAATTACCATGTTTGTCTATTATTAGGCTTATTTTTCAACTAGGGTTGATATACAATATTGCATTTGTTTCAGGTGTCCAACATAGTGATTAGGTACTTAAATGTCTTATGAAGTGATCACTTGGATAAATCTAGTATCTGACACCACTTAGATACTACAGTATTATTGACTATATTTCCTATGCTGGGCTTTACATCCCCATGACTATTCTGTAACTAACAATTTGATCAGTACTCTGTTTTAGATATTTTGGTCCACAGTTAAATTACTGTTTGAGTGCAAACTGATATAAAATTTCTGGAAGGTAATTTGGCAATGTTTAACAAAAAGCTTAAAACCATACCTAACATTTTAACTAGCAATACCACTTCTAGGAATTAATCTTAAGGAAATTATCATAAGGAACTAGTTTGTTATAGAAATATTAAATACCTACAATCATTAAAAGTGAATGCTATAAAACAAATGCTCAAACTTTTCAAACGGATTATAATTTAATTCTTGGATACTTTTAACTATTCATTTATCTATGTATTTATTTATTTAAAGTGAGACCAAACTTTATGGTGCTCACTTTTTAAAATTTTTTTAAAATATATTTTTATTGATTTGAGAGAAGGGAGAGGGAGAGAGAGAAACATCAACTATGAGAGAGAATCCTTGATCGGCTGTCTCCTGCACCCCCACTACTGGGTATTGAGCCCACAACCCCAGGCATGTGCCTTGACTGGAATCGAACCCGGGACCCTTCAGTCTGTGGGCTGATGCTCTATCCACTGAGCAATCCAGCTAGGGCTACTTTTAACTATTTAAAATTTGTAGTAAAAACAATGCAAGTATGTTAGCAAAAAGAAAAAAGCGAGAGCGAGAGAGAAAGAGAGGGAGAGAGCGAGAGAGCAAGTGAGCGCTCAAGTATATGACAACAGTGTGGTGACTGCAGGGGTGAGGAGGATGGGTAAAGATGGTAGAGGGCATGGAGGGGATAAAAAGTGATGGAAACCATAAAATAAAATTTAAAAATTGGAAAACAAAATAATGCATATATGTAAATACACAGAGATGAAACTAGATGACTAGTTTTAGGGGCTGGGGGATGAGGGAGTGGAGTGTGACTGCTAATTAGTAGAGTTTCGTTTCTAGGTGATGAAAGTGTCCTAAAATTAGTAGTGAAGGTGTGCCAACACTGGACTTTATGAATATACTAAAAATCACACTGTACATTTAAAAAGGGTGAATTTTATGGCGTGTAAATCATTTCTTGAAAAAATGCACATACTCAGACATTTAAAAAATATAACTTTTGGGAACTCCTCCCAAAATATTAATTTACACTGCTAGTTTAACATCTTTTACTCAAATCATATATTAGTCCATCCTCTAGCATCTCTGTGCATGTTATCTGAATGATTTATATATGTGAATTGATTTCCAAAGTTTGGGTTCTAAAATGAGCTACTTTTTCATTTGGATCTGTGCACAATTCAAGCTCCATAAACAAATGCAAGGCAAAGCTTAGAGGCATCTGTTCAGCATATATTTTAATTTAAGCAGTTTTATACTAACAAATGAACATCTAAGAATGCATTGGGATATTCTAATTTTAACTAGAGGCCCGGTGCACGACATTTGTGCCCTGGAAGCAGGCCTAAGCCGGCAGGTGGACATCCCCCGAGGTGTCCTTAGCGCTACTGCGGAGACGGAGACGGGAGAGGCTCCCACCACTGCCACTGTGCTTGCCAGCCATGAGCCCGGCTTCTGGCTGAGCAGCGCTCCCCCTGTAGGAGCACACTGACCACCAGGGGGCAGCTCCTGTGTTGAGCGTCTGCCCTCCAGGTGGTCAGTGCGCATCATAGTGACTGGTTGTTCTGCTGTTCAGTCAATTTGCATATTAGGGTTTTATTATATAGGATGCTTAGTAACTTTGGAGTACTTTTCTGACTTTCATATTTATAACAACATAGACAGAATTTCAGATATTATTACTGACTATACATTGAAAGAAACACTTTTGACTATGTGTCCTTCTAACTTATGGCTCACTAATTTTAAAGTATTATGAAATTTCAAGGAAAGGCTTAAATACTGATAACATTTTTTAAACAGCTTTCTTTTAAAAATATTTTTATTGATTTTAGAGAGGAAGTGAGAGAGGGAGAGAGAGAAACATCAATATGAGAGAGAAACATCAATCAGTTGCCTCCAGTATGTGCCCTGACTGGAATCAACCAGTGACCTTTTGGTCAGGGCTAAATAGCTTTCTTAAGATACAGTTCACAAACCATACAATTCACCCATTTAAATAATCATACAATTTTTTTAGTATATTCACAGATATATGGGGTTCAACCATCATCACTCTTAATTTTATATTTCCATCACCTCCAAGTAAACTCCATACCCATAGCAGTTACTCCCCATTCTTCTCCCCCACAATCTCTAGCAGCCACCAATCTGCTTTTTGTCCTGTTGGAAATACATTTTCTGGATAGCTCATAAAAACGGAATCATACACAATGTGACCTTTTGTGTCTAGCTTATTTCACTTAATATATTTCAAGGTTCATCCAAGTTGTAGCATGTATCAGGGTAGTACTGGCCTTTTAGAATGAGTTCAGAAGAATACTGTTAACACTTGCAATTTTTCCAGATTTATGATGAATTTTACCAATCAAAATAAAAATGAATTAAATTAAATATTGAAGCTGATAATATGACTGGAAGTGCCATCTACAACCTGTGTGTGGTGGACATTACTAGTTAGATTAGTTGCATAATCAGCATCCACCCCTCCTTCTCTTCTTCCTAAAAGAAACAAAATTTTGTTTACATGCCTGGGCAGCTATGTGCTTCATGGTGTGTGGTTGCAGTCTCACACCTGAGGAGTAGGCCCTGACAGTCCAAACCAATCATAATAGTTCCATCTTTCTTGTTAGAGACTGGTTTAGAAATGGTCACATGAAACAATCAGGTGTGGTGGGAAGTCCACTGGAAGAGCCTCATGGGATGGGTTTCTTTAAACATAAAATGACACAGAAGGAAGAGACAGCCCTTCTCTTCCACTGGAAGTTGTTATGTTTGGATACACAGAACTATTAAAGCCACTCTGCAACCATGATGGAAGCTAGTGTGAGGACAACTCTAACACACTGAAGACAGCAAAAAAGAAAGACAGAGAGAACGTTGGTTAGTGATGATGGATAACAGTGAGCTGCCGAATTAACCAAATCTATGGCCACCCAACCTTGAGTCCTTTTGGTAAATCTTTTGTTTGAGGAAATCAGCGTAAAAATTTTTTTTAAATATATTTTATTGATTTTTTACAGAGAGGAAGGGAGAGGAATAGAGAGTTAGAAACATCTATGAGAGAGAAACCGATCAGCTGCCTCCTGCACGCCCCCTACTGGGGATGTGCCCGCAACCAAGGTACATGCCCTTGACCAGAATCGAACCCGGGACCCTTCAGTCCACAGGCCAACGCTCTATCCACTGAGCCAAACCGGTTAGGGCAGCCTAAAATTTTTGCTACCTACAACTAAAAAGTCCAGTTGTATAACCAGTGGTGTGCTAGAGCCTGCTAACACTGGCTCAGGACAGACAATTCTGCACAGTTCTTCCCAACAACTCCTTCAGTGACAGCGCATTAACAGTTTCATAGCAAGAGTAAGTATATTACAGAAATTGGCAATCACCACAAATCTGGGATATTTTTCCTTCAGGGATCCAGCTGCTATAAGCATTTACCAGCACCCTACTGGATACCCTATTTCAATTTTTTTCTGTTCATCAAACAAATCTTTTAATTCCATAATAAAGTTATAAATTAGTAATATAAAATTTTTACCAATAAAACATTGCATATGTTTGGGTTTCTGATAAGACTTTATAAAGTCTCTAGTATCTGAAATATAGCTATAAAATATTTCCTAATATGGAAACCACTAATAAATTATAAATTTAAAAAATGATTATAAAACATTATGCACAGGAAGAGAAAGAGACAATGTATTTTGATAGATATTAGAATTGTTGAGCTACACACCAATATGTTCACATTGTTATCTCTAGGTGGTAGGATTACGGATGATTCTTATATTTTTTTCTATAAATTTTCCATCATGAATATGTATCACCTTAGTAATAAAAAATACAATTCATGTTTTTAAAAGAAAGACATTTAGTGTTTTTTTTTGTTCATGAGCATAAGGTGACAGTGTTTCTTCCATTTGTGTCTAGGAAGAGCCTATACACTCCTTGCAGGTAGGAAGATAGCTCTAGCTTTTAAACCCTGCTACTATTTAGAACACAAAGTTATAACCCTGTTCTGTCTGACTACCTCAAGATGTTTAGGCATTAAATGAATTATAATATGCATTACGTGAAGAGTGCTGAATTCTTCACACATGATCACTTTGAGGGGAAAAATATTGAGCCTATTTTGCAATACCCATGTGACCCAATTCTTGAATCTGCATTAACTCTATTGTAAAGATAATGAAGTAAAGGACCATTGACTATCAGTCCGAAGATCTGGGTTAGCCATGTGACCTCTGGCAAGCAGCAATCCCTCTGAACCTAAACCTTTTCATTTGTTAAATGGGGCTAATACCTACTCATTTCTCTTCACATGATGAGATCAAGTAGATGAAAGGACTATCAAATGTAAGATAGTATTATATGTCCCACTTCCTATCTTACATACACATCTTGATTACAAACGTATCTTAAATCTTGTAATAACTGTACTTTGTTAAACTTTGATATAAAACACAGCCTTATAAAACCAGCAATGTATGATGCCAGTTTCCCAGGTAATACGTTAACTTCCTCACTATTTTAAAGATCTTTGTATTATTTTTTAAAAAACCTATTTTCTTTGCTGCTTTACTGTTTTAAATACAAGGATGATATCAACAGAATATAACACTGGATGGAGGAGAGAAAGCTACAGATCATTTTCAGGAAGGAATATTGCTGCAAAAGTCCTCAACAAAAGACCAGTGGATAGAATCATTAAAAGAACAGTGTATCTACTAAGGTCTGGGCAAGGTGAAGCTCCCAGGGGCTAGTAACAGCAGGAAGCTATTATTACCAATTCTACTAGATCAGCGGTTCTCAACCTGTGGGTCGAGACCCCTTTGGGGGTCGAACGACCCTTTCACAGGGGTCGCCTAAGACCATCGGAAAACACATATATAATTACATATTGTTTTTGTGATTAATCACTATGCTTTAATTATGCTCAATTTGTAACAATGAAATTGGGGGTCACCACAACATGAGGAACTGTATTAAAGGGTTGCGGCATTAGGAAGGTTGAGAACCCCTATACTAGATGCTAGTGAAGACTCTCACTATGGAGAACCACCTGGCAGAAGGTATGGCCTTGACAAGCACAGCCTTACAGGGCTACAGGCTGGGAAATATGCCCTAACCCAGGGGTGGGCAAACTTTTTGACTCGAGGGCCACAATGGGTTCTT
Organism: Myotis brandtii; assembly: GCF_000412655.1. Lineage (NCBI taxonomy): Eukaryota > Metazoa > Chordata > Mammalia > Chiroptera > Vespertilionidae > Myotis > Myotis brandtii. The sequence goes on from NW_005359634.1 coordinate 642,822, forward strand.
AAACTGGACCGGAGGGCCAGAACAAAAGCATGGATGGAGTGTTTGTATGAACTAATATAAATTCAAAGTAAACATCATTACATAAAAGGGTACGGTCTTTTTTTTTTTATAATAAATGCAAGAAGTCCTCAAAAGGCTGAATGGACTCTTTCAGCAGGGCTGAAAATCTCCATGTTATTACCTGCTGCTGGAGAGGCTGAAGGCAGTTCCCGCAACCTGATGGTCGTTATTGTTTACCAGGCCTTACCTTTGATATGTGTATCTGCTTTGCTAGAGGGCCAATGTGTTTTCCAGCAAATAAAAAGCCGTGGGTGGGTCTGGACATTCAGAGAGCCCACTTCACTAGAAAGTGGAGCCTCCCACATTTATATTTCTTGTCTAGTGTCTAGTTATTCATTTATGTTGCAGCCCCTTCTCCAGACTCCTGAACCCTTAATGCGGAAAGACCCTAGCAGCAAGAGAGCCCAGATGATACCCTCCACAAAGAGCAAGACGGAGAGAGTGAAGAATATATTTGATGGGGCAAAAAGAACATCCAGCTGGTCTCTTCTGTTTGCTCTGTGCCAGGCACTGCTCTAACTATTTTATTTGGATTCATTCTAATAATGCCAATTTGCCCAAACTACAAATTCAAACAATTCCAGTATAAATACCAGTAAGATATTTTATGGGCAATGAGAGGGAAGAGGGAAGTCTTTGACAATAAATTCTTCTAGAATAATAAACATGCATGTAAGATCAGGTAGCAGGGAAAGCATCTAGTAGTCATCACCCTTGATAATTTTCTCTTCTTCAATTGTCAGTCCAACTGTCAACAGTTTTGAGTTCTCTAATATTACACCCATGAGCTTCACTAAACCCAGCATACTTGGCAATATTCAATTTTGATTTGCAACTGATTTTATTGTATTTGACCAATAGGAGTGTTAACAAAGGATCAGGAGCAATATTTCAGGGGAAACTAATTTAAAAGTGGGACTTTATTACTAAATTAGAGGTCTGGTGCACAGATTCATGCACTGGTGGAGGCGTGGCCTGCAGGGATTGGCCTGCTGTGGGAGCGCAGCTCATCTCGGTCAGCCAAGTGGTGCTCCCACTGTGGGAGTACAATGACCACCAGGGGGCAGAGTTGAGCGCCTGCCCCCTGGTGGTCAGTTAGCATCATAGCGAATGGTCGTTCTGGTCATTAGGTCGCTGGGCTTTTACATATATATAGATTTTTTTTCCTCTGATAAGCAAACTAGTTAACAAAGAATTAAAAGAGAATGACATATCTACTATACGGTAATGTTCAAAATGTATGTATTTACAGAATATGTATGATTCCATTTGCTTAAAAAAGATTATCATATGTTGACATACTATATCCAGATATCTATCTGTGAACAAATTTCCAGGAAAAGCATTTAAAGAACTATAAACATTGCTTATCTATAAGGAATTAATAAGGAGAGGTTGCCTTTAATTATTTAATTTATATCCTGAATTATTTTATTTCATCATGTGGAGGTATGACTTTTATAATAATAATGATAATGATATCACTTAGTTTTAAATTAAGTACATACTAATGATAGATAATCTGTGATTCTAGCTTCCAGGAGTTCAAACTAAGCCTAATTTATAGAAGGCATTAAATTTAGAAATCTCAAATACTAATAATTAAAAACCACATCAAAAGACCTTTTTATACAACACTCAATCACTGTTTTTTTCAAATGTAATTACTTCAGACAGAACATTTCTGTTTATCCCACTATTCTGTAGAAATAAGCAGAAACAATAGGTATTAATGTAAGAAAGTACATTGCTTAACATAACAATGAATTTAAAAATGTATTGATATGTTTCAGATTCCACACTGACACTAACCCATTATGAAACTATCACTTCTTGATTTTTGCATCAAAGAAAAATAGTCATATTATAAGAAAAGGCTACTAAAATACACTTCCCTTTTCCAACTACATCTGAGTGGGGTCTGATTTTCTTCATATACTTTAGCCAAAACAACATTTGGCAACAAGTTCAATGTGGAAGCCTATATGAGAATCCAGCTGTCTTCTACTAAACAATACACTAATGAGATTTGAAAAGGGTAAACTAAACCAAGCCACTCTCTTTGTTACTTTGTTTTTTTGGAAAATACACTTACTTTTTCACTAAACAAAAATAAAACATTATTTATGTTAACATGTACTTGGTATTATTTTTAATGAATAGTATTTGAATTTTTCTGTTTTACTTTCTAATACAAAATAAAAATATCAATACATAAAACCCATATAAGCGAAAGTTCTTTGGAGTCTTCAATAAATTTTGAGTGGAAAAAAGTCCTAAAAACAAAAATTTTGAGATGCTACCGACCTAAAAGGCAAACAGCCGGGAACAATTTGTTTCCAACTAGGGCCAGCCGTGGGCAAACTACGGCCCGCCGGATCTGGCCCATTTGAAATGAATAAAACTAAAAAAAGAAAAGACCGTACCCTTTTATGTAATGATGTTTACTTTGAATTTATATTAGTTCACACAAACACTCCATCCATGCTTTTGTTCCGGCCCTCCGGTCCAGTTTAAGAACCCATTGTGGCCCTCGAGTCAAAAAGTTTGCCCACCCCTGAACTAGGATGAACTGTGACATGGTGAGGGTGGGGAGGGAATGAAATGCTACAGATACTAAAATTGTTTTTAGATTGAATTCCATGCTTTTAAAAAAGTTAATAATTGAGAAAAATATAAAGTTTTTAAATTAACCTACATATTTACATTTCTAATGTCTTAATTTCTTCCTGTGAACCTGAATTACCGTCTGCTGTCATTTCCTGACAACCTTAAGAATTTCTTTTGGTATTTCTTGTAAGGCAGGTCTGCTTGCTACAAATTCTGTTTTTGCATAGGAATGTATTTATTTCAGCTTCATTTTTGAATGATAGTTTTGCTAACCACAGAATTATTCATAGACAGTTGTTTTTCTTTCAGTATTTTGGATATGTCATTCCACTACCTTCTGGCTTCCAGTGTTTCTGATGAGAAGGCAGCCATTAATCACATTGAGGCTCCCCTGTATGTAAGGAGTTATGCTTCTCTTGCTACCTTCAAGATTTTCTCTTTGTCTTTCAACAGACTGACTATGCTGCATCTAGGCATGGCTTTCTTTGTATTTATCCTACTGAGGTTCACCGAGTTTCTGGATGTGTAAAATTTTTTCATCAAATTTAGTTACGATTCTCAAAAGGCTACTTTCTGCACTCTTCTCTTTGGCACTCCCATTACATGTATGTGTATTCCTGATGTTTTTCACAGATGTCTGAGGTTCTGCTTGGTTTTCTTCAATAATTTTTCTATATTTTTCAAATGGAATCACATCTATTGGTCTGTCTTTAAATGTACTGATTCTTTTTATTAGCATCTCAGAACTGCTGTTGAGTCCTAGTGAATTTTTCTTTTTAAAAAAAGTTTTTACCGATTTCACAAAGGAAGGGAGAGAGAGATAGAAACATCAATGATGAGAGAGAATCATTGATCAGCTGCCCCCTGCCCACCCCGTCAAGCCTGCAACCCAGGCATATGCCTTGACCAGAATCAAACCCGGGACCCTT
>NW_005359634.1:647032-647895 GCF_000412655.1 Myotis brandtii
TGTGCAGGAGGCAGCTGATCGATGTTTCTCTCTCATCGATGTTTCTAACTATCTCTCTCCCTTCCTCTCTGTAAAAAATCAATAAAATATATTTAAAAAAAAAATAAATGTACTGATTCTTTTTATTAGCATCTCAGAACTGCTGTTGAGTCCTAGTGAATTTTTCTTTTTAAAAAAAGTTTTTACCGTTTTCACAAAGGAAGGGAGAGAGAGAAAGAAACATCAATGATGAGAGAGAATCACTGATTGGCTGCCTCCTGCATGCCCCACACCGGGGATCAAGCCCGCAACCCAAGCATGTGCCCTGACTGGGAATTGAACTGTGACTTCTTTGTTCATAGGTCGATGCTCAATCACTGAGCCATGCCAGCCAGGCCTTCTAGTGAATCTTTCATTTCAGGTATTGTATTCAAGTCCAGAATTTCCATTTGATGTTAATATCTTAGATAACCATGGTACATTTGTTAAAAGTAAGAAATTAACACTGGTACAAAATTATAAACTAGTGATTTTATTCAAATTTCATCAGTTTCTCCACAAATGTCCTTTCTCTGTCCCAGGATCCAATTCAGGATACCACTTGGTTATCACTTTTCTTTGGTCTCCTCTGATCCATAATAATCTCACAGTTTTTCCTTGTTTTTCATGACCTTGAAGTTTTCAAAAGTACTGGCCAGGTGCTCTTGTAGAATAAGTCTGGGTTTCACTTTGTTGTTTTCTCATGATCAGACTCTGGTTGTAAGTTTTGGGAAAGAATACTAAGAAAGTGAAGCACCCTCTCTTAACCTCAAGGTGTGGCTCTTTTTTATTGTTACTGTTTTTAATAATTTCTATGCCCTTGAGAATCCCCATTTGTTGACTTA
>NW_005359634.1:648499-651178 GCF_000412655.1 Myotis brandtii
GCTGATCGATGTTTCTCTCTCATCGATGTTTCTAACTCTCTATCTCTCTCCCTTCCTCTCTGTAAAAAATCAATAAAATATATTTAAAAAAAAACACAAAAAACAAACAAACACATGCTTTCCTTTAGATCTTTTAACTTTATTTATAATAGTTGATTTGAAGTCTTTACCAAATCCAACATTTGGAAACATTCAGAGACAACTTTTTTGACTGCTTTTTTCCCCCTGTGCACAAATCACACTTTCCTAATTCCTTACTGGCTTGTAATTTTGTTGTTAAATCTAGAGATTTTGTATAATCCTACCAAATAAAGGGGGATATGCTAATTGACCCTCACACCATCGCAAAAGATGGCAGTGCCCACAGCCAATAAGGAGGGAATATGCTAATTGACTGCCCCGCCCTCAAAGATGGCAGCGCCCACAGCCAGTAAGGAGAGAATATGTTAATTGACTGCCATGGCCTCAAAGATGGCAGTGCCCACAGCCACAAGATGGCCGGCAGGGGAGGGCAGTTGGGGGCAATCAGGCCGACAGGAGAGCAGTTAGGCATCAATCAGGCTGGCATGGGGGTGGTTAGGGGGTGATCAGGCAGGCAGGCAGGTGAACGGTTAGGAGCCAGCAGTCCCGGATTGTGAGAGGGATGTCCGACTGCTGGGGAGGCCGGGCTGAGGAACCCCCCCCTCCAGTGCATGAATTTTCATGCACTGGGCTTCTAGTATTTATATAAATATTGAAGCAACTCTGGATTCTTACCCTTTTCCCCTTTATTTTGTTTTATTTATTTCTGTTTTTGTTTTATTCTACTGTTTAAAATGTGGCCACAAAAAAAAAATCTAAGTTAATATGTGGTTTCACAATATTTCAATTGGGTATCATTAGTGTTATACTTGAACAAGCCAGCCCAGTTTCTAACAAACAAAATTGTATAATCATTTGCTTTTGGTTGAGTACTCTTTAGTTTCACACTTTCATGTTTAGAGAGAGAGAGAGAGAGAGAGAAAATATGTTGACCTAGGAATATGGCCCATGGAGTACTGAAGATAAGGGCTGTCTACAGTCCTCTGGTTCCTCAACATCAGGGTCTAAACCTATCATGACAACCACGGCCCCAGGAGAAATCCTGAGACCTGTTATAAAGTCCTTCAAAGTTGGAAACCTGTCCTCATTCTGACCATGTTATTTACCAGCTTCACATGAGAGGATCTGAATGCAAATACCACTTGGGAGAGGCTCTCCAGAAACCCTTCAGTCATCAAGGAATTAACAGTGGCCATCCTGAGATGGCCAAAGATCCTCTAAGACAGAAGGGCCTGGATGCCATGCAGAGTATGAGGTGGCACTGTGGAAGAAGAGGCGGGATTGTGAATAGAGCAGAAAGCTGGACGGAGGACTGGGTCACAGACAGGACTTCATAAAGGTCTGATGCATTTTTTATACTTGCTGATTATCTACTTTGTGTGAAGCACTGGGCTGAAGAGAGCTAAATAAAATGTCCACTTTTTAAAAAGCTCATACTCTTATTAAACTGAAGTCAGGACAGATCAGTGTACAAGGTGAGCTGTTCTAAGAGTTAGTCCTGGGCTATAACTTTAAGGACTGATATCAGAGTTAGTTAAAAAAGTCAAATCAGGACTCCACCAAGATGGCGGCATAGGTCTCAGGAGGCAACTGCTGCCGCAAACAACCACTTCAATCCTAATGATACTGATATTCTAATCATATTCATCAAACCGATGAATGTACTCCAAGAACCTTTTGAAATGTATCAGTTCTGCATGGTGTGTGTGAAAAGAATTCATAGCAATCAATATATTTTGAGGCCGTGGTCTCAACACTTGTAATGCATTTATTTATGAAAGAAGCCCGGTGCACAAATTTCATGCGGGGGGGGGGGGGGCCTCAGGTGGCCTGCATCCTCTCCAATCCGGGACCCCTCGGGGGATGTCAGACTGCTGGTTTAGGCCCGATCCCGCACCGACAGTCAGATGTGAATAGAGCAGAAAGCTGGACGGAGGACTGGGTCACAGACAGGACTTCATAAAGGTCTGATGCATTTTTTATACTTGCTGATTATCTACTTTGTGTGAAGCACTGGGCTGAAGAGAGCTAAATAAAATGTCCACTTTTTAAAAAGCTCATACTCTTATTAAACTGAAGTCAGGACAGATCAGTGTACAAGGTGAGCTGTTCTAAGAGTTAGTCCTGGGCTATAATTTTAAGGACTGATATCAGAGTTAGTTAAAAAAGTCAAATCAGTAGACAAAATGCTGCAGCTAAGTGGACTCAGGAGGCAAGAAAGGTTAAATGGGATGCCAGGTATCCTAATGATACTGATATTCTAATCATATTCATCAGTATGATGAATGTACTCCAAGAACCTTTTGAAATGTATCAGTTCTGCATGGTGTGTGTGAAAAGAATTCATAGCAATCAATATATTTTGAGGCCGTGGTCTCAACACTTGTAATGCATTTATTTATGAAAGAAGCCCGGTGCACAAATTTCATGCACGGGGGGGGGGGGGCTCAGGTGGCCTGCATCCTCTCCAATCCGGGACCCCTCGGGGGATGTCAGACTGCTGGTTTAGGCCCGATCCCGCACCGGCAGTCAGACATCCCTCTCACAATCCAGGACCACTGGCTCCTAACCGCTCACCTGCCTGCCTGCCTGATCGCT
>NW_005359634.1:653753-655449 GCF_000412655.1 Myotis brandtii
GGTGGCTAAGGCATAGGAGGAGGTGCCCAGGCACTCCCCTTCACATTGTCTCCCAGCCCCGTGCCCCACAGTGTGTCCCGCACCCCAGACCGTGCAACCAGCCCTTACCTTGCAGCACCCAGCTGTCCCCCTGCTCGCTAAAGCTACTTATCCCAGGAAAGCTTGTGCGGGGCCCAGGAGCAAACCCACAGATAAAAAGTGAAACTTCGGCAGGGCTAGAGCAACTGCTGGTTGGTGCCTTTCCCCCTCCTTCTTTCCCACCAGCCCCACCCCCTCCCCTCATTCTCCGGTGCGGTGCCCTGAGAGCTGGAAGCTGACATCAGGGGCCTGAATTCCTGACTTTGCCTGCACTCATTTGACCATGTAAGATATGGGAAGACGGGTGCCCGGGAGCTACACAGCGCTGCCTGCTGGGGGAGGGGGCATCTGCAGCAGGCAGGGGCTGTGCCAAAAGGTGGGTGCACAGCAGATATTTTATTTCCTGGAAATGAGAGGAGGGGACCTGGGGGTGCAGGGCCTCCCTGCTGGCTCTGGCCCCAGCAGCCCAGCATCATGGCTGCAGAGCTAGGGCCTGGATCCCCCTGCGGGGTTGTTCTCTCCAGCTCTCGGGGCCGAGCCCAGCCCCTCCTCCTGAGCTGGTCATGACCATTATAGCGTGCTGACCTAATTTGCATATTATTTCTTTATATATAGATTATAGCAGATCCTCAAAAAATGTCATTTCATTGTAACATTAATGCGATGCTGTATTATATCTCAATAAGCCTATAGTAAAACTGGTTTCGTTATGTGATGTTTCACCACAGTTCCAAGAACCCATCAACACAACATAGATAAAATTAGGATTTAAGACAAGGTTAAAAATATAAATAAAAATCTAAAATTTTATTTTCATATCTTCAATGGCTTTTCTGAATTAGCCCACTTGAATCCTGCTCTAACATATCCTAACAGTTAAAAAGACAATAAGAACACTGGTTTTGGGAAAATGAAAGCGGAAAGCCTTGTCAAAGTTATTAAAACTGCATCTCAAATGGAAATGAGCTGAGGCCAGCCACAAAAATCCTTGAAGTCACTTCCAGAAAGTTTTTCTGAAAATAGATTTGGAGTATTCTCAGTGTGAATAAAATAAAAGTGCAAGTGTTGGTTCTATGCAGTTCAGGTAAATTACCTCTTTTATCTTCAAATTGACCTCTTTATGTTAATACTAGTGATCTGGTGCACAAATTCATGCACATTGAAAGGAAATTAATTAGAAGGTGGCTGGCGGGACGGGACTGGGTGAGATGGGCTGGATATGTCCTGGAGCCAATCTCCCGTGGCCCCTCTCTGGCCAGCCATACCTGGGGTGGCGCCGTGGCTGGCGGGCATCTGCAGAGTGAGTGGGATCCCTCTGGCAGGTGGGGTCCCTAGGCCTGGCCTGCAGGGCTCGGGCAAAAACCGGCTCTCTGACATCCCCCAAGGGGTCCTGGAGTGCAAGAGGGCTGTCACACAAAGTATGGAACACAAACGCAAGTATGCAGTAAACCAGATTCGGGGCCAAAAGTGCCCCAGCAACAACATAACCCATGGCCGAAGGTGGAATCGTGCGGCCCTGTGAGGAATTGGGCTCCCTCCTCTCTGGTTTCGGGATGAGTCACTGCAGCTCGGTAGCTCCTGCATTGAGTGTCTGCCCCCTGGTGGTCAGTGCGTGTCA
>NW_005359634.1:657811-664706 GCF_000412655.1 Myotis brandtii
CCCTGCTGGCCTGGTCTCCCCTAACTGCCCTCCCCTGCTGGCCTGATTGCCCACAACTGCCCTCCCCTGCAGGCCATCTTGTGGCTGTGGGCACCGCCATCTTTGAGGGTGTGGCATCAATTAGCATATTCCCTTCTTATTGGCTGTGGGCACCACCATCTTTGCAACTGCGTGAGGATCAATTAGCATATTCCCTCTTTATTAGATAGGATAAAGATTATAAACCACCAAAAAAATCCTTTTAAATCTTTGTAAGATATAAATTCTCTTTAACAATGTAAATATTTTAGAAAAGCTATCTAAAATGGGTCCTATTTTCCATTGCTCTTACTATAAAATTTGAGGTATTATTACATAATTAAAAATATTTTAAATAATTTGCTTGAGAGAGACTGTGCCAATTGCTTTCTCGGTGACAGTACTTTTGCCAAGTACTTTATATGGTCCTGAGCTAGAGTTTGGTCAACTCAAAACTTCAAGGAATAGAGTAGGCTTTGCTAAAACTTAGTTATCCAGATAATTTCTTTTTCCCCAAATGCTACCCTGTACTACTTTTGTCCTCTCCTCCCTCTAGCTATCATTTTCCAAAAACACAGCCATCCCTACCAGCAGGTGGAGGCATGGAGCAGTAATTCAAAATTCCTACTCAAAATTATAAGCAGGAAACGTTTCTAATGTCAACCACAAGATCAGTGACATAGGCCCCTTAGAAAGGGTACCTGCCAGCAGCCAAAATGAAGCCCTGGAAGCTTTGAAGGCTCATCTACAACTGTAGTTTTTGTTCCTTTCCTCGTATATGATCATATATATTAACACACTGAATGCAAAAGTATCATTTATCTGTGAATAACTTTTTGAAAGGCACATTTGGTAACAATATAAAAATCAACAGTCTATGTTACCTTTAGGCAAAAACAGGTCATTTAAATGTGAAAGAGAACACTCAATTTTCTACCAATTCAAATTAATCATAAAATTGAACAATATATAGGCAGAGTAAAAATTTTGAGTTTTTATATTGGAAGTTAATTGTTGCAGTTTTCTGGAGTGGCCAAAGGGATCGTAAGAATGTCCACCTATGAAAAGAAAGGAAATCACTTCTCCTCTGATCCTTTTTGAAAAGTAAAAGGGCGGAGAGGAGGGGTGATATTTACACTAAAAATATTAACAGAAGTCTTATCAAATTGCCTCAAAGAGAATGGATGGTACCTCTCCCGCTTTCTACCCAAAGTGAGCCCCTTAATCCTCTAACTCCTGCATGAAAGGGCTTACTTAATATCTACCTCCTGCAGGACCATTATGTTTACAAAAGAATTCTTGCATAAACAGTATGTGCAACTGATGGAACTCTAGGCACAGCAACAAGGCAGCAAAATCTGGGCAAATTACATCCTATAGACTGTATTCATGATAACTTACAAACTAGCAATCTGAGTACCCTACTTCTCAAACAGAACTACACCCCAAATACACTATACATTTACATTTTTTGTTTGAGCATATAATTTGTAATATAAACATATATTAGTTCAGAAATAAAAGCCAAAATACGGTAGTATTAAGTTTAAATCAAAGTATGAAGTATTTCTGAAAACGGAAAAATGAAAGCAAGGTCCCAAAAGAACAAGTCTTTGGGGAGTGGGCAGGGAGGAAAGTCTCTGAACAGAATCACTCCCCTGGCAGTATCCCACCACTTCCCAGATTGTATTCCACTCTGGCTCACACTATGCCCTGCACTGGCTTCTGAATGTAGACTTGTGAAGAGGCAACTACTAGGGTAACAGTAATTTGGAATAGCGCACATTTACACACTGATATCAGATATATGAGAGCCCTTATAAATGAGCTCAGGATATGCAAATGATATTTCACAAAGAGGAAATGTAAATGCACAAAAACACTTCAGGACGTGTACGGGCTTGCTGACTGCAAGTTAAAACTAACTCCGTGTATCACAGTGCATCTATTAACGCAGTAAAACATTTATATAAATGCTCATAAAATACAAAATAATGTTTGTTAAATAATTATATAGTATTATAATCTAATAACATATTGGAGATGAAAGAGAGATGATCATTTATCTTGGTACTGTAGAAGGATAGAGCGTTCCAGAAAGCCAAAAAATATTACTAGGTACTGACCCAACCTAGTGATTCCATTCTAAAGACTTTGTCATACATGTTTTGTGTACAACAGTAAGAGCCTGAAAGTAACTTTAATGGTCAACCTTCAGAGCATGTTTTACTGATAGATCAACATTAGGTCACTCCTAATGATTATTAAGTAACATTATACACCTGCTCTGCCAATACAATAGCCACTATTCATGTGCAGCTAGTTGAGTAAAATTGAATTTAAAATTCAGTTCCTCAAACTAGCCACATTTCAAGTGCTCACCTAGCTATACGGGGTGGGCAAAAGTAGGTTTGCAGGTGTTTGTATGGAAATTAATAACTAATATAAGAATAAACTTTGTCTCTTGAACTCATAACTGTAAAAAACCTACTTTTGCCCACCCTGTATATGGCTAATGACTATTATATTGGATACTACAGCAAATATTTCCATTATCCCCAAAAGTTCTGTTGGATAGTGCTGAACTGCATCTCCTCCTGCCACGTACACCCATTTATCTAGAAACACCTCCTTAACCGTCAGACCGTGGCCTGAGCCTCGGCTAGTATTTGAAGCTTCCTCTGATTTACCCAGGAAATTTAGGTATACTTTCCCAGCGTTTCATCAACACCTTGATAACGCCAATACAAAAACTGCATCACATATAATCATACCCTTTTCCCCATTACAATCCTGTAAGCTTTTTGAAAGAGGAACCAATTTTTATCCGGGTTTTGAACTGTTCTGGAACATACGTATAGGACCTTCATAACCTGTCATATACTAAACATTGCTAAAGACAACACAGATGTACACTATGACGACACGTGGAAAGAAAAACTTGGGTAGGTTGGCAGGCTCACAAGTGATTTTTAAAAAACTACTAATTCTTTACCTCTCTCAGTACTTAACACAAGGAGCCTCCTTCACAGAAGGTGTTCAGTAAATATTTGTGGAATAGTTTCTGTATTTTAAAAAAAGACACCAAGAGTGAACGTAATGTACACTATGGACTCTGAGTGATAATGATGTGTTAATGTAGGTTCAGCAATTATAACAAATGTATTGCTCTGGTGGGGGATGCTGATAACAGGGGGAGGTTATACATGTTTGGGGCCAGGGGGTACATGAAAAACCTTTGTGCCTTCCACTCAATTGTGCCGTGAACTTTGAACTGCTCTAAAAAAAAAAAAGCCCAGCCTATGAAAAAAAAATGATAAATTAGAAATCAAATTTAGCTTATTATTTTAAAAGCATGTTTACATGTTAGACCCAAATATTTTATTCAATAATAATACATATCATACAGATTTATAATAAATTTTGAAAATGAAATCTCAAATTTCTAACCCAAATAAGACTTGTTTCCAGTGCATAGAAATTTTGACTGAAATAATCCCAGGTGCAGTGCTTTGGTTGCCAACAATATACTAACCCAACTTCCACACTTTACTAATTAAGCACTTACCTATGCAAAGCACTGTGGCCACAATGGTAAACAAGACAGTTTCTGCCCTAGCAATATTTTTTTCCAAATAAGAACTTTATCTGCAAGGTAAGTCTTCAAATCCATCTATCAACAATAGATATCCCAAAATGGCAAAAACAAGCTTCTTTCATTATCCCTATTTTCCAAATAATTTTTAACCATTTGAGAAAGTAGTACATGACTTGGTTTAAAACAAAAAGTTAATGCCTCATTTACTTGGCATCCTAGGGAAAGCTGGTGTTCCACATAAATGAATTTTCCAGATAACTGACACTTGTCCATTTAACATCAACACTTAAATTGTTTGGCATGGAGAGCATTTTTAAAAAACAGCACAAATCTTTAAACTTTAAAAAATAGGCTCTATTTATATTGTTCTAATAACTGTGCTGTACAACAGGCAAGCCCCTAAACTATATGTCCCCAGGGTGCCTTTGTAAAAGGTGAGGCTATGAGGAGTTTTTCTTCAGATCCCACTGCCTTCTGGTGTGTCAGCTGTCAACTCTGTCCTATCAGTGTGAACCTGACTCAGCCTCCCAGCCCCCTTTCAAATGTGCTGCTACTTAGAAAACAAGTTTGTCAAAATGTTGCCTAAAACACAGCCTTTGAGAAGTTCGACAAATCTATTTTGGTTGCTCAGAGTCTTTTATGTCCTGAATCTGCTAAAATCTAGTTACAAGTTCCAAACCAAGTTTTGGATAAATAAGTCACTCCTATATCTTGATTACAGTCCTTATATTGTTTTTATATTTAAAATTGATGTCAGAAACAACTTCATTACCTATTCACTCATTCAACAAATATTTAAGTATCACTATGAGCTAGGCTCCAATATTATGGTGAAGAATTGAAAAGATTATTAGTTTTGAAAATATTTTAAGATAGAAAAACCCTACTACAAAAAACTCCTACTTAGTCCTAAACACACACACACACACACACACAACACAGATTTTTTTTTTAAGTCTTTTAAGTGAAACTACACACCACCTAAATTTTTTAAATATCTGTGGGTTCTTTAGACTTAGAAACTGAAGATTCCAGGGTAAAGAAAGCTTTTAATTTAACTAAATATTTATTTTATAGAGCTCTGAATAAGATCCCAACATTTTCTTTTTTTTCTATTACAAATTCCATCTAGCTAAAGACATCACCACCAATATATGCTTTTAGTATTAAGTGATACTCTCAGTCTTGGTAATAATAAGCATACCCATTTCAGCATCATAGTAAGTTTACCATCATCATTTTAACGTTGAGCAACATTAGGAAAGTGTTAATTCAGGAAAATTTCTGTCCAAATTTTCAGAAGTTCCAAGGGTATAGAAATTTTTCTTCAAGTTTTAAGAGTGGGTAAAATATGGTGTGACTCTACATAATCTGCTTTATCTGCCACAATCATATTTTTTACATTCCATTACCCATTAAAACCTAAGGCTGGGAAATGAATCAAGGAGTGCAACTTAAAACTGGTCTCTACGGATTAATTAAGACATCAGGTAAAACCCCTGGCATCAGCCTTACTTGTTTTAATTCCCATGAAATCTCTCTTCTCATTCACATTCTCCTCAGGGAGCATAAGTTAACTACTCATATTTTAGATTTTATAATTGATTAATTATTGCCTTTATTATTTAGATTGAACCGGAAATGGGTATTTGTCATGTGCCTGCTGATCTGCGAAAGTAAAATATTTAGAAGTGAAAAAAAGTTACTAACATTTAAAATCTTCAATTACTACCATTAAAAACCTTTTTCAACAGTGCATTAACATCTCGTCAACATTCATTTTGCAACCTAAAAATGCTTTAAACAGTACTATAAAGGGAAATCCTGACCCAACTCTCAAAATAACAATGTGGTGGTATCTAAAATGTCACTTAATATCATCGTAGTTTTTACAAGTTGGCTCTGACCTCATGAGTATATCACCTTGACCTATGAAATAAAAACAATTCAGAGAAAAACCCAAATATACGCTCTTGCTCTCTCTAAAAGCCATTTAGGCAAAGAAACGAATGACAAATATTTACTGAGCACACCTGTTATAAGCAATATCTCTACCAGGTGCTCCACACTACCAGTTTAAACACACACGCACACACATCCCGCTCGAAATATATACAATATAATTAGAGGGAGAAAAGATATTAAAATATATTAATATGAACCAATAGAAAAGTAAATATATATTTTTTATTAAAAAGTGATCATGAACATGTAACGTTCTGGCAGCAGAAATGCAGGGCACTAAAATCAAATTTCAATAAAATTCTTTTGGCTTCCCTCTTGGAAATCTGGCAATCAAAATTAAAAATCAGCAAGAACTAAGAAGTGGGCCAACAGCATCACCACAGCAAAAAAAAAAAAAAAACAACAACCCGAAATCCTCAGGAGTAACTGGTTTTGGACCATTCAAAACAAAGTTTTTCTGTGAGTGCTCATCAATAGCCTCTCTCCTAAAATCTCCTTATTAAATTAAAAACAACGCTGATTCCTGGCTCTCAACTTTGCGGTAACCGAAGCTTCATGGAAACGCTCTCGCTTCTCCGATCCCGCTTAGGGGTCCAGCTACACTCGGGAGCCTGGAGAGCAGAGCAGGGAGCCGGTCTATTGTTCTGAGCACCGCAGGTTCATCTGCGCACCACGGGGCGCGCGGGAGCGGGGCAGGCGAGGCGCGAACCCGGCACAGGTGTGTGCGTTTGCGTGTGAAAGGGGGGCACAGGTGTGCAGGGGGGCACAGGTGTGCAGGGCCACAACTAAGGAAGACAGGCCCAACTTCCAGACCGAGACCTCGAGCAAGGGAGGGACACAAAGTCATTTCTTTAACCCTCTGATCAGGGGTGTGGAAGTGGGGACCGGGGAGGGGCTGAAGGGCTCCCGGAGCCCACCTGCCTGGAGGCCGGGCACTGAGAGTGGACAGTCCCGAGGATCAAAGAAAGGGCTCCCCCATCCAAGGGCCAGCCTGGAAAGCCCCAAACAATGAGCAACGCCGGGTCTGGGTGAACGGCGAGGGCTGCGGGTGTCGCGTAGGTGAAGCCGGGTGGGAAGAGAGAAACAAAGAGAGGAAGAAGCCCCCCGAGAGTGCGCCCCCCACAGCGACGGCAGTTTACCTGGGAGAGCTGCCGCGGATTGGGGCAGCCGAAGAGCGCGGAGCTGGAGCTGAAGCTGATGGCTCCTCGGCGGCTGAGGACGTGCTGGGGGACCGGCCTGTCCAGGGGCAGCACCGGCAGCTGGTAACATACTTCCATTGAACACGCCCGCCCTGCCCCGGCCGCCGGCCCCTGC
>NW_005359634.1:665689-681402 GCF_000412655.1 Myotis brandtii
TGGCAGGTGCGGGTGCCGGGCCACGCGGAGAACTGGGGAGCCGATAATGCGGGGGTGAGGAGGGGGCGAAGGGGTGGAGGGAAAACACCGAGACTGAGAAAAGAGTGCACGGGGAAAATGAGAAAGGATGCTATTGAGAAGACAAAGGAGAGAAGGAGATAGCTGGCCCTTTTACCAACAGTGCTGTTTGTTGGCGTTGATTTGTAGAAAGCAGGAGAATGTAAAGAACTCTTGACCTGGTTTGTAAGCTGGATATGTAAGTTGCAGGTTCGTTTCTTCACAGTTTCTCCTTGAACTGTCAAAGCTTTTCAGCTGCAACACATTGTTCCAAATGCATTCCAACCTCAGGACGTCAGCAGTAACCAGCTCTCCCCTGCTGGCAAAATTGTTAATTTGGCTCTGCGCTCAGGGCACCCACCCTTCCACTTATGTGCTGTGACTAGCCACTGGCAAGGTGGAAAGTACTGCATAGCCATTACCATGCGAGCGGTACTAAATGTTCATGGTCCCATAAATCAACAAATGTCTGCAAGGCGTTTTATCTTTCCGTGGCATCTGTTTCCTTTATATCACTTTAAACTTTCTATCTCCTCCGTGGGTATTTTTCTACTTTGTTTGCTCTCTACTGTTAAAAGAAATATAACTTACACTGTAGTTTCATGGATTTGACTTCACTAAATGCTAAGCTCCCAACTCATCTTTGACACCCTAATACTCCCACAATATTTAGTAGATGTACTGAGCATCTACAGTATGCTTAAGATTAAGCTAAACACTTTCTCCTATTATAACAAAAAGGAAGAGGAAGAGAAAAAAAAGAAAAACAATCCTGAGGTAATAGTATTTAAATTGAAATTAGTCTCAGGGAAACATAACTTATCCTAGATTTTACACAGATAAATGGCAGAACTGACCTCAAATACAGCTAACCATCCAGAAGCTGGTATTGGTGTGATACCAGGCAGTATATGCCAAATAACTACATCACATTTAATATCGAAGAGACTCAGTTCAATTAAATCGTTTAATAAGACTCAGGGCACTAACTAAACACATCTCCCCTCAGCAGAGTGGGAAGCTAACATTTGCTATGCACCTACTGTGAGCCATAATAGGTATTCTACATACAATGTTGAACTTAACCCTACGTAGCCACATACGTAAACATTTGATCTCAATTCCACAGATGAGGAATCAGGTTCCAAGACCATAAATCATTTATGCCACCGAACTCTGTTCTGTGTGATCTCAGAGCCATGCATTTCCACTGCACTGTGGGTATCTCAAGACCAGAACTTCAATTGTGTTCAGCATTTTTTTACTGTATAGGGGAGTGTACTAGCATTCACCAGAAAAACAGAACCAATAGGATATATCTCTATCCATCTAGTCCCCCCAAAAATGTATACACACACTTTGAATAATTATAAAGGCAGTGTTTATTAAAATACATTTCAATTTCAAAATTAAGCTAGCAGCTGTTAAAGTGTTTATACATTTTTGGGGTATATATATATATATATAGAGAGAGAGAGAGAGAGAGATTGAGATTTGCTACACATGTGCCTCGTCCAGGACATGAGCTGGAGGAGCTGCAGGCCCTGCTGCTGCCTCTTGCAATGAGGTGAATCAGCAGATCATGTGCAAAATTGCAATGGTGCCTGGGACCCTGCATGGACCTTCCAAGTATAATGGCTGGTGCTTCACTTCCACTTAAATCTGCAAATTTCTATCATGGCCAAGCAAAACCAAAATCATAAAAGAGAATTATGGGAAATGTAGTTCCTGCTTAGGAACAAAATCACTCCAGTCCAACTCTTGTCAACTTGACATCCATGCACACTTTTTAAAAAATCTTCACCCGAGAATATTTTTCTATTGATTTTTAGAGAGAGTGGAAGGGAGAGAGAGAGACACGGTGAGAGAAACATCAATGTAAGAGAAACACATCGATTGGTTGCCTTCAGGTCGAGACTGCAGCTGAGGTACATGCCCTTGACCAGAATTGAACCTGGGACCCTTCATTCCATGGGCCGACGCCCTATTCATTGAGCCAAACTGGGTAGGGCACCCCTGAACTTCTTTAGATTAGAGACTGGTAGGAATAATTGAATAAATCAGTTAATATCCATTTGAACATTGTATTTACAGCCCCAAACCTTAACTCTAAAGTTGAAGGGTAAATATAAAATTACTATTGAAAAATCCAAGATTAAAATTTTAGGTAAACCACTTATATATAATTAAATTTTTACAAAGTGCAGCAAAATAACATATATGTATATATATATATATATGCAGTAGCAAATCAATTTTTTAAATGCAACTAAAATGATTATTCTATTTGTAGTATTTAGTAAAAATTTATAATTCTTAGAGTGGAAGAAGTCAGTACTCAAATTTCAGTTAAATTTAATGTGAAATTTGTTCATTTGGGAATAAGTGAATATAATTAGTAATAAGGGTCACCGACTTTAGAAATGATTAAATATCCAAAATTAAAGCTTTTCAAAAATTTCGAGGACAAACAACTCAGTTCAAAAATGGGTAAAACAGCCGAAACCGGTTTGGCTCAGTGGATGGAGCGTCGGCCTGCGGACTGAAGGGTCCCAGGTTCGATTCCGGTCAAGGGCATGTACCTGGGTTGGGGGCACATCCCCAGTGGGAGATGTGCAGGAGGCAGCTGATCGATGTTTCTCTCTCATTGATGTTTCTAGCTCTCTGTCTCTCTCCCTTCCTCTCTGTAAAAAATCAATAAAATATATTTTTTAAAAAATGGGTAAAACAGCCCTAGCCGGTTTTGCTCAGTGGATAGAGTGTCGGCCAGTGGACCGAAGGGGCATGGGTTCGATTCCAGTCAAGGGCACATAGCTCAGTTGCAAGCTCCTCCCTGGCCTGGGCCCTGGTCCGGGCTTGTGAAGGAGGCAACTAATCAATATGTTTCTCTCACATCGTTGTTTTTGTCTTTCCCTCTCTCTTCCACTCTCCCTAAAAAATCAATGGAAAAATATCCTCGAGTGAGGATTAAAAAAAAAAAAAAAAAGGGTAAAATAGCCAGGCTGGTGTGGCTGAGGTCACAGTTTGATTCCCAGTCAGGGCTCATGCCCGGGTTGTGGGCTTGATCCCCAGTGTGAGATTTGCAGGAGGCAGCCAATCAATGATTCTCATCAGTGATCTCTCTCTCTCTCTCTCCTCTCCCTTCCCTTCCTCTCTGAAATCAATAAAAATATATTTTAAAAAATAGGTAAAACACTTGAATAGACATTTCTCCAGAGAAGATATACAGGTGGCCAATAAGCACCTAAAAAGATGCTCCACATCATTAGTCATTAGGGCAATGCAAATCAAAACTGCAATAATATATCACTTCATACCCATTAGGACGGCTATCATCAAAGAAATGGAAAATAACAAGTGTTGGTGAGGATGTGGAGACATTGGAAACCTTGTACACTGTTGATGGGAATGTAAAATGGTGCAGTGATGTAGAAAACACTTTGATGTTTTCTCAAAAAATCAAACATAGAATTACTATATGACCCAGAAATTTCACTCCATGGTGTATTCCCAAAATAACAAAACAGGGATCAATATTCATAGCAGCATTATTCACAATAGCCAATAGGTGGAAACAACCTAAATGTCCACCGATGGATGAATGAATACAAAAATACTAATAAAAGGGTAATATGCTAATTAGACCAGATAGACTGGATGTCTTCCGGACGTCCTTTCGGACAAAGCCACAGTGGTAGAGGCCGAGGTAGAGGCGGTTAGGGGTGATCAGGCCGGCAGGGGAGAGCAGTTAGGGACGATCAGGAAGGCAGGCAGAGGTGGTTAAGGGTGATCAGGCAGGCAGGGGAGCAGTTAGGGGCCAGTGGTCCCGGATTGCGAGATGGATGTCCGACTACAGGCTGGGCTGAGGGACCCCCCCTCCCCCCCACCCTCGTGCACAAATTTCATGCACCGGGCCTCTAGTATAACATATAACAGAATTTATTCAGCTTCAAAAAAGAATGAAGTTCTGAAAATACTACAATGTAGATAAACCTGATGACATTATGCTAAATGAAATAAGCCAGACACAAAAGGACAAACATTATATGATTCCACTCATCTGGGGTACCTAGAATAGTCAAATTCATAGAGTCAGAAACTGTAATAAGATACCACTTCCTACCCATACCCAAAATAGAGGTTATCAGGGGCTAGGGGAAGGGAGGATTGGGGAGTTATTATTTAATGGTTATGGGTATAAATTTTCTATTTGATGATGAAGGTGTTCTAGAAATAGATAGTGGTGATATTATACAGCACTGTGACTGTACTTAATGCCACTGAATTGTAGATGTAAAAATGGTTAAAGTACTAAATTTTATGTTAGGCATATTTCACCCGCAATAGAAAGGGACAAGGAATGTGCTATGATAGTTTACTGCTCTAGCCAAACTCTCTGAATTCTAGAATAAAACTCCTGTGGAGGAGGTCACCACCCTTGCTCGGAAGGCATACCCCACCTGCTTTAATGCTCACAGTGGTTCTCCATCCAGAAATGGATTGATAGAGCCTGACTGTGGCCTCCCTTCACTGCAGGTATCACAGCCTGTGATATCATTAGAGTTCCTATTACATGTTTTTTTCTTCTACTGTTTTTCTGGAAAAAAAACTTCAGAGATTGCTTTCTCTTTTCATTTCAAATATTCTCACAGTTAACAGAAAAAGATGGAGTCATTTACTAAGTTGAGGTTTGCACATTTATTATTTACCATAAGACTTTTCATATGTTGATTTCTAAATTCAGATTGGGCCTATTGTAGGCAACATGAAGGTTGTCAACAGGACCTAAATACTTCGTGGGCAACAGTATGCCTTGACAGGTTAGCTCTTATGTACGTTTTCTTGGTTTGAGCAATCTATCCATCCCCAACAGGCAAAATACTCTAATTGCAGTGTATCTGCTAGCAATTATGCTAAACTATACAGCCTACAAGTCAGAACTACAGGCAAAACTGTAGCACACACATGGGAAGACAAAGGAACAGATAAGCTGTAAGGCAAACAAAAATATTAATAAAAGACTGAAACCAAAGGAGTGCTTTATAAAAATTAAAGAAAGAAAAAAAGCCCTACAAAACAAACAAAACCAAACAAATGTTTCAAAAAACAAACCTGGAAGAAAGCCACAAGAAACAAGTTGGTTTTATTTTAGACAAAGTTTGGTCACATGAAAGAGATAACTGGAAGAAATGTTCTTAATCTGCCCAATAATCTCAGAGGACACATCCCTCCCTCAAGCCATTATGTTCAAGTGAGATCACAAACACTGTTCAGACTTCTAATAAATGCAGCAATGATGAAAGTTCACAAAGAAGTAGATATAAAATTTTTTGCACGAGCCTGAATAAAAGCTATCAATGAGAAAACATACCAATCATTCTGGAAAATAAGTGACCAGAGTGGCAGTGAGGGGGAGAGAATGCTCTGTCTCCTGCGCAGCTCACATAACAGTCTCCAAAGTCACTCGTATCCACAAAGCCCTTACTCTAGACCTTGAAATTCTATTCCCACACGTACCTTGCCTTCATCTCCCTGTCTTTGCTCATTCCACTCCTCTGAATTGAGTACCCACTTCTTCCCAC
Source organism: Myotis brandtii (assembly GCF_000412655.1). Classification (NCBI taxonomy): domain Eukaryota; kingdom Metazoa; phylum Chordata; class Mammalia; order Chiroptera; family Vespertilionidae; genus Myotis; species Myotis brandtii. The sequence goes on from NW_005359634.1 coordinate 671,329, forward strand.
CAAGGCCCCAGGTCCCCCAAGTCCAAATCCCACACATCACATGACCTAGTTTAAAGGTCCTCAATGAAACATTTCCTGAACACCTCAGCAGGAAGCAATCTCTCTCTCATAAAGTCCTCAAGACCGTCTGTACTTCTCTCAAGGCATACCCCTTTCTGCTAAGCACTGTATTTATTTATGTATGTGTGTGTGTATATATATATAGTCTCTCTGGACCTCTAAATACCAATTTCTTCAAAGAGCTCTGCTGGACCCCTTCTCTTGTCAGTCTACACCACATCCACGCAAACACAGGTAGACACGTGTCCCTCTACCCAGCTCCCCACTGCTTCACAATCTCTTTTCACGAACTCGAAAACCTCTTTCCAATCTTCAGTCCTATGGTTCTCTCAAGTTTCAGTCCCCCATTTCTGACTGCCTGCTGGATTTCTGCACCAAGTTGCCCCTTTAAACCTCAAACTCACTAAGTCTACAATAGAAATGATCATCTTCCCTGCCCAACTTACTTCCTCTGTTTCCCTTGTGTTAATGACTGCCTTCCTGTTCACTTGGGTGCAAAACCCCTTTGCCCATCAGCACTGCCCACATCCAGTCAGTTACAAATCTAACCAATTTCAGTTCTGTAATATTACTGTCATTTCAACCCTTTCCCCTCACCCTTTTTCCTTTCCCCCAATCTCCAACTACTATCTTATCTTGCCCACCCTTGTATACACAGTATGTAGAAATGCATATTGAAAGAATGAATGAGTAAATCTCCCACACAATGCCTTTGCTCATTTATGCAATTTTATTCTTTTGAAATGTTCTTGTATCACATTGCCAATATTCTTCATGATACAACTCAAGTGCTCCATCCCCTATGAAGTTTTCCCAAAAATATAAATTTCAGATTTCTGAGTCAGTCAGGATCCTTGGTTGCAAACACAGTAGCCAACTTTGGTTATTTTAATTTTTTAAAAATTTCTTTATTGATTTCAGAGAGGAAGGGAGAAGGAGAGAAAGATAGAAACATCAATGATGAGAGAGAATCATTCATTGGCTGCCTCCTGCATGCCCCCCCGCCCCCACTGGGGTTTGAGCCTGCAACCCAGGCATGTGCCCTTGGCCAGAATCGAACTCGGGACCCCTCAGTCTGCAGGCTGATGTCCTATCCACTGAACCAAGTCAGCTAGGGCCAACTTTGGTTATTTTAAAGAAAAAGAACAACAAGAACAATTTATTGAATGGCAGAGTCTCTGTATTTATAAGGACTCAGATACTGAGCAGCAAAATAAAGCGGTAAATGCCCACTACTCTGTCCAGTGACCATGTCTTACCTCTTCTACAGACTGTACCAGTAAGTCCCATGAAGGCAGAATTAATGTCTGGTTCCTTTTTGTATCCGCTGTAGCTCCTAGAAAAAGCCCCTTGCAGTTCTCCTGGTTGAGAGAGCACCTTTCTAATTACTTTATCATATCTATCTTGATTTAAAGTTTTTTATTTAAGTTACTTCATACCACTGTGTCCCCCCAGGAGTTCGACTGGGAGACTGGGGGTTCGATCGCTCGCTATGATGTGCACTGACCACCAGGGGGGCGGCACAGAACGAAGAAAGGCCTTGGCTGGCAGCCGGAAGGCCCTATTTGGCCCTGATGGTGGGCCAAGCCTAGGGACCCTACCCGTGCATGAATTTCATGCACTGGGTCTCTAGTATGTCCATAAAGGACTATATATATATTTACAGTCCTTCATGGGACTTAGAGTCTTGTAGAAGATCTTTTGCTTTCCCAGCAATATCCTGGGTCTGCTCTCTTGAATTCCTTTCCTGACTTAGAGCAGTCATCTGCTCAAAAAATATTCTCAGAGAGCAGCCTCTGCAAAACAGGTTCAGTCAAGTTTGATTATCCACGTAATATAGTTACCCATTTATTCAAGTCATTTCTACGTGCTGAGTACTTTGTTAAGTGCTTTGTAAACATTATCTCATTTATCTCTCACAACCTCCGAAAGAGTTAGATATTTTTATTCACATTTTACAGATGAGAAAACAAGCCTCAAACAGGTTTAGTAAATTGCCAAGACCATAGAGGACTATTTTCTTTAACATTAATTATTTAAATTAGACTTAAAAGACTCTAACATAACTGACCATCTTTCTAAGCTAGGCTGCTTAGAAACACATGTCTGGCTGGCTACCATATTTTGACCTTCCACTGTCCAATTCTGACCAGAAGATAATCATAAGACCCACATTATAAACCAAATTGGCTTCCTTTTTACTTCAAGAAAAGAGCTGCAGTATTGCTGATAATAGTCATTAAGATTACAATGGCAGATAGGAGCTGTTCTTATCAGACTGCCTTTAACTCTAAATTCCAGTAAAGCAATAAAGATTGGTATACTTTGTCTTTCAAAATGGAACCGTGTAGAAATGAGACAGCCAACTTCTCAAAAGTAATCTCCAAAAATGAATTCTTGGGAATTCATTCCAAGTGCTGATTTTCCACACCCATGTTTTGGAGGCCTTAAACATAAAGTTTCTTTCAAAATGAATTTTGTTTTGTTTTGGATGGTAAAGGACATTGTTTCTATTCTTTACTTCCACATGTATCTTTTTTTTTGTGTGAGTTTTATTTCTTGATTTAATTTATATTTTGGTCAGTTAAGATATTTTTGTTTTCCCATTAAATCCAAATTTATTCTGAAATTATGTAATAGTAATATAAACAACGTATAGAAGAACCTGAACTATAATTCATATTTTGATAGTAAACTCTGGATATAACTTTTTTTATAGCAAAAACAGTATGAAAAATGAAAACCTATAGAGTTTCAAATGTTATTTTTAAAGATCATTCATTATGCTTTTGAGCCTACAGAGGCTAAAATTTAAATGAAAAGCTTGTTGAAAGTATTGCTGTAGATTATGCATTTCTGTAAATAAAAAATTTCGAGACTTGCCTAAGCAAGAGACATAGTTCCTTTTACAAAACAAGTTATTGAATAATATTTTTTTCTGAAAAAAAATTTTTTTTTTAAATATATTTTATTGATTTTTTTTTCACAGAGAGGAAGGGAGAGGGATAGAGAGTTAGAAACATCGATGAGAGAGAAGCATCGATCAGCTGCCTTCTGCACACTCCCCACTGGGGATGTGCCCGCAACCAAGGTACATGCCCTTGACCGGAATCGAACCTGGGACCCTTCAGTCCGCAGGCTGACGCTCTATCCACTGAGCCAAACCAGTTAGGGCATGAAAAAATTTTTTGCAGTGCACATTTTATTGAAGGTGAGCACCTATTGCAATTGTGAAGTATGATACCTGAAATATCAAATTGCTGACAATACAACTTCACTATATTTTTCATGTCAAACTTCTAAAATCTGATTACCAAAACTGTAATAAAATAATTACATTTAAGAAATAAAATTTCAGATTTACTTTTGTGACACAATTATACTCATCTAAAATGTGTATTTGGTGTACTTCTAATGGTCTCATTTCATCATTAACCTAGTTTCCCATGTACTTATTCTTTTCCCCTAATTTCCCAACATCTGTCTCATTCTTTTCTACATTTTCCTTATACTCAAATATTTTGTTGCAAGTTTTCTAGAGACCTACTTCCTGAAAACCCCATCCTATTTATTTTATTTTATTGTAAACACTATTACAAATGTCCCCCATTTTCCCACCTTTTACCCACCACCCATCCTACTTTTTTGACACAGTAGTCATCCTGGGACTCTCCTTCACTGCATTGCTTTGTGAGATCTTGCTTTCAGGATCCCATCCTTCTGACTTAGATTACTCCTTTGTTTTGGTGAAGCACATCCTCCAGTTGCCTCCTAAGAAAGCATACATGGTAAGGTAAAATTTTTAGACCTTGCAAGTGTACACTTTATTTTAGCCCCATATTTGGTTGGATTGTCTGAATACAGAATTCTAGATTAGAATTAATTTTTCCCCTTAAATTTGAAGACATTGCTTTTATAGTCTTCTAACATCTAGTGTTGCTACCAAGAAGTCTAAATGAGATTCTGAAAACATGCTTTTATGTAAATCTTGTTTTGCCCCTTTGGAAACCTTTAGAATCTTCTTTAACCTTGGCATCCTGAAATATCATGATATGCTTTTGTGTTTAAAAACTTTTTTAAAATATATTTTTATTGATTTCTGAGAGGGAAGGAGAGGGAGAGAGAGCAATAGAAAAATCACTAAGGAGAGACAATCATTGATCAGCTTCTGCATGCCCTCTATTGGGGATCAGCCTACAACCTGGGCATGTGCCCTGACCGGGAACCAAACCTGGTTCATAGGTTGATGCACAACCACTGAGCCATACCAGCTGGGCTACTTTTGTGTTTAATTCATTGTGCTGGGCACTCAGTGGATCCTTTTAATTTAGGAGGCTCATGTCCTACATTTTTGGGAAATACTAAGATATTTTTGACAGAAGTTCTATTTTTTAAAAGAATTATTATGCATTGGAAGTGGCTTGCAAAGTTTCTGCTGGAAAATCAGTTTATGGTCTTATGGGGGTTTTCTCATAAGTAATTTGTTGCTTTCCTCTTGATGCTTTTTTTAAAAAAAAAAAATATATATATATATATATCACTGATTTTTTTACAGAGAGGAAGGGAGAGGGATAGAGAGTTAGAAACATCGATGAGAGAGAAACATTGATCAGCTGCCTCCTGCACACCCCAAACTGGGGATGTGCCCGCAACCAAGGTACATGCCCTTGACCGGAATCGAACCTGGGACCTTTCAGTCTGCAGGCCGATGCTCTATCCACTGAGCCAAACCGGTTAGGCCTCTTGATGCTTTTAAGATTCTCTGTTTATCTTTAATTTTTGACAATTTCGTAATATGTCTTGGTATGGACCTTCTTGGGCCCATCTTCTTTGGGACTCTGTGCTTCCTGGACTCGAGGTCTCTTCTCTCCCCTCGATCAGTAAAGTCTGCAGCTATTATTTACTCAAATAAGTTTTCTTTCCTTTTATCTCTCTCTTCTCCTTCTGGGACATCTATAATGAGAATTCAGTACACCTGATGTCCCAAAGGTCCTTTAAACTATCCTGTTTTTATTTTTTTTTATTTTTTATTTTTTTTATTTTTATTTCTTAAAGTATTAAAAAGAGTATTACATATGTCTCCTTTTTTCCCTCCCCTTGACATACCCCGGCCCCTACCCCCCTGGTGTCTTGTGTCCATTCGTTAATCTTATATGCATGCATATAAGTCCTTCGGTTGATCTCTTAATCCCCCCCCAAACCTTCCCCAGGCTTCCCACTGTAGTTTGACAGTCTGTTCAATGTTGGTCTGCCTCTGCATCTACCCCTGTTCATCAGTCTATACTGGTCCCCATTATCTGTCCCAACCTCACTGGAGCAGTCCCAACCTCACCGGGGCCGTCTCAGCCTCACCGGGGCCATCCCAACCTCACCGGGGCCGTCCCGACCTCACCGGGGCCGTTTCAACCTCACCGGGGCCGTCCCGACCTCACCGGGGCCGTTTCATAAACTATCCTGTTTTTAAAATTATTTTTTTTGCCCGGCCCGCATGGCTCAGTGGTTGATCGTCGACCTATGAACCAGGAGGTCACGGTTCAATTCCCTGTCAGGACCTGCCCGGCTTGTGGGCTCAATCCCCAGTGTGGGGGTGTGCAGGAGGCAGCCAATCAATAATTATCTCTCATCATTGATGTTTATATTTCTCTCTCCCTCTCCCTTACTCTCTGAAATCAATAAAAATAGATTTTAAAAAATAAAATAAAATTCTTTTTTCTTTTTGCTGTTCAGCTTCCACTACTCAAACTTCCAGGTTGTCAATTCATTCTTCTCTATTATCTAATTTCCCTTTGATTCCCTCTACATATCTTTTCTTTTTGCTTATTGTATTCTTCAACTGTGACTAGTACTTTTTCATATTCTCTATATCTTCATTGAAGTTCTCACTGTGTTCATCCATTCTTCTCCCGAGTTCAGTGAGCATCTTTATGACCATTACTTTAAAGTCCTTATCAGTTAGATTGCTTATATCTCCATTTCAGTGAGTTCTTTTTCTAAGGTTTCATCTTGTTCTTTCATTTGAAACATGTTCCTTTATCTAATTCTCTGGGTTTGTTTCTCTGTGTTAGGGAGATCAGCTACGTCTGGTCTTGAGGAAGTGGCCTTATGTAGGAGACGTCCTGTGGAGCCCAGCAGCACAATCCTCTCTGGCCACCAGAGCCAGGTGCTCCAGGTTTTTCCCTCAGCTGCATGCACCCTGCTGTTGTGGTGGGACCATGGTTGTTGCAGACATGCCGTTGCATGGGACTGACCCCCAGTGTGGCTGCTGAGAGGCCCGGCCTGTGGCTGCTGTGAGTGGGCTCCTGGGCTGATGCCTCCATTTTCAAATCATTGTTATTAAAATCTATTTTGGAGGGGAAAAATGACTCTCTCACCTTTGAAGCACTCATTTTTAATTTATGCATGTTGCTTTCCAGCCCTGTTGATAGGTAAATATTTCCATATAGTTGCAATTTCAGATTCTTTTTCTTAAAATAATGACATTAGTTGAAAGGCTCTTTTTCAAAAGCCGTTGTTGCCATTTACCTCTGTAGGTGACTTTTAACTAAGTCGTGTTCCCAAACATCAAGTGCACAGTGCTGAAAGGGAGAGCGCTGTCATTACATAATCTTGGCTCTGATTACTCAAGTCTCTAGTCGTTATTTGACCTTCCCAGTTTGACCTAAATTTCATGTTATGCTCATGTTTTAAAATATCCCACCCCCAATATTTTATTCATTTTTGTGGGAAAGTAGATAAAATACCTGATGTTTTAAGGAACTATGTAACAATTTTTTTTAAAGCAACCAGGACTTGTTTAGCTTATGTATAATAGACTGGCTACATGTTGCCATGAAAGATGAAACATCACCAGGACAAGGAACATGAGAAAATTATCGGGGACATCACCTTTACAAAGGAGAAATAGAAAGAAAAGGAAAGCTTTACCTCGCCACGAAGTCAAATCTCCTAGGAAAGAAAGTGTTAGATGCAGTTGAACTTCCATGATTTTTCTAATTCAGTATTTTAAGGATCATTAAAGCTGTAATTTTTGTCTAGAGAGACTGCTGCAAAAGAAGTGTTGGTTTTCTTAGTTTAACTGCCTGTTAAGAATTCAGATTTCATATATTACTTAGACGTACTTGCAAAATTCTGTTATATTCTGATTCAAATAGAAATAGGAAAATTAAGCAGAACCTAAAGAAAAGATATTTGAGAATAATATTTGGGTGATTTTTCTATGGTTTTTCAAAGCACGTTTAAAATGGTCTTACTGCTTCTTTTCTGTTTTCTTCAGTGAGAAAATTATAACATCTTAAATACGGAAAGGCTTTAAATAGCCTAGATGATTTATAGAAAGCACTAAAAGAATAGTCCTCAGATCTACAATATACGTCATTCATCTTTCTCCAAGAATAAATTTTCATTCATATATCATAGATGGATGATGAATGACTTAAGAAGTCATATAATCACTCCTGCCTTCAGATGCAAATAAATCTTGATCTAATTTGAAGGATAAATTTTATGTAGGGAGCTAAAACACTTTTCTAATACTGCCTGTTTTCCTGCTGGTTGTGTAAATCCAACCTGCTGGGCTGACCTCAGAGTCTACATCTAGATTTATTTTAGTGCACCTGGTAAGCTCAGTCCCAGGCATTAACTGTCAAGATAGCATCGTTCATTTTTTATGTCTTCCATCTCCCCTTTTGGGGCCTCTTTTCTTTCAGGCCACACCTGCTGCCTTGCCCGCCACACACCTGTGACAACAGCCCTGGGCAAGCATTCAAGGTGGGCTGGCATTCAGAACATTCTCACTGATTGAACCGAAGTTTCATTTCCATGGTATTCTTCCTTGTTTTCTCAACTAGGCTATTTCCCTTCATTTACCCCAGACAATTCTATTAGAGATTTCTGAACACTCAGAGGAATATGGCTCCAACCGTAAAGTTTATTCACTATAATAGTGAAAGTTTTTTTTCTTCTGGAGAAGCAGACTAACTACTTTTACAACACATGATTTATTTCTGTGTGGCCATGTCTATGCTTCACCGTGTGTTGCTCACAGAACGAGCATTCAATAATGGAGACAAAATGAGAGCAGGAGCAGACTGAAGTTGGGGATGCTGAAGCTCTACATCCCCTTTTTTTGTGCAGGCATTTTTGAGGCTTTGGAAAAGGCCTTAGCAATGTGTTCACACGTCATATGTTTTCGCAAAATTTGCAAAATAAAGACATTCACCCTCAGTTAACAGTAGTCTCTTGCCCCTTTGACGTCCTTTCTGTAGCACCTGCTCTCGTGTTAGGTATGTTACAGTGGCTGTAGACATTAAAGAATCCGGGTAAGGGAAGTTCAATTGGTGATACATTCAGTTTAGGTTTCATAAAATATATTTATGTGGTTTGCAGTCATTTCTGCAATTAGTTAAATTTTAGCTATGTGTCCTGGGAAGGAATAGCTTCTGGGAATACTTCTACCTCCCTCTCTGCTGACCCTCCCAGCATCATGACATAAAGGTGCAAAGCCAAGGTTTCTACCACACAAATGGGTCCTATCGCACCTCTTCCCAGGACTATGTAGGTAAGTGGTGGAGAAAGGTGTCTTAAATATTCTAAGCTAGTCTCTGGCAAATTCTTCCAATCATCAGATGTATAAAATTGTAAGCAGAAGATTCAGTTTGCATTGAAGCTTAGGCATAACTATAGCTTTCCAGTTGGAATATATGTGATGATACAACATCTACAATTATCAAGACAGCATATATGTCTTTCTTTTTTATAGGAATTGTGTGAAATTGAATTGATAAAAATTGTTTTGATTTTAGGGCACAAACCTGTAGCAGTACTCAAAACAGCAAGTATGCCTATGCATGAGGTTGGGATGATTTATACACCCTAAACTGCAATCTCTAAAACAAATTTTGCCCTGGCTGGGTTGCTCAGTTGGTTGGAGCACTGTCCTGTACACCAAAAGGTTGTGGGTTTAATTCCTGGTCAGGGCACATAACTAGGTTGCAGGTTCGATTCCCATTTGGGGCCGGTATAGGAGGCAACCGATCAATGTTTCTCTCTCTTTCTCCCTTCCTCTCTCTCTAAAATCAATAAAAAACATATTCTGGGTGAGAATAAAACAAACAAACAAACAAACAGACAAATAAACAAATTTTGATGAACTATGCTGGAGGAAAAACTGAATTGCTTTTCCATTATCTTTATAGAAGACGATATTAAAAAATAGCTTTTGTCTAAAGAAGCTACTAAAGAGTATTAAACCAAAAAAATCTAGAAGTATTATAATGGTATGTCAGGAGGTTAATTAATAAAAACGTGATTTTCCTCGAGTTTGTATTATTTGTGGTATTTCTCAGCATTTAGAAATTTTAAAACTTATTGTGATTTCTATTATTCTAATTCTTACCTAATTTTGCATTTGTAATTTTGTACTGTTTTCTTTAAAGAGGGCCCCCAAATTACATAAACTTCTGTCTGTACAAAACCTGGACCTGCCTCTGAATGAGACGAGATGAACTAAGTCAAGGTGAGCCCTGGCATCTGACACAATGTGCTAATCAAATAAGAAATGAAGTTAGCAAGAAAAGGTAAAAAGTCAAGGTACTATAAGCTAGGCAAGGAGCAGAATGAATATTTTAAAAAATACATTTTCTGTTGGTGAATATAATGGGAACAGGTTTAGATGATATTACTTAGGGGAGAGTATGTGACTTGAATATATAATTAAATTTTTACTGAATTTATTGAGCTCCACTACCTTTCTTCAATTCTAAAATATCTTATTAGTTGCTTAGCACTGAAGGAATATTAATGTTAAACATTTTTTAAAGCCTAGTTTGTTGTTGTTTTTTTGCCACCTAGATTTTTTAAATGGATTCTTCCATTTATCTTTTTTTTTCAATTAAATCTTTATTGTTCAGATTATTACATTTGTTCCTCTTTTTTCCCCCCCATAACTCCCCTCCACCCAGTTCCCACTCCACCCTCCGCCCTCACTCCCCACCCACTGTCCTCATCCATAGGTGC
>NW_005359634.1:682859-718551 GCF_000412655.1 Myotis brandtii
GTTCTGGGTGATGTCCATTCCGTCTTTTAGTTGTATTTTTGAAGTGGTTGTGCGAGGCAGCAATCTCTGGTGTTTACCTATGCCGCCATCGTGGTTTCCCCTACCTCTTCCATTTATCTTAAGGCAGTTTTATCTAAACTACACAACCCAAAACATAGAGTAAGATACTTAATGGATTATTGAATTGAATTGTCTTCGTTACCTACTCCTCTAAGGCTCTGACCAGGGGAGCCCACTTTTCATTGTAAGTATATTTACAAATTCAGCTCCTTAGAAATTGTAACTAATGTCAGAGACATGTAAAGCGATAGATTACTATGTATTCTAGAACCAGTTTTCTTGGTTCTGCCTCTATAAATCCTTGTTATGATGATTAGTTAATTCTTCCTCTTCATTCCAAAGGTCTGAAGTTCTGGGGCAAGCAAAGGCACATTGTTGGTGGTAGATTCTTGTCTTTGGAATTTGCATTCTTTGTTATCCTTTTAAAATTGGGTCATTTCTGATCCTATCTACCCCAAGCACATACCTAGAGCCTCATAAAGCCTCATAAAGTGCTATTCACTCTTATGGTTTCCTATGGACTGGCTTTCATAATGAAGGGTAATGGTATTGCAGGAAAAGCAGAGTAACTCTTTTATTTCCAATATTGTTTGAATTTTTATCTTTTTATTCTTAAGTTAGACCCCCCTTTTTTTGAGAGTATTTATTATCAGGCTTTCATTCTCCAATATAAATTTTACAGGTAATATATATAGTTGATTAATAGTAAGTAATTAATAGTAAGTAATGTTAAGATCCTGCCCAGTCTGCTTTTCTCTCTCTCTCTCTCTCTCTCTCTCTCTCTCTCTCTCTCTCTCTCCTTCTCTCTCTCTTTCTCTCTCTCTCTCTCCCCTAAAAAAGTACTAGACAGTTTTGCTCAAACTGAAAAGGAGTACAATATAGTACTTTAAAAAATAAAATTATGGAAAGCATATTAAATCTGTCATGTTTTCTGCATATCCTGATGCAACATGGATGTATAAAAATATTATATCAAAAAAGCTTTGAGAAGATCCACTGGGCTTCATGTTTAAAAAATCATAAATTTTATCCACTTAAGCTCTATTTAATCCACATGGTTTTACTGCCATTAAGCATTGGAAATTACTTAAATTTATTGTGTGTTTTAATGTTGGAATAATGTATGAATGATTTTCTATAGGTTATGTGTCACTCTAGATTGGAAAAAACAGTCCTCAGACACAGGGCAGCAAATCATCCAAATGGCACAACCTGGTGCTTACTTGAGCTTATCAAGTCATAAGCCTTTCTATTTATTAAACTATGTTCAAGGATAGCAAGGAGAATATGACCTATCTTATCTCTATTGCATTTTAATCATAAGAAAAAATTTCTTCCAGCCAACTGCTACGTAACCTGAAAACACTGAAAGTGTAACACTTTTATTCAAACATTCCAGCAAATCATTAGCCATTGTGTAACTCTTGCCACAGAACACTCAGATTCTATTTGGCCAAGTTTGACCTTGCTAGTATATATGTATAATATTATAAGTGTATTATCTAATATCAATATTATATATACATATGTATATAATTTTTATGCAAAAAAGACTTTAGCCCAAACCTCCAAAGGATTGAGAACTAGAAATTAGGAGACATGGATTTTATTTTGGTTATTTTTTTATATTTTCATTTTAATTATTAGAGCAATACAAATACATACAATGCTCATTTTAGCAATAGGTGAGTATAAAGAAACAAGTTAATAGCGTCTCCCTGCTTCCTTTCCTAATTCTGTACCTTCTAGTAACCAAGAGTAACAATTAGTTAGGTATTTTCCCATATCTTTCTCTAAGATAACACAGCTTGTATGTCAGATTTTTCCCATGACTAGTTGGGACACAAAATATAAGATTCAGGCTTCAGTTTCCTCTTGCTAAAAATAAGGATGATTCAAAACTACAATGAGATGTTACTTTATACCCACTAGGATGGTTAAAATAAAAAAGACAGACAATAACAAGTGTTGGCAAGAATGTTGAGGAATCGGAATATAAAATGGCACAGTCCCTTCAGAAGACTGGCAGTTCCTAAAAATATTAAGAATAGAGTTGATATTGTTTAACATATTGTTAGAAAATGACCTAGCAATTCTACAACTACATATACATATATATGAAATAAATACATATGTTCACCTTAAAACAAATAAGGTGAACTAATTACTAATTGCCAAGAAATAGAAACAACCGAAATATTTATCAACTGATGAATGGATAAACTGAATGAGGCATAGCCACACAATGAAGTACCATGCAGCCATAAAAAGGAATGAGGTACTGCTATATGCTACAATATGGATGAGAATTGAAAACATTATGCTAAATGAAAGAATCCAGGCACAAAAGAACCACATATTTTATGATTCCATGTTTGTAAAATGTCCAGAATAGGCAAATCAGATACTGAAAGTAGATTAGTAATTGCTAGGGGCTATGTTTTCAGATTTCTTTTTAGCCCAGAAAATGTTTTATAAAAAGATTTTGATAATGTTTACCCAACTCTGTGAATATACTAAAACACACTGAACTATAATCTTTAAATGGGTAGATTTTATGGAATGTGAAATCTATCCAATAAAACTGTAAAAAAAGAATAATAAGGATGTTTAACTTAGTTGCTCTCCAATTTCTCTTTAGATTATAGAATTTCTCTCTCTTACACAATGTGAAGACACTTCCACATTCTTTCCTTACTTTTGTTGACAAATTCGTTTCAATGTCAAGTTCTTAACCTGCTTATTAGAACCACAATATTTCCCCCATTCTCTTAAAATGATTCTTTATCTTAATGCTAAAGTTAAATATTTATTCTATGACATGAACATCAACTTTTAGTTAGGACAATATAGAATCCAAAATATCTTGGTAAAGACAAAATAAGTGAGTTAACAGTTGTCATACCCAGTGTCTTTCTGGCTTCTTATACACTGTAGGGCCTGTCATTCATCCTAATAATTGAAAAGAGAGTCAAGAAAGCAAAATATTGGATCAATCCTATACCCATGGGATATCAAATTTGGGGTTCTAATATTTTCAGTATAAATATCATATTTTGTAGCCTCATAAATATTCAAATAAACAAACTTAAATCAGTTGTCATTTTGGCCATAGCAAATATCCAATAAGTGTGCTATCCTGTATAGACCTTGAGGGGCTGCTGGGAGAGTAGGGGTTGGTGAGGAAGGGGGGAGGGTATGGTCATCAGCCTATCTGGATGGAGGAGGAGACTAGAGATTATATTTGCACAAGATTGAGGAAACTTCAAATGTCCATGTGCATTAAAGAAAGATGGAGGTTAATTAGGATAGGTCGGGGAAAGGAGGCTGAAGCCTCATCACCACCCTTTTCTTGGTGCTAGCACTGACTTAGTATTTTCTTTGTACTAGAAATAGTTTTCTTCTTGCCTGTATTGCATATGTAGAAAACTCCTCTCTCCATACTCAGAAAAGACAAACCTGAGCATGAGCATGACTCCTAGATGGTGGCCAACTGGACAGCGTTGGTCCTTTGATTCAAAATGAGTTTATAACACTCTCTCTTCTTGGAACGCTCACTTCTTGGAACTTGGACAAGAGATTGAGTCAGTATATTTGACTAAAGTAAGTTACAACTTAAAGTAAAGGAGACTTAGAACATAAGTCTGGAAAAGTAAGTTGAAGTCCGATTGTGGAAGACTAGACATGCCAGATTAAGGAGTGTGAATTGTATTTTAGAGGTGGAAGGGAGGAATGAAAGGTTTTTAATAGGAGATTGACAAAGTTAAAGTAATGGTACACAGAAAAAGCTGAAGGAAGACAGACACAGGAGACAAAGGCTACTGCATAGTCCTGCTAAAGGGCCTCGATTAGAATGTTAGAGAAGTGAAGTAGGAGGAAGAGATTTCAGAGGCTCTAAAGCAGTGGTTCTCAACCTTCCTAATGCCGCGACCCTTTAATACAGTTCCTCATGTTGAGGTGACCCCCAACCATAAAATTATTTTCGTTGCTACTTCATAACTGTAATTTTGCTACTGATATGCAGAATGTATTTTCATTGTTACAAATTGAACATAATTAAAGCATAGTGATTAATCACAAAAACAATATGTAATTATATATGTGTTTTCCAATGGTCTTAGGCGATCCCTGTGAAAGGGTCATTTGACCCCCAAAGGGGTCACGACCCACAGGTTGAGAACCGCTGCCCTAGAGTGAAAGAATCAATAGCAATTTGTGATTAATCAGATGTGGGGATAGAGAGATGAGAACAAGGGATTAGACAAGTCTGAGGGCATCTCAGTACAAATTTCAGTACAGATGCCATAACATAAACAGGAAGTCTGGAGGGGGAGGTATTTTGGACTAGGTTAATGATTTCAATTATCGGTATCACCGAATGCCAAATGAAATGAAATGTCCAGCCGGCGACTGAAGCCAGGGGACTAGAGCCCAGGAGAGGTACTTGTTTCTTCACAGCGTGACAGCTGATGTGAGGCTGGACAAGATTTCTGAGGAAGGGACAGAGGGGAAAGGAGCAGATGGCTCAGAACTGATCTTTGAAGACCCAGCACTGTCCTGGGACAGGAGGAGTCAAGGAGGAAACAGCTGCCATCGAAGGAGGAGCTATGCAGCAATTTCTCCGAACACCAGGAAGAAAAGGGTTTTGAGGAAGAAAGGGGGGGAGGAAACAGTTTCAAAAGCTGCTGAGAGAATGGGAATGGAATTTAGTGAGTTGGTTTTAAGTGCATAGTTGCAATGGAGTCCCTGGGTCAGGATTCAGGTAATAAGAGACTAAAAGGAGGGCAGTGGAAAGAAAATAGAAGCAGAGGGTGGGGTTGCTTCTTATAGGAATTTAGCAGTGAAAGGAAAAAAAAAAAAAGTAAATTGTCTTCGAGGCCAGAGGGGTTAAGAGAAGAGTTGCCTTGTTTCCACTTTCTACTCCATTAGAAAGATCTCTATGTATGACCCAAGGAGGGAGCAAAAAAAGGTTGGAAATACAGAGAAAGAAATGAAAGAGGAAGCAGGGTCCATATATTTCAGCAGTTTTCAATTTCTGCTAGCCATGGAGCTGTTTCTTCAAACCAATCTTACAGGGAAACCTAATATGTAAAACAAATGAAAGCGGTATTGATCTATTAAAGGTGACTGTGTGTGTGTGTGTGCATGTGTGTGTGTGTTGGTGGTGTTTGGGAGGTGTTGCCTTGGGGTTTCAGTTTCCTCTATGAAAATCACTGATATGCCTTATCTCATTCGGTCTCCATATCAATGGGGAAGGCATTTCTACTATTCCTAGTTTACACTTGAAGAAACTGATTTAGAGTGGCTTAGTGGCTTATTCAAAGTCATACAACTGTTGTAACGTACCCCGCGAATCACAGAAAGACGCCTCAAGAAGTTGAATTAAAGAGTCACACTTATTGCAATCTGGGACTATGAGGGGCCATTCCCCAAATCTCATAGTAACAAGATGGTCGAAAAACCAGGTTTATATAGGCAAAAATCACAAAGGTATTGATTACATCCCAGGGTTTGGAATGAGGAACCTGGTTCGAAAAAAAGCAGTTTACAGAAGCAGAATTAAGCATGTTAATTACAATTTTGGGTCTCCGGATCACTGAGTTGATAGAAACACATCATCTGGGACCGCTGGGTTGACAGGAACACATTATCTAGAGCCCTCGGGTCTCGAGACCACTGAGTTGTCAGGAATTCATTATCTAGAGCCATCGAGGCAATTTAGAGTAATTGTGCTGTCCTGGTCTTGGGACCACTGAGTCAACTGGAACGCATTATCTGTGTCCACTAAGACAATTAGGATAATTGTGCTGTCCTGTTTCCCAGGCACAGAAGAGCACAGAAGATGCTTTCTAAAACCAGTAAGATAACAATCAATGGGATAGTCATTCAATCGAATGGGATGATGTATACAATTCAGAAGATCAAAATAACTTTTCTATTGTTAAGCCAAACAGCAGGGTTAGAGTTAAACTACAGCCTTTTTCTGGGATAATCAGCAACCCCTGAGGCAGCAGAAGACAGTAGCCCAGATCTGACTAATGATCACAAGGTCTGGACTTCCGCAGGCTAAAGACAACATCTTGGCATAAGTTATGTTTCAGCTCCTGAGCCCTAAGATGGAATGACCCCCTGGCTACTTTCCCTTGAGACCAGACAGATGGACACTGGAACAGGCCCCAGAACTGTCCACAAGACCTAAAGAAATGATTTATTACCCTTACCTCACCTCTGACCAATCAGCTCCCAGCACAACCTGGAACCCTCACCCACAGTTCTAGTGATTTTGTCCTATATCATCTGTAACCTACATGCCATTGAGAAGTTCAGGCTTCTGAGCAATGGCTTTCCGTTCTTCTGGATGGTGCCATTGATCAATAAAATAGACAATATTCTCGATGTTTCTGTATAGCTTTGCTAGTGCCGGGTGGATGAACTCTTTCTGTTCTATAACTGAACCAGCAGCAGCAAAAAGAAAATAATGTTTTTTGGGAAAATATGTGATCAGAAAATATTTATTTGATCAGAGGCTCCAAAAGGAGTTGCAATCCCATTTCGTCTTTTAAAATGTGATTCCTACCCAGCCAGCATGGCTCAGTGGTTCAGGGTCAACCTAAGAACCAGGAAGTCACGGTTTGATTTCTGGTCAGGACACATGCCTGGGTTGCGGGCTCAATCCTCAGTGTGGGGCATGCAGGAGGTAGCCAATCAGTAATTCTCTCTCATCACTGATATTTCTATCTCTCTGCCCCTCTCCCTTCCTTTCTGAAATCAATAAAAATATATTTAAAACCAAACCAAACCATGATTTCTTGTTGAGAAACATTATTTTTCTTCTTTTCACAGAGCCAGGTATTCCTGGTTGGAATGTAAAATGGTGCAGCTAATATGGAAAAGGTAATTCCCAAAAAACAAAAAAAATTAAACACAGAATTATATGATCCAGCAATTTCATTATGGGTAGATAATAGGCTAATGGTATTTGTAAACTACCAGATCATCTAGACCAGTGGTTCTCAACCTTCCTAATGCCGAGACCCTTTAATACAGTTTCTCATGTTGTGGTGACCCCCAATTTCATTGTTACGAATTGAACATAATTAAAGCATAGTGATTAATCACAAAAACAATATGTAATTATATATGTGTTTTCTGATGGTCTTAGGCGACCCCTGTGAAAGGGTGGTTCGACCCACAGGTTGAGAACCGCTGATCTAGACCCTTGCTACTTATAGTGTGGTCTTCAGACCAGCGAGAAGAGTATCAATGGGGAGCTTTTAAGAAATGCTTAATCTTGGGGTGTCATCCCAGACCTACCGAAATAGAATCTGCATTTTAAATTAAATCCTCAAATGTTTCCCATGCAGGTTTGAAATCTGTGAACCACTGGTTTACACTATTTTCTTAAATGCAACACAGAAATATTTTTCTCCTTGGATAAAGAGCTAAAAGTAGGGAACATTTATTGCTGATTTATTACATAATAGTTTGAGTCTCACCAATGTTATTTCATTTAATACTTAAAATAACAACTGGGGTGTAATTTATTGCCCCCAATTAGCAGATGAAAAATCTGAGTCTCAGTGAATTCCACTGTCACCCAGCTAGGAAATACCAGGACTAACATTTGACCTCAGGTGTGTCCAACTCTAAAGCTTTTTCTATTACACCAAGGTACTTTAAATTTTTATTTAAATTTTTATTGATTGATTTTATTTTTTAAAATTCTTTATTGTTTAAAGTATTACATATAGTATTACATGATTGATTTTAGAGAGAGACAGAGAAAGAGAGAGAAAAACATCAATTTGTTGTTCCACTTATTTATGTATTCATTGGTTGATTCTTGTATGTGCCCTGACCAGGGGATCAAATCCACCTCCTTGGCCTATAGGGACAACCCTCTACATAACTAAGCTACCTTGGTCAGGGCCTCACCAAGCTACCTTTTAATCATATACAAGAAGGCATTCCAAAACCTTTTAGAACTTAAGAATTTCACTAAGGAGAACATTGTATGACTCAGAATCATAAAACTATCAACACTGAGCATTTATTGTCTCATTGCAAAGTGCTTTTCTTTTTTAATCCTCACAATAACCAGGTAAGGCAAAAATTATCTTCATTTTGTAAATAAAAATGCTGAAGCTCAGAGCCGCTAAAGATTTTCTCACAGTCATGAAGAAATTAGAATTAGAATTAGGCTCAGAATTAGAATTAAGGTAAGAAATCCTGACTGTGAACTACCAATACCCCGACAGTCTAGTCTTTGAAGTCATTTCGATGCCTAGAGAGCCAAAGTAGCTCTTTTACAGTTGTTGGTTGTTGTAGTTTGACACTAGCTGGCTTGATATTCAACTTTCTTTAATGTGACTAAATGAAACCATGTGTTATTGCTGGTGTTGCCCTTCACTATCCACCAATATGTACTAATTTATAAAGTGCTATGATTCAGTCCTTAAAAGATTATAGTTTTCAAGGCTCAGCATGATGTGACCCTTGGTCTCCCTGCCTATTCTCTCTAATCTCATGTGAGTTGTCTCTTGGCTCTGGAGGCCCAGCCACCCTGGTGTTCTCTCGTCACTTCCTGGAAGAGTCTGACCTTCCCACCTCTGGGCCTCTGCACAGGTTATTTCCTTGGTTTCGAATGCTGCCTCTCTTCTTTGCTTGGCTAACATTTATCCACTTACTCCTCAGGTCCCGACCTTCATTTCACTTCCTCAGGGAAGCTTTCCCTAGCCTTCCGGTCTAGGTCCCCTATTGGGCACTCTTATAATCCCCTGTATTTCTTCATCATGGCACTTATCAGGTGTCATTTATTAATTATTTGATTAATAATTTCTTCAAGGTATAACTTCCTCCACTAAACTGTGAGACTGAGAAGGCAAGAACAATACTATATTTTATACTATTCTCTCCTGGCTTATATATCTAGCACATAATCAATGTCCAATAAATATTTGTTGAATTAATTAATCAAATTCAATAATGTCTGTAGAAATATTTTTGTATACTAAATACATGGTATTGCTATTTTCATTATTAGTACTCTGATTACTTGAAATTTATCTTATGGTTTAATGATAATGATGGAAAATAATGCTTTGTACACATTAAATTAATTGCAATACAATTTCTTTTATTTTAATAGCTGAGCCTACCTTTGGCTGACCTTATGGTTTTATGTGATGCACATAGGAAGGGCACAAGTTAACCAGGCAAAGGCGGGCAGGTTCTCATTTTGACAGGGGCAGATGGAGAGGCTCTACATTCCTCACCTGACCTCTTGTCCATAAGACAATGAGTCAATCCTAAGAGATTCATACTTTAACCAGAAGAATTTTGGCAATGTTTCCGGTGCTACTTGTTCACAGGAGAAAGTATGTATTTGCAGACAATGTTTGCTTTTTTTTTTTTGTCAGAAAATATAGACCATGTTACGCAAAATGCTTCCAACTTCTGCCATAGTTGCCAAGGTATTAAAATAAATCCAGTGCCCACCTTTCACTCTTTGAAGTCTGATATTCTCTACTTCTCTGTTCTTTTTAAATGGTTTCTGTCCTGTTTTTATTCCCAGCTGTCCTGTTTTATATTTTATTAAGAAGTCCCGAAGCCTCTGGGGCAGTAGGTATTACATATATCTTTAAAAAAATATTGCATGCCTTTAGCTTGAGCTGTCAGCAGTTAGAGAGGTAATCACATTTTAAAGGAAGAGCTGGCAAAAATAAAGCTATTATCTTTACAACAGTATTAGAAGTCAGACACTGTGGCATCTGGGTTGGAGAAATCTATTATGTATTAAGTTTTTTGTAGTGTTCCTCCAATTAAAATCATCTATAACTCCCCTTTTGACTAAGATGAGTTATCTTTACCACAGAATCTCTAAGACTAGCCACTATTTTTTAGTTCATTGTATAAATTCAATAACATGTGAGAAAGCATTTTGTAAACATGTTAAGATTCTACCCAAGTATAATTGCTATGGTTATAATTATTCTTACTCTAATTACATAAAAAATAATCTTAGATTTTAAATATATTGAACTTGGCATCTTGAGCATCTTAAATAGCTATGCACGGACTTCTTTCATTTTAAGCAAATTAATAATAGCTAACATTAAGAGTTTATTAGATGCCAGGCACTGTGTTAAGAACCTTATGCAAATGATTTAATATAATCATCAAGTCCTATGACTAGAACCATTATTATTCTTGCCCTCATTTTTTTTTTAAATTGGTGCCATATGTCTGAAGGGCCCCTTGGCAATAAGTATCATCTTAAACATGCATGTACTTCTTTTTTTATATATAATATATTTTTATTGATTTCAGAGAGGAATGGAGAGGGGGAGAGAGAGAGATTGGAACATCAATAATGAGAGAGAATCATTGATTGGCTGCCTCTAGCACAGCCCCTCCTGGGGATCAAGCCCATAACCAAGGTACATGCCCTTCACTGGAATTGAACCCAGGACCCTTCAGTCTGCAGGCCCATGCTCTATACACTGAGCCAAACCAGCTAGGGCCTGCATGTACTTCTTTTTTTTAAAATATGTTTTTATTGATTTCAGAGGAGGAAGGGAGAGGGAGAGAGTGATAGAAACACCAATGATGAGAGAGAATCATTGATTGGCTGCCTCCTGCACACCCCCTACTGGGGATCAAACCCGTAACCTGGGCATGTGCTCTGGCAGGGAATCGAACTGAGATCTCCTGGTTCATAGGTCGACACTCAACCAGTGTGCCACACTGGCTAAGCTCGCCCTCATTTTTCGATGAAAGGAGAGGTAACTTAAAGTCAAGTCTGAAGTTTGTTAGATATAAATCAGGGTGATGTTCACAGCCTTTAGCAGTAACTATGGCAAGAACACCAGACAATCAGAATGGACATGGACCACAGACCTATAGCAGGACCAGGAGGCCAGTAAATTCCCTTTAGTTCCTGGTTTATGGCTGGTCCAGAGGTTGTGCGAGTTGAAATCAGATAGACTGGGAATTTAGCTGGGTATCAGCTTTGAACATAAAGCAAGACATTTGCAAGAGCATGATGAGTAGCTAGAGTATTAGACTGATCATTAAAGTCAGCAGACACCTTACTCTGTGCCCTCAGGATATAACAGAAATGAGGAACATGTGATCTCTCATCTTAAGGATCTTGGAATTGGGAGGTGTGAGATTTGTTCTTAGTTCTGATTTCAGGAGCTAGGTGACTTTGAAAAAGTCACTAGCTTCTTGGATTTTCTTGGAGTAATTTTCTAACCAGTAAAACTCAGGGGAGGCAGCAGGGTGATTGATTTTTATAGAGCCTAAAATCATTAGTGACCACTTCTAAAAAATGCACGACTTCCTTCATACACATCATATTGTGTTTAGCTGATGTTTTCTTTTTAGTGCAACTGTGATAGTCTGAATTTAAAACTCTATAAGGCAGTAATATTGATTCAAACTGTTAAATAATTTAGACCAAGAAAGCCCTTTACACAAATATGTAATTATGTGAATTGCTGATATTGATGTTGGAATGTAACTGTTTACCCAAATAAAAGCTAAAGGTGTCCTCTAATTAAAGTCTTTTAAATTCATGCTGATATTTATACATTTGAGGTGCCATAATTATATTAAAATGAATCCTTGGTGCTTCAGGGAACATGTGGCTCTAGAAAATAATGTTGCTGTAATTATTTTTAGTGTTTATTTAATGATGTAATGGTTTATGCAATGTTAATGTTCAGATGCCACGGGTTGCTAATGATGTGATTATTGAAAACAGTAAACTATGTTATCATTAGAAATATCTTCTGTGACTGAATAATCTACTTTTTGTTATATATGCTAAAAAGCAGTATTTTTTTTCACATATTGGATGATAAATATCATGTGTTGCTTTCCATCATCTATGTAAATATGCTGGGGCAGGACTTTCCAAGGTTTACACGTAGTGCATACTTGGAAAGCAAACACTCCAGTATTTATCCATCCTCATAGGCAACACATATTTCTGAACATTGTCAGCAACTGACATTCTGGTAAGTGGAATAACAGAAACTAGGGAGCTGGGTAAGTAGAAGCAAAAGATCGATGCTGATATTTCATCTCTGAGGACCAATTCCTGTACTACCTTTACCTCTGAGAGAGCGTGGCCCTCCACACATTTGGGTTTGTTTTAGTATTATTATTACTCTAAGGCCTGAGTGAACTGTGTTCAATGAAAAGGTCCACGAAATTACTACACCTGCTTCAACTACTGAACAAGACTGCTTTGTCTAAATCATTAAAGCATTTGGAGCTGGACATTGGCATCTTCAGAATAAAGAGACTAAAGAAGTCCTCATTTCATTGTGTCTGAGTACATCCACAGAGGGGGACACTCAGTTTTGCCTGTCACAGAACAATTCATGGTATAGTGCTGCATGTGGCAAAGTTGGAAAGGGCCTTTGATCCAAAGTCAGGTGGTCCTGAGTTAAGATCATAGCTTTGAGACTTAGTAGCTATGAGGGTAGTCAAGATACTTATCCTCTCCAAGTCTCAATTTCTTTAGACCAGGGTTTTTCAAAAGTAGCACTATCGAGAGTTTGATAATTCTGTTGTAGGGGAATGTCCTGTGCATTGTAGGATGCTTGGTATCTCCACCCACTAGATGCCAGTAGCCCTTCTCCCGAGTTGTGACAACCAAAACTGTCTCCAGATGTTGCACATTTTACTGGAGTAAATCACCCATAGTTGGGAACCACTGCTTCAAATGTTAAGTTATGGATTTTAGAACCCACTTCCTAGGTGTGGTAGGCAGCATAACAGCCCTTGAAACGTCCACATTCTAATGCTTAACCTATAAACATTACAAGGTTAAGGGGGATTAAGGATCCAAATGGAACTAAGGTCGCTAATCAGCTGACCTTAAAATGGGGAGGTTATTATGGATTATCTGGGTGGACTCAATGTAATCACACAGTCTTTAAAAGTAAAAAGATGAGGCAAAAAAGGTCAGAGTAATGTGATGTGAGAAAGACTTGAATTGCCTTTGCTAACTACAAAGATAAAGGGGCCCAGAAGCCAAGGAATGTGGGCAGCTAGAAGCTGGAAAAAGCCAAGAAACAGATCCTATCAAGAATGTACAGGAAGGGCCCTAGCCGGTTTGGCTCAGTGGATAGAGCGTTGGCCTGTGGACTGAAGGGTCCCGGGTTTGATTCCAGTCAAGGACACATGCCTGCGTGGTGGGCTCGATCCCCAGTGGGGAGCGTGCAGGAGGCAGCCAATCAATGATTCTCTCTCATCATTGATGTTTCTATCTCCCCCTCTTCCTTCCTCTCTGAAACCAATAAAGATATATTTAAAAAAAAGAATGTACTGGAAGGAACACAGACCTGCAATGCCTGAAGTTTATTTCAGTGAGACCCATGTGAGACTTCTGACCTATAAAATTGTAACATAATAAATCTGTGATGTTGCAAGCCACCAAGGTTATGTCAACTTGCTACAGCAGCAACAGAAAGCTAATATAATAGGGCTATTGTGAAAATGATTAGATAATGCATATATGTTGCTATTGTCTGACAAATAGGAAGTGCTCAATATTTGTACTTTTTTATTATTTTTGGAAAGAGCTTATGCATTCATCTGCAAGTTTTAATGATATTGTAGCCCTTTAAAAAAGATCCCTGGATATCACACAACATGGTATCTGGACATGCCACTTGTTCCACTGTAGCAAGAAACCCCTCACTCTGCGGTGGTATTCCTGCTGCTGTTTGTTTCATGCTACAGTTCTGTGCTCTATAGGTCCAGCTCTGAGTCCTTGACTGTATTCTCCTCTAAGGTCTTCCTTCCTATGGCCACTACTCTAGGCATGTGCCTTTGGCTTTGGTCCTTGGAGCTCTCTCTTGAGTGTGAGGTTTTTCCTGTCTTTTGGCTCCCTGCACAGCAGCTGTGTAAGGCATGTAAGCATTTGTCCCAAATCCATTGTATCTACACAAGTTGTCCTAGCCCATCAGCCAGCCCCTTTGCTGGGGTGGGGATGGCACAACTGTTTTGTGTATTCTGATGCTCTGTTGTTTGGTGCCATTACATTTAGATCCTTTTATACAGTTTTCTTAGTACTTGTTCTAGGTGTGACAACATACACACACAACTGATCACAATCGACTGGTATCACTTTGAATAAAGTTCAGAAAACTTACTTCTATTTAGACCTTTTACCCTCTCTACTTTTTCTCAATCCTCACCCAAGGATATGTTTTATTATTATAACCTCCCCCAAAACCCTATATCAGTGGTTCTCAACCTTCCTAATGCCGCAACCCTTTAATACGGTTCCTCATGTTATTGGTGACCCCCAATTTCATTGTTACAAATTGAACATAATTAAAGCATAGTGATTAATCACAAAAACAATATGTAATCATATATGTGTTTTCTGACGGTCTTAGGCGACCCCTGTGAAAGGGTAGTTCAACCCCCAAAGGGGCCGCGACCCACAAGTTGAGAACCGCTGCCCTATACCTATTAGGAGTCACTCCCAATTTCCCTACCACTTCCCCAGTGCTGGGCAAACCACTAATCTATTTTTTGTCTCTATTCTGAACATTTCATGTGATTGGAATCATACAATATGTGGCCCTTTGCGACTGGCTTCTTTCACTGAACATTACATTTTCTGGTTTTATCCATCTTGTACCAAGTATCAGTATTTCATTTCTTTTTATTGCTGAATAATACTTCATTGTATGGATATGCCAGATTTTTTAAATTCAATTCATTAATTGATGAACATTCGGGTTATTTTCACTTTTGGCTATAATGAACAATGCTGCTGTAAACATCTGTGTACTAGTTTTGGGTACTAGCAATGTACATGGTTCCAGTTTCTCCACATCCTTACCAACACCTATTATTATCTGTCTTTTTTATTGTTGTAGTCATCCTTTTTGATTATAGGGTGTGAAGTGGTAGCTCATTGTGGTTTGGACTGCATTCCCTATGGTTAATGATGTTGAGCATCTTTTCCTATGCTTTGTTGGCCATGTGACTATCTTCTGTGGAAAGATGTCTATTCAGATCCTTTCCCATTTTTCACTGAGTTGCTTGTCTTTGCATTATTGAATTGTAAGCGTTCTTAATATATTCCTGATACATGTCCTTATCAAACATGATTTGCAAGTTTTTTCTCCCATTTTGAGGGTTGTCTTTTCACTTTCTTCATGGTGTCTTTTGAAGCACAAAAATTTTAATGTGAATGATGTCCAGTTTATCTATTATTTATATTGTTACTTATGCTGGTGTCATCATCTTTTAACTGAAATTCTGAACATTAACATTTCACAACACCCTCACTGGTAGTTGAATAACTTAAAAACAAAACAAAACTTGCAGTTTTCATAAAATTGGTATATTAGTAGGAAGAAAGGAATAGAGAGGCTATGGTACAGTTGAGGGGGATACCCTCAACTACCCCATCATAGCTACACTTAGGTCAGATGAACTGAGGCACCATAAATATGTTACAGTCTAACCCTTATACCACTGATAACTGGTGTGCTTTACTGATAACTGACTCTTCAAGATGGGATATATATATATGATTTCTAAAATAAAACAGCCAAAGTCCATATTCCTACAGCTGTTCCCAAGACCATAACTGATAATTCTTCATTCCCCACCTCCACAACCAAGTTTATATTTTCTTCATCCTTGGCCAGTATTTCAACCTCTCAGGATTCCTTGCCTGGTGGAATGAGACTTCCATCTCTTAGGGACTGGGGCCTTACTGTGTCAGACCATAGTTATTGCATTTGCCTGTTCATTGTTATTCACTGGGAATGGAAGCACCTAAGGATGTTCTGAGTCCTTACCGTTGCAAGCTCTTCCCTGATCCACAATATGTCGGCAACCTTATCTCTTCATCATAATCAAAGTCAGTTATCCCTGCCAGTAGAGTAACTCCTTCCTTTGCCCGTTGGCTCATGAACATGAGAAGTCCAAAGTGATCAGGCATTTGTTGTATGTAGTTCTGATTTCAGTGTAACATTTCTATGTACCTGGTGAAAGTATTCTCTCCTCCCTAGGAAACAGGGCCTCTAATCCAGCAGAGCCCAGAGTTGTAGGAATGGGAAGCATAAATTCTGTAAGTGGGTCCAAGAGAGTAGTGCTGAGAGGAGCCAGTTCCTAAGCTCCTGGATCTGTGAAGCACACTTGTGAGGAACAGGCATCATACATCATGCAGTTGTTAAGTGTGGATCACACCCTGAAGGACTGTGAGGCAACCCCATTGTACACTGTCTCCATGTTGGCACCATAGCCAAACCTTTCCAAAGATCTATCAGGTTGTATATAATAGGATCAGTGCATCCCATGGTCTTGTGCTCACTGTCTCATACTCTTTCGCTGTAAATGGCTCCTTTTCGGTTTGTGGTAGTGTACATGGGATCCCATGTTGGTGAAGTACATTCTGTAAGCACTTCAAGAGTGGTGCTGTCAAAAGTTCTGCAGGCAGAGAAGTCAGACCCTTATTCAAAGTAAGTGTCAAAGACTAATTAGTGCCCCTCCAGGATTAAAAGGATCTGAAATAATCATTTTCTCCAAGAAGCTAGTTGGTCTTTTAAAGGGTTCCTATAGTGAGAACATAGCTTTGGTCTCTGCTGCTTCCCAGGTCGGTTTCAGCAACAGTAAGGTCAGCCACAGCGAGAGAGAACCTGTGATGTTGGGCCCGTGCATAACTTCTACCCTGCCAACATGACTACTCTGTATGTGAGCACATTGTGTAAGCACTGGGCCATCTAAGAGGAGTTATTCGTTCCACCTGGTTGTTGAGTATTTCCTTGGTGGTGGGTATTTTCTGGTAGGTATTAGAGCAAAACACCAATACCCACACTCTCTGTGCCCACTCCCAGAAATCCATCCACATGCATCTTCCCCAGACCTCCTTTTCCCTGATTTTACATTTTTGCTGCCCCCAGGACATGATTAATCAGTCAAGCCATTTGACCCTGCCCATTCTCCTATTGGGGCTGAAAGCAACCATGTAGAAAACATTTGGAGGGATTCTCTGTAAAGGGGAGCAGAGACTTGGGGTGATAGCTGGAGAGAGAAAAGAGATCAAATAACTTTATTAAGAAAAGAGGAAATCAGAGTGTATCAGTATGATGATGGAGATAATCCAATAGACACAAAAAACGATGATGCAGTATGCAGAGAATTACTGGAGATAGATTCCAGGAGCCTTAAAATTCACTGCAAATGGCAGTTATTATTGGAAAATAAATTATGATATAGTTTAATCATTTCTATTTCAATTCAATGGGATGGTATGAATTAGTTATTTGAGAAACATGTATTAAACATCTACTAGGAGCTAAGAACATGCTCTTTCTAAGGACATGGAGATAACTTATTAAGATACTCAAGAGAGATGATTGTGGGAAAAGTTCATTGCAATTGAATGTAAGAAATGATATAATAGAAGCATGGCCCAGCCGACATGGCTCAGTGGTTGAGTGTCGACCTATGAACCAGGAGGTCACGGTTCGATTCCCCATCAGGGCATATGCCTGGGTTGCAGGCTTGATCCCCAGTATGGGGCATGCAGGAGGCAGCCGATCAATGATTTTCTCTCATCATTGATGTTTCTCTCTCTCTCTCCCTCTCCCTTCCTCTCTGAAATAAATAAAAATATATTTAAAAAAATAAAAAGAAGTATAGATAGAAGGATTTTCATTTTGATATCATAGGCCCCAAATACTCAAATGACTGCTTAGACATGGGTCTAACTAAGTGTAAAAGGTATGCAACTAACTCAGGACTTTAAAATATCTTTATCGGCTGTTCTTGTACTTATAAGGGAGAATAAAAAGAGAAAATAATTATTTTTCACTTGTCCTCTTTCTCACTGAAAAATGAATAGAGAGGTGACGTAAATGTAAATGTGGTTATAAAAAGTTACAATTATGAGTAATTGGTACTGTCAATTACAGATCCTGGTAAATTGCTGGTATGTAGAATCATTAAGATAATTGGCAGACAAATGTTATAAAATCAGATACTGCTTCCCTAGGAGATGATTAAGAGGAAATAGTACCAGAACAGAGAAAATGAAGCTGACTTTATTCGGGCTTTACTGTCTTTCACTGAGCATGCATTATGCATAAAGCAGCATAGTATGGGCCAATTTCTAGAAGGTTTACTTTGAGGGGGGAAGAAGAGTATAGCTCTGGGAAGAAGAAACTAAGTCCAAAGCCAGAAAACAGTTTCACATTTTAAAGACTTGTTTTGTAGTTCTGAGAGCTATACCACTGTCAAGCGTCTTCAGAGGAGAACAGGATGAGGGCCAAATGGAGCTGACGCTGGGCAGTACAACAAGGGGCATCTGGGGGTAACCAGAGCTCAGAGACAAACCAAGGCCCATCTTCTTCCCTGTACCCAATCCACCTCATTACACTGTCCCCATGTTCCACACGAAGCATCCACTCTTAAAGTTTTGAAAAACGGCAGTAATTTCTATAGTCTCCCAAAATTATGAAGTGTAAAATATTCTTCTTGTTCTCCTGATATAAATTGTATTACATTTATAATATAATTATATGATCATTGAAAGAAGTTAGACTTGTCCAATTGACATATTTTGTGAACATTTAATTAAATGTTTTAAATTTTTCTTTTCATGTCTATAATGTATCAGAAGCAATTAAAAATGCCATAATTCTAGGTAATTTGCCAATGATGCCTAGTGGATAAAATTTAGATGTTGCATGACAAAACACATGGATTCTTCCCTCCACCCCCCTCAATCAAGAATGCTTCTCCCATCTCAGGATTATAAAGTTATTCTATATGCCCATTTAATTAATCTGGAATTTATTTGTGTATGGTCTAGGAATGAAACCTCATTTTTGTGTGTATGTACATCAAATTGCTTCATCCATTTGATTGTTACTGGAATATTTGTTACTGAGACTGTTTGTGTCTAAAAAGGCAATTGGCTATCAGGAGCTTTGAACTGAAGGTATCCATCCAAAAGTCCTATGTTTGAAATAATAATCTCCAATGCAATGATATTTGAAAATGGGATCTGTGGGAGGTAATTAGGTCATGTGGTGGAGCCCTCATGATGGGATTAGTGCCATCATAAGAAGAGACTTGAGAAAGCTTGCTTCTTCCTCCGGACTCTCCTCCATTCGAGGACACAGCAAGATGGCCATTGCAAACCAGGTAGATCTCCCTCTCCCCTCCCCCACAAGGAATTATCTGGGCCCTGGCTGGGTGGCTCAGATGATTGGAGCATCATCCGTACACCAAATAGGTTGTGGGGCCGATTCCCAGTTAGGGCACATACGTAGGTTGCAGGTTCCATCCCTGGATGGGGCAAGTATGGGAGGCAACTGATTGATTTTTCTCTCTCACATGGATGTTTCTCTCCCTTCCTCTCTCTCTAAAAATCAATAAAAACATATCTTTGGATGAGGATTTTAAAAAAAGAGCCCTGCCCTGACAAGTTTGGCTCAGTGGCTAGAGCGTCAGCCTGTGGACTGAAAAGTCCCAGGTTCGATTCCGGTCAAGGGCATGTACCTTGGTTTCGGGCACATCCCCAGTGGGGGGTGTGCAGGGGGCAGCTGATGGATGTTTCTCTCTCATGGATGTTTCTAACTCTCTATTCCTCTCCCTTCCTCTCTGTAAAAAAATCAATAAAATATATTTAAAAAAAAAAAAAAAAAAGAGCCCTGGCCGCTGTGGCTCAGTTCAGTTGGTTGGGCATGGTCCCAGGTACCAAAAGGTTGCCGGCACATTCCTAGCCAGGGAAATTCCCGAGTTGTGGGTTTGATCCCGGTAGGGAGAGTGCAGGAGGCAGCTGATTGATGTTTCGCTCTCTCCCTCTTCCTTCTCTTTCTCAACAAATCAATTTAAAACCTTAAGAAAAAATAATGATGGAAAACTTCCTTAATCTGGCCAAGGAAACAGATAAATAAGTCTAGGAAACACAGAGTCCCAAACAAAATCAACCCAAAGAGGCCCTCACCAAGACACATCATAAGCAAAATGCCCAAGTGTGGTCGCTTTCTCCAGGCAAGAATCTTCCAGCCCCTAGTGGAAGGTATAAACGGGATGCTTGAGTTCAGAGTGACAAAGGAGGGGAGCTGGCAAGGTTCTTTAGTTTTAATATATAGACTTTTATTTAAAATCCTGTTTTCATTCTTGCACTTCATTTTACCGTTCCCTTTGTTAGTATCCTCTCTGTTTCAAATTTCTCCAGAGGGATGGTCACCAGGCTGAGAAAGGTGGGAATGAAGATGTGCGGACCCAATTTCTCCTTTTACAGACTTTCCAACAATCTTATTATTAACACTCATCCTTACCTTTCAAGGTACTGGTATCTCCACTTTTTGAACCATACTGAGATCCAGTGAGTCAAATTGGTTGACTTCTGGCCAGTATCGCCTCTGCAGGCACTTAGATTTGACCTCCTTGTGTTCTGCTAACTCATTTATCACTCTTCCACCCATTTCCCCTCCTAGAATAATGTGGTTTGGGGTTACAGATGTTTCCTAGGTTAAAGGATGAAGTGTAAGTTTCTGTTTCTTGTTCTCCATGTCAGATGAAGGGGTTGGAAATGTCTTTAAGAAGGAAGTAATCAGGACTTTTCTGCCATGTTGCAGAAAATTATTATTCCCTCCATCTATAGTTGCTTCAAGTTCACAATTTAAGAATATAGTGTGTGTTCCTTTGCAATATGCTGACAGAAGCTTTTTGAGCCTCTCTTCTGAACAATCATGCCTCCATCGTATCTACATTATAGTCCTTCTTTTTTATGCAAAGAGGGCAAAGGTAATGAATAAATGCTTTGGAAGTCCAGAGAAGAAATGAATACTTGATAAAATGAAGAATAAAGTTTGAAAGAGGTGAGTCCTTGGTTGAAATTTAAAGGCTGACTGGCATTTGGCTGTCAGAATGGAAATAGAGGGAGGAAACAAGGTAGAATAAATTCTAGACAGAGCAAACAAGTTTAAAAAGTGTGGAGATGTGAAAGCACTGTTAGGAAGAATACTAATGCCTAACTATTATTGGTGCTTAATTTGTAAACTCATCTAATTCTCATGCTAATCCTGTAAGGAGCATACAGTAATTATCATGTTCTTCATTACACAGATGAGGAAAGTAAGACTTAAAAGAGGGTTAGCAACCTGCCCACGTTCCCTCAGGTAGCAAGTGACAGAGCAGGGATTCAGGCCAGACTAGACTGCACCTCGGTGAGTAACGTCACTACTGAGATTGATTGTAAAGTATACGAGTAAGTAGTCATAGGGATAATCTATTGTATTTATTAAACTGTACTGCGGAAGAGAATCTAACAGATTACCTGTGTGCTTTTAGCTTTATTGATTTCAGACTTGTAATTTTGAATTAATAATCATAAGAATTTAGCTAATTTTACAAATAGTTCTTATATTTTTGGTATAACTTGAGATTCACTCTAATTTTGCATTCAGTTTATTAGCTTATGGAATTATTTTGCTTGTAAAGATTGTTTAGTTTACCTTGTCAAGCACTTGAAGTCTTAAGAGAGAAGAGAAAATATGTAAATATCTAGAATATGGATAAAATATTTAAGAGAGTGACTAAATAACGAGAAATTAACTAAGTTTATAAATGGGAATTATATTAAGAAGAATTTAGCCTGTTTAGCTTGAGTTAATAAATATTAGTAAAAGAATAAGTAAAAAATGATTCATATTTTATTAGAATATTAAATAGAATAACATGACTGGCAAATTGCACTTAAAATGTAAGGAAATTAGGTTTTAAATTTTGTAATGTTAATAAGTAAATATTAATTTAAAACCAAGGTTATTGTAAATTGTTCTTTCTCTGCACAAAGGCCCCTCTTGGATCTTAAAACTCTGCACAGTTTTATTCTGAATGAATAGAGGCTTTATGCAGCACTTCACTGTTTACCCGGCCTATAGCTTTGTCTGGACAAGGACAAAAAACTGGTTAATGCCAAATATGAAGGGAGGAACAGGTTCCAAGAACTTGCGGTGTACTCTGGTTACTGGAAGGGATCTTTCTAAGGTTCTCGCCACTCTGTTCCGTGTACAGCATTCTTATATATTTTTTCTAACTATAATGAGAAATCTGTCCTTGGATTAAGGCAAACAAAGGATGTCCCATATCACAGGTTTGGTTACTCTGACAAAGGAGCTGAGCTTGGCACAGCTTGGAAGAGTCTTGGCCACATGGTGTTCTGGTGAGAAGCTCCAAGACCCTCCAGAAAAGGGAGGGTTTTATATTTTCTGTAGAAAAAATCATTTTAGGTGGTATGGACAAACTTACTTGTCCAATAGAACTTCAGTGTGTTCATTTTGGCTATGTCAAAATTGCTGGACTGAGAATTTATCTGCTGAAGTTTCATTCAAGTCACTGACCTCTACAAAGTATTCCCTTTGTAGGTGTTATCAGTAGAATGATGTCCAGTTTTGTCGGGGCAGGCGGGGGCTTGCTTGTTTGTTCTTATTGACATCTTTCTTACATGGGGCTGCTGGAGAGGGCAGAAAAATTAATGGGTTTTCCTGAGTTTGAGGTTGTTGGTAGACGTGTCCCTCAGAGTAAATAAGCAGTGTCTTCATCTTCGGTAATTCTTTGGTGACAACCTGCTTCCCAAGTAGTCAAGGGCCCTCGAATGCACTCCTTTCTAAATTCTCTCTTACTTCAGCAAAACTTCATTTGTCAACTGGCTTTATTTTAATTTAAAAAATGTTGTCTGATGCTTTCAGGAGCCATCTCAGTTCTAAAGCCCTACAGTGTGAGAGGATCAAAATTCACAACAAAATAGCTCCCGCGAGAGCCAGACAGACACACCGGAACTGTATCCCTCAGCCCTTTGGCTTCCAGAGGTGATTTCTAACCGCACAGAATCCTCACAGTGGCAGGGATTTGGGATTCATTTCCAGTCACGTTGGGGCACAAGCCGGGGTGCCATGGTCTCTGCCTTTCACATAGTACAGACAGGGTGCATCCTGTGCCCTGGGCACGGGCCTCCTGAGCTGGCACCTAGCCTGGCTGTCTCCTCTTTCTCTAGCTGGGGCACCAGATCCCAGTGTGAAGGAGAGTGTGGCTGAGGCCCTGCCACTGTCTGGTCTGGCAGGGTTCTGGACCACAGTGCTGCTTGCTCTACAAACCATCTGGAGGATCTTATGAAAAAGCAGATTCTGATTTGTAAATTGAGGTGGGGTGGGGAGGAGAGAGCCAAGAATCTGCATTCCCATCAAGTCCCCAGCTGAGGCTAACTTTGCAGCTCTTAAACCACAATTTAAATAACAAGGACTGAAAAAAACATTAAAGTCGGTCTCTCTTTTTTCCTCTCTCTCTTCCTCTCCCTCCCTCCCTCCTTTCCTTTCTCCCTTCCTCTCGTCTGTAAGAATCCTATGCCTAATTTTATATGATTTCTGCTTTTTCTCCAAACTTGAGTTACACTTCAAAATGTTCCCTTCTACTTTTATGCCAGGATCCAGGAAAAAAGACGTGGTGTGGTGGTGGTGGTGATAGTTAGCAGTGGTACTGAAAACTTATTTTGCCATTTCAATGGCAGCCTTTTTAAATGTCCTTCAATTCAAAAACTTCTGCCTAGATTCACTATGGATAGTTGTTTATGGTGCATCAAATAAGACTCTCAAATAGTTTTCATTATATCACTTGTGTTTATTTCCTTAGAAAAAATAGTGCTTAGAATTTTTTTATTCACTCTTTAGAAAAAAAAAATTCCTACTTAATTCTGATTAAATCACTGCTATTGCACCTCAGAATCCCCATCAGTAGTTGTCATTTTTAACAAAACAGGTTTGAAATAGCCAGCCTACTTTGCTGGGATGGGGAAAATTCATTTTTCATAATTAATAAAAACAATAAAATCAGAAGTATAATAAGTTCTAATCCTTAATTTTAGAACTGAAAACACTGCAGTAATTATTTTGCGTGGTATGTACTCTGTATGATATACTGGCTTTTTTATTTTCACTCTCTCTTTTCTTTTAAACTCTTGTAACAGCAGCTGGTCTCATATTCATAGCAAAGGCACCCGGCTTCCTCCCTGTGCTGTCATGTCAGATGTGGTCAGTGATATCCTGTTTCTGCAGGAAGAAGAACAACTTCCGTCATGCTGCAGAAGCAGAAGCTGCCTCTGAGAATTAATACATTCCGTAAAGGAAAGCATTCTAAAAACTATCATTATAACTTTATAAGAAAGGAAGCCCTAATAACAGCTAAACATTATTGCTATCACTCAGTGTTCTCTTCTAATTTCCCAACTGTTGCCAGGAGAGCTGTAAGCGGATCAAGAAGACGCTGATAATGTTGCTGGGGCTGGTGCCTCAGTTTACCCTTCAGGTGCTGTTTAGCCGAAGGGAGCACCTTATACCTGTTAGGTTGACTCTTACTCATTTCAAGGATGGGCAGGATGCTTGCTTAGGGTTAGTGGGCAGTAGAGGCAGTGAAATGGGTCTAGGCCAGTGATGGCGAACCTTTTGAGCTCGGCGTGCCAGCATTTTGAAAAACCCTAACTTAACTCTGGTGCCGTGTCACATATAGAAATTTTTTGATATTTGCAACCATAGTAAAACAAAGACTTACATTTTTGATATTTATTTTATATATTTAAATGCCATTTAACAAAGAAAAATCAACCCAAAAAATGAGTTCGCGTGTCACCTCTGACACGCGTGTCATAGGTTCGCCATCACTGGTCTAGACCCTCATTGGAACTCATCTTCACCAAAGTGAAACTCTAGATCAAAACTGCACACTGCACTATCTTCCCTAGTCACAATTCTCTCCTGATAAACGACCCACTTATCATGCGCCAGTATCTAGTTCTGCCAACACTATCTCTATCACTTTCCGGGCTTAATTAATGTCCTGGCACCTAAAATCATTTAACTACGAATATAAAAATAGCCCTGCTAAGCAATTAAGTTATTTAATTCTTTCAAAAACTGCTTGAAGAAATTATCTTTATTTGCAAATAAGGAAACTGAGACTCCAAGTAGTTAAGTAACTTTCCCAAAGTCCAGGAGAACACCAAGGAGTGGGTGTGGGTATGCTCTGCCCCGAGTTCAGGCAATAAGAAGGTGCACTGTCTGCAGAGAATTTAAAAATAATAATAAAACCGACTAAAAGCCAAACTTCCTTGTTTATCTTATTTTTAGCATTTAAAAAATTTGTGGTAAAATATACATAACAAGTTTACCATCTTAACCATTTTCAAGGGTACAGCTCAGTGACATTAAACACGTTCACACTGTTGTGCAACCATCACCACCATCCATCCACTCTTCATCTTCCAAAATTGAAAATTTGAATCCATTAAACAAAAACTCCTCATTCCCCCTTCCCTCCAGTCCCTGGCCACCACTATTCTATTCTGTGTAATTTGACTACTCGAAGTATCTCAGGTAAGTGGAATCATACAGTGTTTGTCCTTCGGTGACTAGCTTATTTCAGTTTGCATAATATCTTCTAGGTGTTTGCATGTTATAGCATATGTCAGAACTTCCTTCATTTTTCAAAGTCTGAATAATACTCCATTGTACTTATGGAACACATTTTCTTTATATATTCATCTGTCAGTGGACACCTGGGCTGCTTCCACTTTTTGGCTACTGTAAATATGTTCCTATGAAAGAGTGTGTGTGTGTGAGTGTGTGTGTGCACACGCACACACCTGGGGGACAGGGAGTGGAGGTTTCCCTACATGTAAATGAAAGTACTAAGTTTGAGGGGTTGCTGTATGTGGTGGGGTATATACAGTGGGGTGAGTGTCTGCCTTATTGAGGAGTCAGTCTGGACTGGTCAGTCCATGCTGAGGCTTTGAGTGGCTGTGAGGTCTGTGCCCTTCTGCAGCTGGTAGAGAGGACGGCTGGGGTGGGGGCTGTCCTTGTGTCACCAGACAACCAGTACCCAGCAGGGCAGCAGGCACTGCAGCTTCATGCAGCTGGAGAAGCAGTGTTTTGCTATTACATGAACTCACAATTCTGGGGTCATCTCACGGGAGTGTGGGGCGGGGAGGAAGCCCAAAGATAGAATTCTTATGATTCAAGAGGATGAGAATGAGGAGCACATTTATTTTTAATTTTGGAAATAATGGAATGTGACATTGCTTGCATCTGAGTAGTGAAGAGCAAAATTCCTGTTTGTTACACACACAAGCAAGTGTAACACAGAGGGGTGAGTAATGTTGGGCGAAGCATAGAGTGCACCGAGAGCTCTTAGGAGGGAGAGGGAATGCCTCCTAGGAAGAGATGGCCAAGCCAGGAATGTGGAGCATTACATTCACGGTTCTGGAGGCTAAATGTCTGAGATTAAGGTTGTGGCAGAGCCCTGCTCTCTCCAGGGCCTCAGCGGAGAATCTGTCCCTGCCTAGCTTCTGGTATTGCCAGCAATCTTGGTGTTCCTTGGTTTGTAGATGCATCACTCCAGCCTCTGCCTCTGTCACCATGCGGTGTTCTCCCTGTGTATCTGTATCTACGTCTTCACATGACCTTCCCTCTGTGTGTGTGTTTGTGTCTCTTCTTACATGAACATGTTAGATTGGATTTAGAGCCCAATATCTTAACTACTTATATCCGTAAGGATGCTTTTTCCAGATAAGGTCACATTCTGAGTTCTGGGAAATACAAGGATGTTAGGGGAACAGAAGTCCACCCAGTAGAGGTTTTGTGTGAACACGTCAAATCTTATCACCACTAGCGCTGAACAATGAGGCACTAAGTGGCTACCCCAATGTGAGGTGAATCCCCAATGCGAGGGACTAACGCATTCCAGAAGTACGCTCCTGTTGCTTGGTTATGCATAGATCATTGCACAGATTCTCTTGGCTTTTTCACATCTGGAAAGGCTGTTATTCAGGTTCCAAGGAGTAGAAAGATTGTAACAAGCACCTGCCCCACCTAAGTATATGCTATATTCTCTATTGAGACAACATATTTTAAAACATCTTTATTGTTGAAAGTATTACATATGTTCCCTTTTCTCCCCCTGAGACAACACGTTTTCAACTCGACATAACCTATAAGGCTCCCTGAAAATAGAAGCCAAATAAATTGTGTTTTAAGGCATAATGCTATGCAAACACCCATGGTGATGTTATTAAACACTAAAAGGAAAGTTTGAGTAATCAAGTGCTTTAGAGGAAATACTTTTATTTTAATCACAAAGCCAAGATCTGTGTATAATTTGGAAGCTTATCAGAAAATTCAGAGAGAAAGCTTATATTTTGTCACCAAAAGTTTCAGCTATCTACCAGAATGATAAAACTGGGACATCAAGAAACTGGATTACATTCTTATTGTATCATATGCATTTTTAGTATAACAGTGACATACTGTATGATTTAAAGCACAATGTCTCTCTTTCTATAGAAGGAATACATCTCTAATATACTGTTAAATGGATAGTTTAATATTTTCCCTGCTTTTAGTCTGGAGCAGAGCACTTAAGATTTACTGTTTTCTTTGTGAATTCAGAACATGTAGCCTATAATACTCACAACTATTTTGTAGAGAAAAAATTCAAGGAGCCTTGACCTGTTTTTCTGGTCTGAGGAGAGAACTTATTTGGGATCCTGAATCCATTATGAAAAGTCATATCTTATGAGACTAACCTTAAAGCTTTTTTCTAACTTGTTTATAAATTTTTTTAATTAGCAGGGCAAAACAATGGCCCTATACACTTCTCTTCACATTTACATCACCCTTTGGTAAAAGCCACCAACCATGTGCAAACCCACCTAGCTGTACCATCACCTGGCCTAACCCAGTTTCCCCAAACTCCTAATGGAGTGTCATGGAAGACTTTGCTGGTCACCTTGCTAAAACCCACTAACAGCGCTTTTTAACTATTAGTAACTATGTGTGGTAGTAACCATGTCAAAAAAGAAATGCACTTAATTGTAGCTGACTTGTTAATGAATCCATTACAATATGATCCAGTGAAACATTATTTGACAGTTTTCAAATTTTGCCCAAGAGTAACACTACTAATAGATAGTTTATAGATATAACATTAACCCCAATTGTTAATTACCATGTTATTGAATGTCTACTCTGTTCCAAATTGTATCAAATTCTTTACTTACATTATTTCATTTAATTTCTGAAACAAGCCTATGAGGTAGATTTTACACCCAGATGGAGAATGAGGTTCGGGTGGTTTAATCACTTTCCCAGATCCACATGACCTGAGATAGCCAGTATTAACCTCAAGTCTGTCTAATTTGTACCACATTCAGAACTACAGCTCTGGTCACCTGATGATATCCTATGCAAATCAACACCACTGCGCTTTGTTTATTATGTTATGTGTTAAGGTGTCTCCTTTCTTTAGGAACTATGTGTTGTTGTTTTATGTGCTTTTTATTTATTTATTTATTTTTACTAAACCTCAAGGCTTAGCACGGTACTTTTAAATGGACAGATATCTATTTTGGTTTTGGCTAACATCTACCAATTCTTACCTCCTTGCCTATTCTGCCTATGAAACACACACACCCAACACTGGAATACATGCTCCACAATATGGTCTGGTAGTTATCTCTTCCCAGCCAAGAATTCTATGTTTTGGTCAATCATTTGGAATGGGCTTAACATTCAATTCAATGTGGCCTCTAATTTATTAGTCCTCAGGGAGGGAAATGCATGGCAGAAATCAAGATCTTCACCTACTCAAGTCTGAATGCATCAAACAGATGGAGTTAGCAAATGCCAGAAACAAGGTTGAACTCAGGATGGCCGATTGCTGCGATCCCCAATTAGGAAGGAATATGGTCAGAGCAAGTCATACAGGTGCCAGATGAAAGCCACATGTGAATCTGGGTTAAAGAGGATACCACAGCACACAAATGGAAAGACAAGTTTCTAGACAGATCTCATCAGGAAGATTGGCCCATTTTTAAATCTCCTTTTTGTCCATGCTGAGTGTCTCATTGAGTGGCGGAAGTTCATTGCCTCCTTTCAGTTCTATTTACACACCTATCCAATTCATTTAGTTCATTCATTAACCATCATTATTAGACATTACTAGATGTTAAGGATGCAGAAATGAGTTAAATCGAAATGCTTTCAGGATAGCAAGTGAACCAGGCATGCCAATCAGCACACCTGTTCTACATCATAATATAAAACAAAGCATTTAGAAGATTCAGTTGGTTGGAGCATCATCCTATAAAGGTTGTGAGTTTGATTTCCAGTCAGGGCACACACCTAGGTTGTGGGTTTCATCCCTGGTCAGGGAACATACAGGAGGAACTGATCAATGTTTCTCTCTCTCTTTTTCCCTCCTTCTCTCTATAAAATCAATAAACATATCCCTGGGTGAGGATTAAAAACAAAGAAAAAAAGAAGAAGGCTCTATATCCAAATCACTATTATAGGATATAGGAAAAGAGATACATTATTATGTGGTATGCATACTTTCCAGTGCTTATGAATATAGCATTAAGTATTATAAACATATGTTGTGTATATCTCAGGCCTTACCAAGATATCTATAATAATAAAAGGGTAATATGCTAATTAGACCAGACATCCTTCTGGACGAAGCTGGGGCCGGAGGGAAGCCCAGGTCCCGGGTGCCGGAGGGAAGCTGGTGCCAGCGGCCGGGGGAAGGAAGGCCTACTCTTGCACAAATTTTCATTGGGCCTCTAGTTACCAAATAAAGTCATCTGTATGTCCCAGGCCTTACTAAGATGTACTATCTGACACATCTAAGTACAGCCACACTTTTGATAATAAATTATTATGCGCTGAGTCCTCACTCATGAAATTACTGCTCTTCAGTGTCACATTTTTTTTCTCTCTCTCCTCCTTGCTACACACACACACACACACACACACACACACACATTATTACTATTATTAATTTTTGGTTAAGCCATTTGAGAATATGTTGCAGACATCATGACCTTTCATTTCTAAATACCTGATTGTATCTCCTAAAGACCTAAATACCTCCTAAGAACAAGAACATGTTCTTATATAACCACAATCAATAATCAAATTGAGAAAATTTAACAGTGATGTATTATTATTATCCAACATAATCCCATATTCAAATGTCACCAATTATCCCAGTAATGAAATGTCCTCTATGGCACTTATTTCTTTAATCCAGGATCATACATTTCCTTTACTTGCTGTGTTTCTTGTCTCTTTTACTCGAGAATGGATTCTCAACCTCTCTGACTTTTATGAAAGTCACATTCTTGAGTGCAGGCTAGTTGTTTGTGGAATGTCCTTCAGTCGGGTTTCTCTCATTATTTCTCAAGGTTATTTTTCAGAGTTCCCCAGGGCACTGCCTCATGTGTGATCTGGCTGGCTGCCTTCTCGGCCCTCCGTGTGGCTCCTGCACGTCAAGAGAAGCCCCAGCTGTTTCCTCTGCTGAGGGCTGCCTCTCAGGTCCTCTCAGGACTCAGAGAAAGTGTCCATCAGGCCTGTGACCTCTCACTCCAAACCCTGGAGGGGCACATCAGAGGCCAGGCGGGAGCTTTTGAATGAAACTTCATTCAAAGCTTGAGGGTAACGCAAGCATAGCACAGAGAATAATGTCAAAACTGCTACTAAAAGTTGCTATTCTTAGAGCCCACAGGTTAAAACATGACCTCAGAGTCTTGAAATAAGTGGTTCCTGCCTCCATGTGAATCAGTTCACTCTACCAAAAATTCTCCTATAAAGTCCATGCTAGGGAGTGCAGACCCAGCAGGGTAGCCAGGCCTGGAGAGAGAGAAACACTGTCCTCAAAGTCCTCATTTTCTGATGTGGGATTGTCTTCCCAGGATGAGAGGTACAAAGGACAGCCAGGCCCTTGCCATTACTTTGAAGTATCAGTCATGCTCCCTTGCTCAGCAGGTCCAGTCCTCCCAGACCACACTTACTAATGCTAGGCTGTCTAGTTCTATGCAATAGCACACGTGCCACCAGGAATCCAGCCTGCAAGCACTGCCACGAGCCAAATGCAATTCCTTTACAGCCGTTTCCTCAGCATGCTGTGAGGAGTAGAATGGTTTTCATTCCTGACCTCCTGTAAACAAATGCTTGAGAAAGAACCCATCAACACATATCCCAACAACTGGCAATTTTCAGACATAAGAAATTCTAAATCTAGATTGAGGAAAAAATTATAACTCTGAAGGATCATAATAGAACTTAAGATACACCCAATTTACATTACTAAATAGACTGTTTGAAGCATCTGCGTTTGGGTTACTTCATCGCATTTTGGCCTTCTTTAAGAAAAACACTTGAGTACTTACTTGCCTTTTTACCCACACAATTAAAAGGCCCATTGAAGTGATGTTTACAAAAACTGATTTAGCAGTTTGGCTCCAAAGGTAAATTCCAGTTTCTACCCCAGAGGGTGAAACTGCTTATAACTTCAAGACTGGATGGTTTTCCAGCCTCTGCTATTTTTATTATTTTAAGGCAGGTTTTCAGCTTCTTGAAACATGCCCTGCCTTTCCAACCTTGTCACCCAAAGTCCTCTCTCAACACCTTGTGCTCCTGCCAAACAAGAGCACCCTGCTAGCCCTCACTTCCATATAATTGCTTCTGTGGGCCTCCCACCTCTCCCCATCATTCTGACCTCTCAAAATTCTATTTAGTCTTCAAAGACCTAGTCCAAAGCCATCTTCTGATCTTCCCCACTGGATGTGATCAATCTTTCCTCCAAACAACCTATAGAAAAATAGTTACACCTTTTTCTTTCTCATGGCAGTTATGTGCTACCTTATATTACATTTATTAGGTTCGTCTTATCTGTCCTTCTAGGCTTTCTCGAGGTCAGTGACAGAGCCATCATCTTGGTACCTCTCCCATCATCTGGCATAGTGCCTTGCAAATAACAGGCATTCAAAATATTTGTAGAGTTGAATTGAACTAAAAACTAGTCAATACACGATCTCACAGGAAATTGATAGCTCCAATCTAAATTACATCACATGGCAAGTATTAAAATATTAGTTCAAGAATGAGATGATGAGTGAGAGATAAAATATTTCAATCTGTTGTTAATATGCCAACCACAGCTTTGGCTGAACATTAACAAAGAGAGGCATTGTAAATAAAGACCCCTTTAAGTCAAAACTAATGGACATTTGATGACACAGAGTAGACCAAGCATGTCAAACTCAAAGGCTAACACGGGCCAAATAAACGAGGCATGTGGCCCAAGGGCCGCGAGTTTGACATGCTTGGAGTAGACCAACTGGATAAAATAATTCCTAGGTTGTAGAACTTGCAGTTTATAAGAAATGTGCAATCCCAGCTAAATGAGAAATAAGAAATTACTACTGTTCTCTCTACCATTTGGTTGGCTATACTGAAAGGAAAATTAAAAGTGGAAAGCAAGAATGTAGTACACTAAACAAAGATATTTAATGACACATTTCTGGTAATGTTTTGATCACTTACTGTTATCAAATATGGTCTAGTCACTGAAGGCGTATTAGAATGGGCTGCTGATCAGCTATCACACTATAATGAGATAGAAAAATATACTATATATCAAATGGTACACGAGTTCCTTTTGGGGAAAACTCACCTTTCTTGTGGAAAAAACCTTGAGGAGCCTGTGAAGAGTGAAAACTTCCCCACAGGGTATAGGTGTTAGATGGTTTGAAGCCTTCTGAGAAGGGAAGAGAGACAAAAAGAGAAAGCTATGTGTAATCGGGGTGGGGCAGGAGGACAGAGAGATAGAAAAAGGAGAACGGAGGATAGGAACAGATGCCATGTTTGGTGGAATATTATGAAATAAGCAAGGTGACTCCTCTCCATGACGTCATGCACATTCAGGAAATTTTACAAAATCACAAAAAAGCTTGAGGTGACTGGGTTTCTTGTGAAAACCAGTAAGGTGGCCAAGTCCTGCATTATGGTTTCTGTGGGAAGTAAAATAGAGACAGTAAGCTCTGTACAGGGGTCTGAGTCAGAAAAGATCTGGAGACCTTGAGTTGGTGAGAGTCCCCAGAAATCCTGGGGACTTCCCCACCCCCTGGGAATTAGAGACTTTGAAAAATTTCCCCCAAAGCACAGAAATAGAGAGGCTCTTAGATAAAATCAGCATTACAGCAAGTTTAGTGGTCACAGGCTTATAACCAATATTCTAGAAATATTAACTCATGACCTATTTACATAAATAATACCTCCATTTATAGGAAAAACAAATAATGTTTGAGGCATATAAGGTAGCATTTCCACACACAGACTCTGGAGCTGGATGTCTGTGTTTGAGTCTTGGCTCTACTTTTTCTAGGTACGTGA
Organism: Myotis brandtii; assembly: GCF_000412655.1. Taxonomy (NCBI): domain Eukaryota; kingdom Metazoa; phylum Chordata; class Mammalia; order Chiroptera; family Vespertilionidae; genus Myotis; species Myotis brandtii. The sequence goes on from NW_005359634.1 coordinate 716,201, forward strand.
TCTTGCGTAAGTTACTTGACCCTCCGTGCTTCAGTTTCTTCATTTGGAAAATGAGATAAATGAAAGTACCTATCTGTGAGCAAAGGGTTTAACAAAACCCACTATTCTTCTGTGACGTGTAAACACTGGTTGACTACCCAGCTTTGTTCTCCTGGTAACTTGGGAAAAGTAGAAATATCAACTCTGTTACTAGACATTGTTGTTTATGGTCAAAATGAATCCTGAGTGGTAAACTGAACCTGGACTGGGTGGAATTAGGAAAGGACTATGTATACCCAATCGGGACGCATGCTTTGGGCTTCCCTGATATGGTGACCCTCACAACAGGCTTCTACCTTTCAGGATCCCTGTAGCTACAACTATAAACATCTTACAGGAGATATTAACATACGATCCAGCAATTGTGCTCCTTGGTATGTACCCAAATGAGTTGAAAACTTATGTCTACACACACAAAACATGAATGTTTATAGCAGCTTTATTCATAACTGCCAGAACTTGGAAGCAACCAAGATGTCCTTCAATAGGTGAATGGGTAAACAAACTGTGATATATTATCCTATGGAATATATAGTATTATTCAACAATAAAGAGAAATGAGCTATCAAACCAGGAAGAGACACAGAGGGATATTAAAGCATATTGCTGTTAACCTAAAAATAAAAGGCTGAATTGAGAAGCAAAAAGTTTACTTGAGATTACAAAGAGTAGCTATTTGGGAAACACTGATTCAGGCAGGAACTCAAATAATGTTCCTTTTATGAGGTGAAGACAAGGGGTTTTTATGAGAAAGGGAAGGTCAATAAGTACATGAATAGAAGGAAGGAATTTCTATTGGTGCAAATAAGCTGAGTGATTCTTCAGCCATACGTGATGGTGCTAACTCCAAAGAATGTCCTTAATTTTCAGTCCTATAGTTAGGAGGTATGCTTTCCTCTTAGCTTTACAAACAGTTGTTTGGGAGACAGTACTGCTCTGACCTAGTCTGAAGGTTACTTCGCCCAGTTCCAACATTCCAAAGGCTCAAGGAGGAAGACGTGCAATGCATTTCCTCTGGAAAGGCTGCCTGACTCCATTCTAAAATCAGCTCCACATATGCCAACGTTTCACATTGCTAAGTGAAAAAAGTCAGTCTGAAAAGGTGACATACTGTATCACTGTGACTATATGACATTCTGTAAAAGGAAAACTATGGAGACAGTAAAAAGGTCCGTGGTTGCCAGGAGTTTGGGAGGGGGATAGTTTGGGAGGATAAATAGGTGGCGTCGATGTGACTTTTTAGTCAGTGAAATTATTCTGTATGATACAATAATGGTGTATATTGACATTATACATTTGTCAACAACCATAGAATGGACAACATCAAGAGTGAAACCCAATGTAAGCTAAGGACATCAGTTAATAATGTATCAACATTTGTTCATCAAGTGCAACACCAACACAAAATGTGAATAATAAGGGAAACTGGTATGTATGCAGGGCTGAGAGGGTATATGGGAAATCTCTGTACTTTCTACTTAATTTTTTTTGAAACTAAAGCTCTCTTAAAATATCACATCTATCAATTAAAAGAAAAAAGCCCTACAGAAGGTATTGGCTGTGGTGGAGAATGAGGCTTTAAGCCAGGTGGATACTGTGCTTGTGGGTCCTGTTTCCTGCCCCTGAGCTGCTATGGAAGAGAAGTGTCTGAAGCTGCCCTGCTGGCGAGCTGTGGTTCCTCTCCTACAGCCTCTGGACCAGGCTGGTGGCCCATAGCCACGTGGTGAGTGTGAGCATTTGGTTGAGCCTAAGAAGAGCTCTTGGTGGGCTATGCACTAGCTCATAGAATTGTTGTGAGAATTAAGTAAGGTAACACTGGCAAAACACTCAGAACAGGGCTTGGGACCTGAAACTGCTATGATTGTTAGTTATAATTATTATTTTAGGAACGACTAGCTGTAGTTAAATATTTTAATAATGATATCTTCAAAAATTATGAGTGATATGCTGTTTGCTGTGACAGATCTATATATAGTTTATGTATGGATAAATACAACATATCATAGATACTTATCCACAGATATAGATATAACATATATACATATATAAACACATCTACACTAATAAAAGAGAAACATGGTAATTAGCGTACGACCGCTACCCTTTTCATTGGCTAATCAGTGAGTATATGCAAATTAACTGACAACCAAGATGGCGACTAATTTGCATATGTCGGCTCCAAGCCACAGACTGAGGCTTTATGCCTGGGTAAGGGAGGAGCCAGCCAGCGATCATTGAGCCAGCGATGGTTGATGGCGGTGATGGCAGGGGGAACCGGGGTGGAGCCAGCCAGCGATCATAGATGGCGGCGG
>NW_005359634.1:719068-722704 GCF_000412655.1 Myotis brandtii
CCAAGCTGGCAATTGGTGTGAACTACAGAGGAAACACCTTTTCTGACTGCTGATTGGTTAAGCTCCCTGTATGCCTCTGGTAATATTCTTAGTAACTTGGGTAATAAGAGTCCAAAAAGTGATCTAGGGTTTTTTTTACCACACTCCTGGAGAAAAAAATGAAGGTCTGCTGCTGGAGGGTTAAGAAATGTCATATCCTGTCCTAGCCAGTTTGGCTCAGTGGATAATGCCTCGGCCTGCCCAACGCAGATTCTGGGTTCAATTCTGACCAAGGGCATGTACCTAGGTTGCAGGTTCCTCCCTGGCTCCGGCCCAGGTCAGGGCTCATGCAGGAGGCAACCAATCAAAGTGTTCCTCTCACTTTGATGTTTCTCTCTGTCTTTCCCTTTCTCTTCCACATTCTCTAAAAATCAATGGAAACATATCCCCAGGTGAGGATAAAGAAAGAAAGAAATGTCATATCCTATGAAAGACACTTCTTGAAAATGCCTAAAGAAAGTTGTCATTTTTTCATGGTAAAGGGACTGGAGTCCGTGTTGATGAAAACACCTTGGTGGCTGCGGTGACTGGCAGTGGCTGCAACAGTGCGGTGATGGGGCTGGTGCCTTCCCCTGATCAGCCCGGTCGACTCCCACAAAGGGAGGCCAGACTGTGGCTTAGGCCCACTCCCCAAGGGGAGCAGGGAGCAGGTAGTAGGACATCCCCTAGGGCTCCCAGTATGTGATAGGGGGCAAGCTGGGCTGAGGGAACCCCCTCCCCAGTGCACAAATTTTTGTGCACCGGGCCCCTAGTACATATATAAACACACACACACACACACACACACACACACACACACACACACATATATATATATATTATATAATGCCTTGCACATAGTTTGGTGTTTGCTTTGTATCCTTTTCTCAGATGGTCAGTCAGGGGCAGCCATGAGAGGAGATATAGGAAAGGCTCAAAAAACCCCCACAAAACAAAGTTTATTATACTCACAGGTCCTAGAGGCATGCACACCCTGAAGGGCCACATGGCAAAGCATCGGGGTGGTCAGGAGGCAGAAAACAGAGGCCAGGGGAAGGCTTAGGCCAGAAGCTTTGTTGGGATTTCCTGGGGAAGGGCAAGGCAGAGCAGGACATGTAAGTCAGGACTGGCTAGTTTAGTACTTGCATAGGGTTTGGGGCCATAGGAATGGTCCCTAGTTACCTGGCTCTGGGATGAGGAAATCCCAGGACTACTGTACTGCCTCCTGGGGTGCACAGGCAGCCGTGAGGTCTGGCTCTGGCTGGGTCAGTCTGCATGTCCAGGGCATGTTCCTGGCTGGGCCCTTTGCTCTCTCCAAGAATTAGCTACCTCAGGGAGGGGCAGTCTCTCCTCAGAAAAGTTTTTTAGTGTCAAACCTCATAGTATACACACACACACACACACACACACACACAATACAGTGCTCCTCAGGCAATACCTAAAATTTCATATGGAAATGTTTCAGTGATCATAGTAGGGAACCCAGGTTAGAATGGTGTCTTTGAAAAGTCCAGCCCGCCCTCAGCATAGCTGAGCTCCCCCAGAATGAACTAACTGATCCCTGACCTTTCGTGGTGACTTTATCTGTCTGAAATCTATGCTTTCCTTGCTATTGTATCCCAAGCACCTAACAATGCCTTGCACATATTCACTTATCACTTTCCACATTGATTGAGGGCCTATGATGTGCCAAGGGGCTAGTTAGTAATTGTTAAGAAAATCCTAATTGAAAACATGAACCCTGTACTGAATACACTTTGTATGCCACCGCAGATTCTCTTGGCCTCACCCAGCTCCTAGGACTTCTGCCGTTTTCTTCTCCTTAGCTGTTTCTGCAGCAATCAGCTGCCTGCCTGAGTTCTACTCAGTTCTATACTGTTCTGCTTGAGGCCAATGCCCAGATTTTGGCACCTCCCACTACTTCCTCATGTTACTTGCATAAGACACCATGTCACAGGTTAGATAAATCTGGCTTCACACACTGAGCCGGCCAGGCAACATCACAGACATTTGGGAGAGTTAACTCTGGGGGCACACTTTGCTAAGTGGCGATGGCAGAAAAATGTCTTCTCTGTCCCTCTGGGCAATGGTCTGTTCTGAGGTATGTGTTTCAGGACAGCATAAAGGAGACAGCCGCTTGATAGGAGAGGCCCTCTTGTCTCTTCATGAAGGAGTGGCATTGTCTTGTCTGCTTCCAGTCTCCCTTCCTCCCTCCCTCACTTTTGCTGCCCTGGGATTGTACCTCCCAATGAAGCATTAGTGTTTTAGTGTTGCCTCAGACTCTGTTTGCTCATAGATCCATGCCCTTAATAATACCATTTCCCGATTCTTAAAAAAAATATTTTAAAATTTTTTATTGATTTCAGAGAGGAAGGGAGAGGGATAGAAAGATAGAAACATCAAAGATGAGAGAGAATCATTGATCGGTTGCCTCCTGCACACCCCACACTGGGGATCAAGCCTACAACCCAGGCAGGCATGTGCTCTGATGGGGAATTGAACTCTGACCTCCTGGATCATAGGTCCACGCTCAACCACTGAGCCACACCAGCCAGGCCCACTTCCTGATTCTTCTGCTTACTATACCAGGTCCTCCTCTTGCTCCTTTCATTTAATTCATATTCCAAGTCACTCAGTTCAGCACCACAACTCTCCTGATTATACTTCTATTTTGGCTCCATGTCCTCATCCATCTTGGTTTATCTCAGCCCCAATATGATCTTTTGTCTGCTGTTCTAGCCTCCATTCCTTCTTTGTCCTATGGTTAGCAATATTTTTCTTTTTCTTTGGGAAATTACTCTCCTCATCTCCTTAGTTCATGTGATTCAGGTGGAGCTGAATTTCTTACAGGCCTTGGCCAACCAGTGCCGTCCATGCTCCCAGTCACAGTGATTGCCCTGCAGACAGGCACATGACTAAGTTGGCTCAAACAGAGCCAATCCTAAGCTATTTGTTAGAATTACTGAGAATTAAAAGCTATTTTTCCTCTTAGAAAGAAAGTGAGCCAGGACATGGAATCAGCCTGAGAATGAAACCAGACCCAAAGGAGAGAAATCGGGGTTGGTTTTTAATGAGGAGGTTTGAGCTACTAAATTCATTCATGCCTGAAGCTTTCTCCCTTTCATTTGTTCTTTCTTCCTTTTTAAAAGATTTTTTATTGATTTTCAGAGAGAGAGAAAAACATCGATGTGAGAGTGAAACATTGATTGGCTACCTTCTGCACGCCCCTACACTGGGATGGAGCCCCCAGTTTGGGCATGGAACCGGCAACCTTTCGGTGCATGGGATGATACCCAACTAACTGAGCCACACTGGCTAGGTCATTCCTGAAGTTTTCTACCCACAAAACGTTCAGTTTTCTGAGTGAATAAATTGTATTTTTTCCTTTCTGTCCCTGCAATTGAAGGTGGACAAACTAATACGGTTCTCTTTCTCTGTAAGACCCAGCCTCCTGGGCATTAACATAAAGACCTGGGGTACTCATCAGCAAAGCTCCCTAGAACCATGTGCTCTCTATGCCTTTCCACTACAGCAGTGGTTCTCAACCTTGGCTGCACATTAGAATCACCTGGGAATCGTTTTAAAATCCTGATTTCTGGGCCTCATCCTCCGGAAATT
>NW_005359634.1:722755-733535 GCF_000412655.1 Myotis brandtii
GATTCCCAGGTGATTCTAATGTGCAGCCAAGGTTGAGAACCACTGCACTACAGAGTTGTGGGATATGCTTAAATGAGTCATTAGGTAGAGACAAGGATTGAGTTACTGGCCCTGAGGGCAGATACTCCACACCTGGTGCTCAAGTAGCCATTCCACAGTATACTGTGTCTTGTCACATCTTGTCTCTTCCCTCCTGACCTGTGTTTCAGTCTGAGTGCCTTGCCAGCAATCTGATGCAACTCCTTAAATTCTTAAAACTGCAAGGGGATTTTATGGCCAGTCAGGCACACAGTCCTTAAGCAGAGCTGAGCAGGTGGAATTTCTGGCACCCTACCACACTGCAGAGACAAAAGCAGGTCTCTTGCCCTGGGAGGTGGGGGCAACTCTAGGAGGAACTTCCCAGGCTGACTGCTGTGTGCCTTCCAAGTTTGGCTCCCATCATCTCTACTTGACTCATGTTCCTGTACGCCTTTCCTCCTAATGGAGTTTTACTTTTACACTCTGGCACACACTCTCCCACTGCCCTGGGTGATGTTTCTTCAGCCTCCCTTGACACGTTGGACCCTATTCCTTTTTCTAAGTTACCCCTCTAAGAAGGCAGGTCTTCTGTTGCAATGTGATGCATGGGAACTGGACACTGGTAAAGTCTAATTACTATGAAATAGAGCTATTTTCTCTGACTAAGGCTCAGGTGTACCAGTGTGCCCTGGACCAGCAGCACAGGACAACTTGGAACTCTTCCCTGATCTTGCCAGGCTTCCAGTAGACTGCTAGCATCTATGCATATCCTGCTGTGCTCCCATGGGGTATCCTTATGCAGTGATCAGATGTGTAGTGGACAAGGTCTAAAGCACAGAGTGGATTTCTCCTGCTTATGTGGTGAGTGAATGGCTGATGGGTGAGATCTCAAAGCACACACTGAAAAATATTCCTACTTGTTAATGTAAAAAAACCATTGAAACCTGTAAAGAATTTTTGGGAAAAATATTCCTACTTATTTGATGGACAGTTTTCTCTGACATGCTAATCCCTTCAGTCAGCACCACTTCTGGACATTTGTTTGGTGACTCTCCCAAGTTACCAGGTGACTTTCAGGCAACTATGATGGTGGAATTCAGGTGTAAGAAATATGGACCAAACAATAACAGCAAAAACAGTTAGTATCTTCTATAGGTAAGCTTTAGGCTAGGTGCTAATGGCTCAAACAACAAAACACTAAATTAAAACACTGGTACACATTGTGAAATGGGCTTTGAATGTAATGAGCCAGAGGCAGAGACAGAATACTAGGGAAGGGTGACGTTCAGGGAAGGCCTTTCTGAGGAGGTGACAAGAGGTAGGACAAAAAGAATGGGGAGGCAGTGATCATGCAAGCAGGTGAAGGAAGGGAGAGTGTTACTGCCAGAAAGAACAGCATATGCAAACTCCCTGAGGGAGGTATGTTAAAGAATGGAAGACATCAGGGTAGCTGATGATGTGAACAAGCAGGGAGAGTGGTACAAGATGAGCATTAAAAACATGACCAGTTGCAGGATGGAGGAGGGCCATAGCGAGTTTGGATGAAAATTAAGCCACTGAAGTGGGAGAATAAAATGAAATAATTGCAATTCCAAGGTCATTCCTGCTTCAAAGTGCATGGAGAATAGGCTGTAGGAGGCAGAAGAGACAGAAAGCAAGGGAACCTGGAAGGAGGCTGCGGCCGAGGGCAGCGGCCTTGGGGGAGGAATAGAGGATTTCTCCATCCACTTGACTTCCTGTTGAATTCTATGTGAGAAGTGAGCAAAAGAGGAAGCAAGTGTGACTCTTAGATTTCTCACTTGGGAGACTGGTCTGTGGTAGTGTCATTAACTAAGATGGGAAAGTCTGAGGAGAGAATGTATTCGTGGGAATCTGTTCAAGTTTTGGAATTACGTTTCAGCTGTTTGTGAGTCAGACAAATGGGGACGTCAGTGGGAACCTAGACTACCACCTGGAACCTGGTAGTGGGGTCTGACCTAGAGAGAGGGATTTGGGGGTTGTCAGCACACAGATGGCATTTAAAGCCACAGGAATGGATGAAGTCCCAGGAGAGAGTGTGGTAAGAAAATAGGAGGACAGAGGGCCTTTGGCCTGCCTCTCCCTTCAAGTTTTCTCCACATTCCTAGTCCTTCCTTCTTTAGGCTTCAGAAGCAAAAGACATAGTGCCAGTCTCTCCTCTTATTACAGAGCCTAATGGCCTCTAACAAGTGAGCCAACTCTGGCCATCCTTTCAGAAAGCCCTGCCCTTAAGCCTGTTCCCACGCTTCTATCTTCTCATTATTTCAGATTAGTTTCCTCCCCCCACTCCCAATGTAGGCAAATAATCTTCATGCTAAGAGAAAGGAGAGGAAGGAAGGAAGAAACCCCAAATAACACCACCATCACCACCCAGCCAAGCAATTAAACAAACAAACAAAACTACAGCATGAGCACTTAGAAAGGAGATGACTCCGCTGACCGAGTCTTGGGGATAATTTGCTGTTCCACTGCCAGCCTTGGGGTGAACCATGCGTCCAGACTGTTCTGCTTGGCCTTGGCAGTCAGGTTATCAGGGTGGAGTGCAGACCACACGGAAGGCTGAAACAAAATAATGTGTCTGGCACGGGGCCAACCACGACCACTCCTGGATGAGCACATTCATGCTCCACTGAAAATGGGTCACGAGGCTCACATGCACCTGTAAAGGCATCACATATCTTTCCATGGGACCTTGACAGACCCCACTGTTCTTTTGATGTGCAATGGTCAGGATCCTCTCTTATATCTCTGTGACTACTCCCTGCTCCTGGCAGATTCGCCCGCTTACCTTCTCCCACCAATAGTTCCCGGATTAAGCCAGGAACTAATTCCAAACCAGAAAGAAGCAAACAGGAAGTGTCCTAGTTGTGGCTGTAGATTACCCACAACACTGAGGTTTCCTCTTGGTGTTTTGCACCTCTGCTTTTGTTCAGCTCGCCCTGCCCCCTTCCTTCCGGTGCCGTGTCAGGCCACTCTCTTGGCCTCTCTGCAGTGTGGAGGCCACCTGTTTCTCACCTTCCTAGCTGGTGCTTACCCCACTATTTTCCCTGACCACCATTGTGCAGCTCAGACTGGTGGTCTGATTCACAACTTTGCTCTAAAGCTTGTTTGCATGTGCACCTCACCCTGCTCCCTATCAGGTTGCAGACCTGCTGTGCAGCCCAGATCCACAGCTGCTGCCTGTTCTGCCTGTTCTTCACTCTCCCAGTCCCAGCTTTCTGCCTGTCTTTATGCTAAGTCACTGCCCCCACAGCTCCTCTGATGACATGTCATGCACACATGCAGACTGCTTTTTAACTCACAGCTGCTTTAAATACCTGTACTCTGTGGTTGTGCATCCATATTTATTTACTAGGGGCCCGGTGCAGGAATTCGTGCACAGATGTGGTCTGGCCAGCCTGCCCTGATCAGGCTGATTGGGCCAGGCGGCTGGGGGTGGGGACACAAGAGGTTGGCTGGCCGGCCCCGCCCCCTGGTTGAACTCCCGGTGGAGGGGACAATTTGCATATTAGCCTTTTATTATATAGGATTTGGTGACATGTTGGCTCACGAATAGCTACTCCCTCTCTGCTCCCCACCAAAAGGGTCTGCCTCCTGCAGCTTTTCCCTGGTGTGGTCAGCACTGATGTGTATTGCTGCTTTTAAGCAGGGCTGCCATAGGTTCTTTAGTGTTTCTTATTTCTGTCCTAGGAATGTCTGTTTCACATCATCTTGGAAATAATAAATGGATGGGGTTTCAACTTTCAATGGCATTTAATATTAAGTCTGTTTCATGTGTGGCATTAACGAAATTGATTAAGGAAAGGATATGTGGCTGTCCTCAGTACTACAGACTAAATTATTCTGGGGCTCCTGAGTGCATATGGTTCAATTAAACTTCCTTTCTCCTAACAAAGTCAGACACGCCCATGTGACTTATTCTGGCTGAAGAAATAGAAGCAGAAGTTATGTGTGTTACCTCTAGGTGGAAACTTTAAGAAACAGTGTGCACTTTGATACATTTCCTTTGATTCTTTCAAGGCTAGCACCAGTTCAATAGAAACATAATGCAGGCCATATTTGTAAGTTTGAATTTTTAGTATTCACATTTAAAAAATAAAAGAAAAATATTAAAATAAATTTTAGTGATATACTTCATTTAACCCAGTGGTTCCCAAACTTATTTGGCCTACCGCCCCCTTTCCAGAAAAAATATTACTCAGCGCCCCCTGGAAATTAATTTTTTTTAAATTTTAATAGCAATTAAACAGAAAGATATGTGTATTAATGTTTCTACCTTTTTCGTAAAATATAGTAAAGAAAGGTGTAAATTAGAAACATTGAAGTTTGAAATTATGAAACTATTTATTGAACTCAGAATAGAAAGGTAATACAAAAAAAGTTAAAACAAATGCACCTGTGGCCATCACCGCCCCCCTGGATCGCTGCAGCGCCCACCAGGGGGCGGTAGCGCCCACTTTCGGAATCACTGATTTAACCCAACATATCAAAAATATTATTTTCGCAGGTAATCAATATTAAAAATTATTCATGAGATATTTTACATCTCTTTTTTCATATTAAGTCTTTGAAATCTGGTATTTTATACTTACATCGCAATTCAGACTACACACATTTCAAGGACTCAATAGGCAGATCTGGCTAGCGACAACCATGCTGGATAACACATGTTTCAGCAGCCTTGAAATGTGGCTAGTTTTAATTGCAATGTAAGTATGACATATATAATTTATATTTAAAAATTTTAAACTTTAAAAGTCTATGACTTTCAAAAGATCCTTGGGTACCCACTTTTTTAAAAAAAATATATATTTTATTGACTTTTTACAGAGAGGAAGGGAGAGGGATAGAGAGTTAGAAACATCATTGAGAGAGAAACATCGATCAGCTGCCTCCTGCACACCCCACACTGGGGATGTGCCCGCAACCAAGGTACATGCCCTTGACCAGAATCGAACCCAGGACCTTTCAGTCCGCAGGCTGACGCTCTATCCACTGAGCCAAACCGATTAGGGCGTACCCACTTTTTGATGGGCAGGAGGCTAGTTCCCAAGGAAAGCACATTCTCTAAGGCTCATTTCAGATGTGGTCAAGGAAGATAGTAGAACAGAGAATCAAAGTACACTCTTAGCCCCTGAGCAGGGGTCCTTAAAACACTTACCCAGTAAGAGTTCAGAATTCTAAATGACTGCTGTGTGTCTATATACTTTCCCAAATTATAGCAAAGAGATAATATTAAGGCATAAAGAGAAAAGATTGGAGCAGCTGAGGGATGGTAGAGATATCTATATCATAAAAGGCTTGTGGTTGTGACACCGTAATGGTGGAACGACCAAACAACTGACCACCAGGAGGTACTGAAGCACCTCTTGAGCCCTCCCCCCACGTCTCCCCTCCCGGGGCACCGGCAGCATCGGCGGAGCGTTGCGGGGTGCTGGCAGCATCCTTAGAGCGTGCGAGGCGTCGTGGGGCAGTGGACATGACCCTGATGGCAGGCTAGGCCTAGGGGACCCTACACGCGCACGATTTAATCATGTGCTGGGCCTCTAGTTGAGAATAAAGGGATTGAGAAATTATGGATGAGCAATTAGATTCTCTTTGGAATTAGACCTAGACACACTGGCCATTGGGCTGATTCCCAGAACATAAGCCCTTACAGATACTGCTCCCACTGGGGCCATGGTGTGTGTGAGTTACAATAAAACAAATCAGACCTGGTGCAGGTTATCTTTAGGACCTGCCATATCTGTCCACATATCAACCAGGCTCATCTTCACAAATGTCAGTCAGACTGTGCTACTGCCCACTGAAACGCTTCGATGCTCCCCACCCCCTCTACGATAGAATTTAAGCTCCTTGGACATGGTATCCAAGGCTCTTCAGGATGTGATTCCTGTTTTCTTTTGAAGCCTCACTTCTTGCCACTCACTTCCTAATGTTTTCTGCTTCAGGAAAATCAAAGGATTCTGAGTTTCTTGCCCATACCACGATGCTTCTCTTTATTTTCTGGAATCCCCTCCTTCCTTTTTACCTGGCTAATACCTACTAATTGCTTAAGATTTAATTCAGTGCCATCTCAAAGAGGTCTGTGCTGACTGCCAGGATGATGACATGTTCTTATTTGACTCTCCCCAACACCTTGCACTTCTATCATTAAACTTACCACTTTGCATTAAAATTATTTATTTATGGGTGCCTTGTTCTTAGGGGCTTGGTGAATGCTCAATAAATGTGTCTTGAATAAATATTTCTGGAAGACAGAGCCAGTGACCCCAGAGAAGAATGGATGAGGGAATCCTTTCCAGAGAGCAGGGTCCATCTGTGTTTTCTCCATTTGAACTGAGGTGGGCCCCATGGCTGCTCTCATGAGTAGAATATGGTGGAAGTGACTCTCTGCCAGTTTCAGGGCCCAGCCTGAAGAGATTGACAGCTTTTACTTGTCATGTGGGACACTCACTCTTGGAAGCCAGCTTCCATGGAGAAGTACAACTACCCGGAGGGTACCGTGCTGTGAGAAGCAAAAGCCCTGTGTACAGGAAGTGGAGGGTGAGACACCATGTGGAGCAAGATAGAGATCAAGGAGCACTGAGATGCTAGACATATAAGTGTGACATATGAGGCATCCCAGAAGTGGATACCCAGCCCCATTGACCCCAGTTGATGACAAATGGATCAGACACAAGTTGCCCAGCTGAGGTCATCCAGAATTTTCCAACTTCCAAATTTTGAGCAAATAAAATACTTGTTTGGGATTCTTCATTTGGTGGTAGTTTGCTATGCAGCATTAAATAGCAGAAACATAAGTGCTGTCATTACAAAAAACTAAAATATGTGGCATTGATTTTGACACTGGACAGTGGTCAGAGACTGAAAAGGCTTCAAAGAGAGTGCAATGGAGGCTGGAAGGACAAGCGGTTATTACTAAGACTTGGCAGGAGGGCAGCTCATACAGTGTAGTTGCAGAAGATTTAGCAAAAGTGTCACCTGACATATTTTGAAAAGTATAAAATGCAACTAATAAACTAGTGGATCTTGGTAAGCAGATTTTCAGGCAGAATGTTACAAGTGCCCACAAGTTCTTGTATCTGCATACGATAAAGTATAAATAGGGAGAAATAAGCTAAAAAAGTTATTTAAAAATTTTAGCAGAACTGAGAGAAAATACATAGGACCCATCATTTGCTGATTTCAAAAAATAGAATGAGATTCAACTCAAAACCAAACCAAAACAAAACAGGATGATTTCTCATCTGTTTTCCAGCTAAGAAAACATTTTAAAAGCAAGAAATATCCTCCAGGTAAAGATCAAAACCAGGGCAGTAAAAAGAAGTCAAAGCTGCAAGCATCAATCTCCTTGATAAGATATCAGAAACATTTAAGTTGATGGCCCATGGATCTTATCTGCTTGACAAAAGATTTTAATAGTGTGCCTTATGGTCCTTCTTGGTTAAACATCAGAGATTCTAATAATCTTAAAGATACTGCCCCATCCTTAAGCAGATTTGCAGAGGGCCAAAGGCAGAGAAGAGCTCACTCAAAAATATTTGTGGGCATGGCTCTTATGTAATAGAATAGATTATAAATTTGATACACAAGAATCCTATGATGTTTTTAAAAGAATTATACCAGCTTGGACTGAAAGGGCCAGAGGCAATATCAATTTAAAAGAGGGCTTTGGCCCTGGCTGGTTTAGTTCAGTGGATAGAGCGTCCACCTGCAAACTGAGGGGTCCTGGGTTCGATTCTGGTCAGGGGCACATGCCCAGGTTGCGGGCTTGATCCCCAGTGGGGGGCATGCAGGAGGCAGCCGATGAATAATTCTCTCTCATCATTGATGTTTCTATCTCTCTCTCCCTCTCCCTTCCTCTCTGAAATCAATAAAAATATATTTAAAAAATAAAAATAAAAGAAGTCTTTGGACCACTAAACTAAGACAGGGATGATTCAGGCTAAGAAACTCACTCAGCAGAAAACACAGGCTATTTCTTATGGAAAATGAAGAATGACTAAGGCAGAACCAAGAGCCCAAAGGTCATAACCAAGGGCCACTGAGAATCATACCAAGGATGCAAGACCAAGGCTGAATCAAGGAACTGGCAGCGTGTTCCTAGCTGGACCTCATATCATTATGGAGCATTGACTGCTCCATGCCTCCTACTTCCCCCTTTTTGAAAGGGCTTGTCTACACATGCTTGCCCCAACATTATGTGTGTGTGTGTGTGTGTGTGTGTGTGTGTGTGTAACTTATTTTTAAATTCACAATTAAGAGGACACATACCTGAGGAACCAAACCCAAGGAGTCTTATCTGCATCTCGCCCTGAGATCTGTCATTTCAAGCCTAAGCCTCATGACATAATAAGGTGAGACTTGTGGGGCCTGTGGAAGGGGGTTAGCACATTTTGCATGTGGAAAAAATATAAACAGTTTGTGACCACAGGGCAGACTGTGGCAGATTAAAGATTGATACTTTTCCCATGGATAAGAGGGAATCTGTATCCCTCCCCTTAGATCTGATTAGAGTCTGTGACTGTTTTGAGCAATTGAATACGGCCAAAGTGAAGTTGCAGCAGTTTTTGAATCTAGGTTTTAGGAGATTGGCAACTTTCACTTCCGGTTTCAGAGCCACCACTTGAGAAGTACACTATCCTGATCCACCATGCTGTGAGGAGCCCAACCACGAGTGAAGACCCCGGAGGATGAGATATCATGTGTGGGGAGAGACAGGCCAAAGACATTTGATGTGCCACATATGAGTGGAAGAGTTATCTAGGCCTCATAATCACAGCGATGACTTGCGGATCAGAAACAAACTCTTCTAGAATTCATGATGTATAAAAATCATGAGCAAAATAAATCGGCCGTTTTAAGCCACTGAGTTTGCGGTAGTTTGTTATACAGCCATAAGTAACCAGAGCAACTTCCACTTTGAATTCACTATTTAATCAAAAGCACTTGCTCTTTTCACCCATGGAAATTGTTAGTTATATGAAATCTGAGTCTGCCTGATCTTATGATTTCTGGCCAATAGATGTGACAGAAGTGATAATGTCTCACTTCTGAGCCTGGACCTCAAGAGGCCTGTGTGCTTCTGCTCTTTCTCTTGGAAACTTTGGAGCCTGAAGGAATTACTCATCCCAGTTGACCCTTTGGCTGACCCTCCAGCTGACCACAGACTCATGAGTAAGCCTGTCTGAGATCATCTGAGCCCAACCCAGACGAGAAGAACACTCCCAGTTGGACCCAACTAAATTGTCAACTCAAAGAATCATGAACTAAAACATGGTTGTGTTGTTTTAAGTTGTAAATTTTGAAGTGGTTTGGTAAGCAGCAGTAATGTTTACTGGTACCACAGCCGTTGGTTAAATTTATCGCTGAGAACAAAGTAAAAAACTATGGGTTGTTCTGTCCAGTTTTAAGTAATTTCTTTACTTTTGTTTTTTTATAAACTAACTTTTAGCATTTCTCTGTGTCAGGATACAATGTGACATTCCTGACCAAAACTCAAACCCTGAATCTAATTATAAGACACATTAGGCAAACCCAAATTGAGAGACATTCTTCAAAAGTGTCAAGGTTATAAAAGACAAGAAAACATAGAGAACTTACTACAATTTGAAGGAGGCTAAAGAGACATGACAACAAAACGCAACACATAATTCTGGACTGGATCTTTTTAGTATAAGTAGCGTTTTTAGACAACAGACAAAATTTGGGTGGAGTGTATGAATTATGCTAGTAGTGCATTAGTGTTAATTTACCAATTTTGATGGTTTATTATGATTATGTGGGAAATATCTTTGTTTATAGGAATTATGTACTAAAGAATTTGCAAGTTTTGGGGCATCGTATAGACAACTTACACTCAATGGTTCAGTTTTTAAAAAGTTGAAAACGGAAAGAAATAGCATAGAAAAAATATCAATAGTAGGGTAGTTCTGATTCTACAAGATAATAAAAAACAGGTACTTCCCACATAAGTTAATAATTTATTACTGCCCCCCAAGTGCTGCCTGGGATCCTGTTTCCATTAATTTAAATCAGAAACATTATATGGTTGGTACATCAACCCAAAACACCTAACTAATTTCTCTAACATAGAACCAAAGCACAATAAAATGTCTACGTATCAGGAACATTGTGGTAGTAAATAATATTATATGCTTAAAGCATCACTTTCTGATGACCAGATAATTAATATGGTTATTAACCAACTTTTGCTTTGTATATAACATTCCAAATATAATTTCTGTGCTGTCACTTTTGTTGTATGTGCTTTTCAAAATGGTTTTCACAGTGCTCGCTTCAGCAGTATATATACTAAAATTGGAACGATACAAAGAAGATTAGCATGGCCCCTGCGCAAGGATGACATGCAAATTTGTGAAGCGTTCCATATTTTAGTGGATTAGAAAACTATGGTACATCTACACAATGGAATACTATACTGCTATAAAAAAGAAGGAATTCTGACCATTTGCAGCAGCATGGATGAAACTGGAGAGCATTATGCTAAGTAAAATAAGCCAGTCAGTGAATGAAAAATACCACATGATCTCACTCATTTATGGATAATAAAGAACATTATAACCTGAAGAACAAAAAGGTAGATACAGTGGCAGAGCAGCATCGAACAGACTGCCCAATTACAGTGGAAGGCTGGGGAGGGGGTGGGGAGGAGGTAAGAGATCAACCAAAGTACTTGTATGCATGCATATAAGCATAACAAATGGACACAAGACACTGG